>NC_045434.1:155012215-155122267 GCF_002776525.5 Piliocolobus tephrosceles
AGGAAGGAAGGAAGGAAGGAAGGAAGGAAGGAAGGAAGGAAGGAAGGAAGAAAGGAAACAGAGCAAAGAAATGTTACTGGTATATTTAGGAGATATAACAGGAGATGGAGAAGTAAAGCAAACAAATGGAATTTTATACTCTTCAAAAGTGACTATGAATTAACTCAGTAGGGCATTTGATCCATTACAATTCCTCCTAATCTAGCCTTTCTCATCAGAAACCTCCTCCTCTGAGTTAACTTCTTTATTTATTTTATGTTTAAAATTTTTTTAGAGACAAGGGCTGGAGTGCAGTGGCATTATCATAGCTCACTATAACCTCAAACTCCTGGGCTTAAGAGGTCCTCCCAACTCAGCCTCCCAAAGTGCTAGGATTATAGGCACGAACCACCGTGCCTGGGCTGAGCTAACTTCTGGTGATGAATTCTTCTGCCTGCCAAAGTTATGTACTTATCACACTCCAGAAATACTAGTCTTCGATGAGCTAAACCTGGGAAGAGCCAAAAATTTCAGAATTCCAGAGAAAATGGATTCAAAATGAAGAAAAGTGAAGTGAGATTAAGCAATATGTGCTATCACCAGTTAGACTGTAAAAAGCCTTTCATCCGGGGAGGCGTGGTGGTTCATGCCTGTAATCCCAGCACTTTGGGAGGCAGAGGCCGGTGGATTGCTTGAGCCCAGGAGTTCGACATCAGGCTGGGCAACATGGTGAAACCCCGTCCCTACTAAAAATTAAAAAATTAGCCCAGCATGGTGGCATGTGACTGTCATCCCAGCTACCCAGAAGGTGAAGGTTGCAGTGAACCATGATCACACCATTGCACTCTGGCCTGGGCGACAGAGTGAGACCTTGTCCCCCCACCCACCAAAAAAGAGGAAGAAAGCTTTCATCTGTAGAGAACTCGAAAGGAACACATTATAGAAATTCCTAATAATACTGTTGTGTTGACAACTAGAGTTACATTATTCAATTAATCAGTTACATTAATTAACTCATTTACTCAACAATCAACATTATTCAGGGTATTTATCTGTTTAATAAAACCTGAGCTTTTTCTGTAAAACAACAAGAGAACGCAATGCACAGCTCATCAAATCGCATAAAATATCTAGCAACATTAAAAAAAACTGGGGTCCCCTGGCTCAGAAATATAGGGATCCCTTTCATAATTTGTTAGCAATCGTAATTCTTCTCTTCATAGAAGAAGCAGAAGCCCTAAAAATGTTCCTAGTTAGAAGTTAACTGATGGAAATATGCAATAATTACTATTTAAAGTGATGTGATGCCATATAATATTATAGATTCCCTCTTCATCAGTAACCACTGCATGGAATATCATGAAAACCTGCAAGAGAAAACAACTTGGCCCATGTATTTTCAAAAGGAAATATATCTGTCTTTAAGTATTTGAATGATCGCTGCCTATTTACCTTTCAACCTGTTTGAAGGACATAATTCCACTTCAGAGCCAGGCTGCCACCCTTGTTGGCTGTGTCATGTCTTCTTTCCTCACTGCCTGACTGTCAGTGATCACTGTAGATTTTCAGCTCTGAGGTCAATGGAAATGTCAGCAGAGCCCTGACCTACATTTCAGACTCTCGAAGAGGAACTCAAACTGTCCAATTCGAAATGACTGGCTCTCGTGTAACTACTTGGGAAAACCCAGATTACTGAAAGTGAACTGTTTTGTCAGTAGTTTTTTTTTTTTTTTTTTTTTACAGCTTAATTTAAAATTGTGTCATCCAAGAGGCAGAACACTTATACATGTTTTCTTAAAAATGTCAAACATTTTGACACCAAAAATGTGGCGCTTAGTTTTAATTTACAACCAGCATTGTTATTAATTATACACCTGTTTCTTTTTTTAGTTTTCCAGCTTTGTTGAAGTATAATTGATGAACAAAATTCTACAATTTGATGGTAAATAACGTGATGATTTGATACACACATATTTTGTGAAATTGTTATACAATCAGGTTAGTTAACACATCTCTCATCCTATTTACTCTTTATTTTGCAGAGATAACATTTAAGCAAATTTCAAGTATGCTTTATAATTCAGTATTGTTAACTATGATCACCATACTGTATATTAGATCTCCTGAACTTATTCATCTTATAACTGCAAGTTTATGCCCTTTGACCGATAACTTCCTTTCCCACCACCACCCTCTAATCTTGATAACCACCATTCTATCTTCTGATTTTATGGGTTCAACTATTTTAGATTCTACATGTATGTAAGATCACACAGTATTTGTCTTTCTCTGTCTGACTAATTTCAGTTAGCATAACGCCCTCAAGTTGCATCTATGTTACCACAATGGCAGAATTTCCTTCTTTTTTTATGGCTGCATGATATTCCTGTATAGCCCACAGTTTCTTTACCAATTAATCCATTGATAGGCACTTAGGTTATTTTCATGTTTGGGCTATTTGGACTAATGCTTCATGAACATGGGAATGCAGGTATCTCCCATGGTGCTGATTTCATTCTGTGGGGGGCTATAGGTCCAGAAAAGGGATTGCTGTATCCTAAGGTAGGTCTATTTTAATTTTTTAATTAAAATTGTTTTTATTTCACACTGTTTTCCATGATAACTATACCAGTTTACATTCCCAACAGCAGTGTACAAGGCTGCCCTTTCTCTGTACCCTCGCCAATACTTATATCTTGTGTTTTTATAATAGGTACCCCAAAAGGTAGGAGGTGGTATCTAATTGTAGTTTTGTCTTTTGGTTTAGGTTGTTGTTTTTGTTTTTGTTTTGAGACAGAGTCTCGCTCTGTCACCCAGGCTGGAGTGCAGTGGCATGATTACAGCTCACTGCAACCTCTGCCTCCTGGGCTCAGGTGATCCTCCCATTTCAGCTTCCTGAGTAGCTAGCACCACAGGCACATGCCATCACACCCAGCTAATTGTTTTGTAGTTTTGGTAGAGATGGGTTCTCACCATGTTGCCCAAACTAGTCTCAAACTCCTGAACTCAAGCAATCTGCCGGTCTTGGCATCCCAAAGTGCTGGGATTAGAGGCATGAGCCACCACGCCCAGCTCACTGTAGTTTTGATTTGTATTTATCTGATGGCTAGTAATGTTGAGTACCTTTTCATGTACTTAATGGCCATTTGTCCGTCTTCCTTGAAAAAAAAAAATCTATTCAGGTCCAGAATCACCTGACGACACATTTCTTAGAATGTGTCCCAGTCATTAAGCAACACATGACTCCAACACTGTGCGGAGAATTGATTGAAGACGAAGAGCCCAGTTAGGAGGCTATTGAAAATCAAGAGCTGATTTTTGTTTTATTTTGTTTTATTTTGAGACGGAGTTTTGCTCTGTTGCCCAGGCTGGAGTGCAATGGTGCAATCTCAGCTCACTGCAACTTCTGTCTCCCCGATTCAAGTGATTCTCCTGCCTCAGCCTTCCAAGTAACTGGGATTACAGGCATGCACCACCATGCCCCAGTAATTTTTTTTTCTTTTTTGTATTTAGTAGAGACATGGTTTCACCATGTTGGCCAGGTTGGTCTCGAACTCCTGACCTCAGGTGATCCCACTGCCTCAGCCTCCCAAAGTGCTAGGATTACAGGCGTGAGACACTGTGCCCAGTGTGGTTTTTTGTATTTGTTGTAGAGATAGGGTTTCACCATGTTGGCCAGGCTGGTCTCAAACTCCTGACCTCAAATGATCTGCCCATCTCAGTCTCCCAAAGTGCTGGGATTATAGGCGTGAGCCACCACGCTCAGCCCAAGAGCTGATTTTTAAATCAGATTTTCTGAGCTTTATTGTTTTTGTTTTTGCTATTGAGTCATTTGAGTTCCTTATGTATTTTGGATATTAACCTTTTATCAGATAAATGATTTGCAAATTTTTTTTCCCTTCTGTAGATTGTCTTTTTATTTTGTTGGTTGTTTTCTTTGCTGAGCTTTTTAGTTTGATATAGTCCCACTTATTTATTTTTGCTTTTGTTGCTTGTGTTTTCAGTGTCATATCTAAAAAAAATCTTTACCCAGACCAGTGTCAAAGAGGTTTTTCCCTATGTTTTATTCTAGGAGTGTATTAGACTGTTCTTGTGTTACCATACAGGAATAACTGAGACTTGGTAATTTATAAAGAAAAGCGGCTTAATTGGCTCACAGTTCTGTAGCCGGTACAAGCACGGCACCAACATCTGCTTGGATTCTGGTGAGGCCTCAGGAAGTTTACAATTATGGCAGAAGGCAAAGCAGGAGCAGGTGGATCACATGGAGAGAGCAGAAGCAAGAGGAGCAGGAGGAGGTGCCACACACTTTTAAACAACCAGATCTTACCTGAACTCTGAACGAGAACTCACTCATCACCAAGAGGATGCCACTAAGCCATTCATGCAGGATCCGCCCACATGATCCAAACACCTCCCACTAGGCCTAACCTCCAGCACTGGTGATTACATTTCTCTTTTTTTTTTTCTTTGAGACAGGGTCTTGCTCTGTGGCCCAGGCTGGAGTGCAGCGTCATGATCTTGGCTCACTGCAACCTCTGCCTCCCGGGTTCAAGTGATCTTCCTGCCTTAGCTCTCAAGTAGCTGGGACTACACACACCTGCCACCACACCTGGCTAATTTTTGTATTTGTCATAGAGATGGAGTTTCACCATGTTGGCCAGGCTGGTCTCAAACTCCTGACCTCAAGTGATCTGCTCACTTTGGCCTCCCAAGGTGCTGGGATTACAGGCGTGAGTCACCACACCCAGCCACATTCATCTTTTGACTCATACAAAGGATGGTATCTGCAGCAGCTGCTCTATTCTTCTAAGTGTCAAGCACCTCCTGGCTCATTCAGCTTTGTTGGAAAGAGTGCTACAGATTGAATCATCACCACTTCCTGTGAGGTGTGTATTGAAAGCCAATGTTGACTTATTTCCTAAGAGCCTCTTAGAGACTTTACAACGCCAGTAAGTGAAGGTAAATTCAAAACCTTCAACATACATCTCTAGCTCTTGGAGACTGCATGTGCACCTTTAAGGAGGTCAGTTTCCAGATTCTCAAATTCTATATGTGCTCTTTCCTGGGTTCACAGTAGTCATTCTCTAGATTCATAGTGAATAGTATCTCTCCATCTCAAATCTCATTTAGTGCATTGCCTTGGGTGTAAATAGCTCCAGAATATCAAACAAATGGATAAATGGAAATACTGGTTTTAGGGAGGCCTTCTTGGATAATTAAGCAGGGCATTTTAAACATCCAAGACTTTAAGCCTTTTCCTGTCATATAGATATGTGTGAAGCTTACTAAAATACTTCTATTTCAGCCCATGCTAGGATACTCTGAATTTTAGCCAAATCAGCGATATTTGGGCCCATTTTGGAACTCTGAATATAGGATATCAGAAGGAATATGGGAGACTTATGGCTATCCTCTTGAACATAAATGGGATTTTTTTTTATTTCTCTGTCTCCTAGGCTGGAGTGCAGTGGTGCGATCTCGGCTCACTGCAAACTCCACCTCCCGGGTTCAAGCGATTCTCCTGCCTCAGCCTCCTGAGTAGCTGGGACTACAGGCGTGTGCCAACATGCCCAGCTAATTTTTTATATTTTTAGTAGAGATGGGTTTCACCGTGTTAGCCAGGATGGTCTCGATCTCCTGACTTCGTGATCCGTCCGCCTTGGCCTCCCAAAGTGCTGGGATTACAGGAGTGAGCCACCACCGTGCCAGGCCATAAATGGCATTTTTGATGAACCATTATTTTTTTTTAAAACATTGGATAAAATTTATATGTTAAATTTTACTTGATTTCTTTCAGATTTGGTTAACTTAATTCAATAAGATAGTAAAAAGCCATTTTATCAAATCATATCATAGCATATCTGTTTCTATAACAGCCTAGTCTTAGTTTTTTCATCTTTGACATGTTCAATCACTCTATTATATTTAAAAGAAAGTAAGTTTATTTAGAGCTTTAAAAATATTTTGGGCCGGGCGCGGTGGCTCACCCCTGTAATCCCAGCACTTTGGGAGGCCGAGGCAGGCAGATCACAAGGTCAGGAGATCAAGACCATCCTGGCCAACATGGTGAAACTCCATTTCTACTAAAAATACAAAAATTAGCCGGGCGTGGTGGTGCATGTCTGTAGTCCCAGCTCTTGGGAGGCTGAGGCAGAATCTCTTGAACCAGGGATTCAGAGGTTGCAGTGAGCTGAGATCGCACCATGGCACTCTAGCCTGGTGACAGAGTGAGAGTCTGTCTCAAAAAAAATAAAATAAAATATATATATATAGTATTTTAGTTGTAAAATATGCAAGGGAGTACATAGTTTAAAAATCTTCTTTTAAGAAGACTGAAGGAAAACATTTGGAAGACCACTGCACTGAAGCTCAACTTTATAAGCCAAACAAAAACTATATGTAGAAAAAAATACACCAAACTATCAATAGTGGTTTTCTGTGGATTATGGAATTATGATTTTTTCTTCCTTTCGCTTTTCCATAACTTCCTATTTTTTAGGATGAGTATATTATATGTGATAATTTGTAAATAATTTTAAAAATACTGAACACATTAAAGACAAGAAAAACTTCAAGGAAAGGAATGTAAATAGGGGACTCTTTCCAGTCAATTCTAGAATATGAGACAGTTGCAGGGAATTATTGACTGGCCTACTGATGTACAGATTTCATTTAGGCAAATTCAACTATGAGTGGAAGGGGAGAGAAAGATTTTATCTCATTAACTTTCCCTTCCTGCTTGTTCTGTCTGCTTCAAAATTGACCTAAAGCCTCAGTGACTCTAAGTAAAAAAGGCCATATCAGAAATGCAATGATGATAATTATTGTTAACAGTGACACATTTTTATTATTTATTAGTATTATTGTTTGGATGAAAAATTGGTACCAATTGCTATAAACAATAGCTGATGATAAGGTAAATAAGGTTTTATTGATTCAATCTTGCCAATCAATAAGAACAAAATCTTATGAAGTCTTTCATAATGTCCTAAATACTTTCAGAGAATTTTTCAGATAAAGAAGAGAGCTCTGCTAGCTGGGCATGGTGGCACACACTTGTAGTCTTAACTACTCAGGAGGCTGAGGCAGGAGTATTACTTGAACTCAGGAGATAAAGGCTGCGGTGAGCTATGATGATGCCACTGCACTCCAGCCTAGGTGACAGAGCAAGACCTTGTCTCTAAAAAAAAAGGGGCAACAAAAAAGAATAGAGTTCACATGATCAAGGTGCACACCCATCATTCTGTTTTGCAGGTCTTCTCATTCACTCGCCCTTCACATATAATGTAAGTGTACATTGTAAGAGTGATTTTAAGTTGTCTAAATTAACAAAGATATCAATAAGATAGTCTAGTTTGCAAATCTATTCATACAAACAATCCTAAAGCATGAGGATTTTCTCCAGAAAGATTTAGGGTGCCATCTATTCAAATGAAAGAGTGTGGATCCGTCTGCATGGAAGCCAGTGGTCTTCAGTGGCTTTACAATTCAATTGGCAGTTTGAAAAGCACCATTTAAACACTTCTCTCCAAACTTCAAGTGCATTCTCAGGTATTTTCTGTTTTTGTTTTTTGCTGGAGCATACAACAGTGACTAGATTGTGCTTTCAAGGCAATCATTTTAATACTTCAGCACTCAACAATTGTCAGCTTCTCAAAATCATATTTCAATTTAGTGCTGAAAGTAATGCAGGAATAAAAAATTCAGTACATAAGAACATACCAGGCTGGGCGCGGTGGCTCATGCCTGTAATCCCAACACTTTCGGAGGTCAAGGTGGGTGGATTGCTTGAGTCCAGGAATTTGAGACCAGCCTGGGCAACATGGTGAAACCTTGTCTGTATTTTTAAAACATAAATAAATAAATATTAAAAATTTAAAAACATCCTAGTGAATAGCAACATCCAAGTTATATATTCTTATGAACAGTTATAGGAGAAAATTCAGTCCCTGCAGGTTTATGACAATCATGGGCAGGCCTGAGTCCTCTCCTGTAATTAATGAGTTGTACAGATTACTACAGCTCTACCTGCTTTAGCCCCATCCTAATAGTCGTATCCAGAAACTCACATTTGTGATATGCTGTTTTATTTTTTCTGATACACATTAAAAGAAGCATATGGCTATTAAATAAGAATGTTTACATAGCATCTATCACAGGCACTATCATAGCTTGCTGCAGCCTCAAACTCCTGGCCTCAAGGGATCCTCCAGCCTCAGCCTCCCAAGTAGGGACCACAAGCACACACCACTGCACACAGCAAGAGAATTATTCTTTATCATTTTGGTCCATCCATCTTTGTTCTGACTTATATACTTGTATTAGTTTGTTCTCATGCTGTTATAAAGAACTACCTGAGACTGGGTAATTTATGAAGAAAAGAGGTTTAATTGACTCACAGTTCTGCAGGCTTAACAGGAAGCATGACTAGGAGACCTCAGGAAACTTACGATCATGATGAAAGATGAAGAGGAAGCAAGCACCTTTTTCACATGGTGGCAGGAGAGAGGGAGAACAGGGGAAAGTGCCACACACTTTTAAACAATTAGATCTTCTGAGAACTCACTCACTATCAGGAGAACACCAAGGGGAAAATCTACCCCCATGATCCAATCCTCTCCCACCAGGCCCCTCCTCCAATTTGACATGAGATTAAGGTTGGCACACAAATCCAAACCTTATCAATACTTATCTACTTTTGAGGTAGGAGATGGTACTTCATTCCAGAGGCAGGACTTGGACACCAGACCAAATTGAGGACTAGCTAAAACAGGGCCAAAGCAAAGTAGCTTTCCACAAGACATGCATACCAGCATGCCATGTCAGTTTACCATTGCCATGGCTACACCTGGAAGTTACCACCCCTTTTCATGGCAACAACCTGATGACTGTGAAGTTGCCACCCTTTTCCTAAAAATGTCTGCATAATCTTCCCCTTAATTTGCATATAATTAAAATTGATATAAATATAAGTTCAAAACTGCCACTGGGCACATTGCCTATGGAGTAGCCCTGCTCCACAAGGAGCAGTATCTCTGATGCTGCTGTACACTGCTACTTCAATACAAGTTTCTAGTGAACACCTCCAGCTTACCCTTGAATTCCCTCCTGGGTGAAACCAAGAACCCTCCTAGGTTAAGCCCCAGTTTGGGGGCTCACCTGTCCTACATCACTTTACAACATTCATTCATTCAAAAAATATTTCTTTTTATTTTTTTTTTGAGATGGAGTCTTGCTCTGTTGCCCAGGATGGAGTGCAGTGGCACAATCTTGGCTCACTGCAACCTCAGCTTCCTGGGTTCAAGCTATTCTCCTGCCTCAGCCTCCCAGGTAGCTGGGATTACAGGCCCCCACCATGATGTTCAGCTAGTTTTGTATTTTTAGTAGAGATAGGGTTTCACTATGTTGGCCAGGCTGGTCTCAAACTCCTGATCTAAGTTGATCCACCCACCTTGGCCTCCAAAAGTGCTGGTATTACGGTCGTGAGCCACCGTGCCCAGTCTCAGAAAATATTTCTTGAGTGTGTACTATGTTCCAATAATTATTCTAGCACTGAGGATAAAGGGGTAAACAAAACAGACAAAAGTTTGGTCCCCATGGAGCTTTCATTCTAGTCTGAGAAGAGAGACAGAAAGTAAAATACAGTATTAGATGGTGATAAACATTTGGAGAAAATTAAGTGGGAAAGGTAGACAGCAAGTTTCATATGCTCAGAGAAGATCACTCTGAAATACAATATTTGAGCAAAGATCTAATAGAAGCAAGGAAGAAGGCCACGGAGTTAATTTGGACAAGAGCATTTCAGACAGACAGGGGATGGCAAAGAGTAAGAAAAAGAGTCCCCAGGGGTACATTCGAGGATCAGTAAGGAGGCCGGTGTGGCAAGAGCAAGAGGAGAACAGTAGCAGATGAAAAAAGAAGGAAATGAGGTTCAGACACGTAACTGCAGTGAAGAATAGTGGACAGTCGTGTAGGGAAGCTCTTTTGATGGTTGAGATGGGAAGCTGTTGAAGGGTTCTAAGCCAAGAAGTGAAAACAGTTTTATTCTATAGATTCTGGCAAAAGTAACTAGAAAGGTTGGGTAAAGTGGCCATTAACTGAGATGGGTAAAACTTTAAAAGGAATATATTTTGCAGAGGAATGGGGAAGGAAATGAAGAATTTGTTTTGGAACATGTTAAGTTTGAAATACAGGGTGGGGGGGTGGTGCAAGATGGCCAAATAGAAACAGCTCTGGTCTGCAGCTCCCAGCAAGACCAATAAGACCAATGCAGAAGGCGGGTGATTTCTGCATTACCAACTGAGGTACCCAGTTCATCTCACTGGGACTGGTTATGCAGTGTGTGCGACCCATGGAGACAGTGCAGAAGCAGGGTGGGGTGTCGCTTCACCTGGGAAGTGCATGGAGCTGAGGGACCTCCCTCCCCCAGCCAAGTGAAGCAGTAAGGGACTGTGCTACCTACCCAGGGTACTACACTTTCCCCAAGGATTTTTTGCAATCCACAAATCAGGAGATTCCCTCCTGAGCCTACACCATCAGGGCCCTGGATTTTAGGCACATAACCAGGCAGCTGTTTGAGCATGAACTGAGCAACAGGAGTTTGTTCATACTCCAGCAGCACGTGGAATGCCAGTGAGACAGGAGAACCATCCACTCCCCTGGGAAGGGGGCTGGGAGCCAATTGGTCTTGCTCAGCAGGTCCCGCTACCATGGAGCCCAGCAAGCTAAGAACCACTGGCTTTAAATTCTCATTGCCAGTACAACAGTCTGGAGTCTGCCTTGGGATGATCAGTTGGTGCGTGGAGGGGTGGCCGCCACTGCGACTGTGGCCAGTCTGCTTCTCTAGATTCCTCCTCACTGGGCAGGGCATCTTTGCAGGAAATACAGCAGCTCCAGTCAGAGGCTTGTAGACAGAACTCTCATCTTCTCCCTGGGACAGAACACCTGGCAGGAGGGGGCAGCTGCAGTCGCAGTTTCAGCGGACTTAATCTTTCCTGTCTGCTGGCTCTGAAGAGAGTGGCGGATCCTGACAAAGGGGATTCTCCCAGCAGAGAGCACCAGCTTTGCTAAGGGACAGACTGCCTCCTTAAGTGAATCCCTGACCCCTGTGCCTCTGACTCAGAGAGACCTCCCAACGAGGGTCGACAGACACTTCATACAGGAGAGCTCTGGCTGGCATCAGGCCATTGCTCCTCTGGGACAAAGCTTCCAGAGGAAGGAACAGGGAGCAATCTTTGCTGTTCTACTGTCTCCACTGGTGATACCCAGGAGAACAGAGTCTGGAGTGGACCTCCAGCAAACTGCAGCAGACCTACAGAAGAGGGACCTGCTGTCAGAAGAAAATCTAACAAACAGAAAACAACAACATCAACAAAAAATATGCCCCCACAAAAACCCTATCCAAAGGTCATTAGCTTCAAAGATCAAAGGTAGACAAATCCATGGAGATGAGGAAAAACCTGTGCAAAAACACTGAATATTCCAAAAGCCAGAATGCCTCTTATCTTCCAAATGATCACAATGCCTTTTCAGTAAGGGTGCAGAACTGAACAGAGCATGAGATGGATGAATTGACAGAAGTAGGCTTTAGAAGGTGGATAATAACAAACTCTGCCGAGCTAAAGGAGCATGTTCTAACCAACGCAAAGAAGCTAAGAACCTTGATAAAAGGCTACAGGAGCTGCTAACTAGGATAACCAGTTTAGAGAGGAACATAAATGATGTGATGGAGCTGAAAAACACAGCATGAGAACTTAATGAAGCATACACAAGTATCAATAGCCGAATCAATCAAGTGGAAGAAAGGATATCGGAGTTCGAAGACCACCTTGCTGAAATAAGGCATGCAGACAAGATTAGAGAAAAAAGAATGAAAAGGAATGAACAAAGCCTCCAAAAAATATGGGACTATGTAAGAAGACCAAACCCATGATTGATTGGAGTACCTGAAAGAGACAGGGAAAATGGAACCAAGTTGGAAAACACATTTCAGGATGTTATCCAGGAGAATTCCCCAATCTAGCAAGACAAGCCAACATTCACATTCAGGAAATACAGAGAACACCACTAAGATACTCCATGAGATGATCAACCCCAGGACACATAATCATCGGATTCTCCAAGGTCAAAATGAAGGAAAAAATGTTAAGGGCAGCCAGAGAGAAAGGCTGGGTCACCTACAAAGGGAAGCCCATCAGACACAGCAGATCTCTCAGCAGAAACTCTACAAGTCAGAAGAGAATGGGAGCCAATATTCAACATTCTAAAAGAAAAGAATTTTCAGCCCAGAATTTCATATCCAGCCAAACTAAGCTTCATAAGTAAAGGGGAAATAAAATCATTTCCAGACAAGCAAATGCTAAGGAATTTCATCAACACCAGGCCTGTCTACAAGAGCTCCTGAAGGAAGCACTGAATATGAAAAGAAAAAAACCAGTTCCAGCCACTGCAAAAACATACAAAATATAAAGACCAATGACACTATAAAGAAACTGCATCAATTAATTTGCTAAACAACCAGCTAGCATCACGATGACAGGATCAAATTCACACATAACAATATTAACCTTAAATGTAAATGGGCTAAATGACCCAATTAAAAGACACAGACTGGCAGATTGGATAAAGAGTCAAGAGCCATCAGTGTGCTGTATTCAGGAGACCCATCTCACATGCAAAGACACATAGGCTCAAAATAAAGGGACAGAGGAATATTTACCAAGAAAATGGAAAGGAAAAAAAAAAAAAAAAAAAGCAGGGCCTGCAATCCTAGTTTCTAATAAAACAGACTTTAACAAAAATCAAAAAAGACAAAGAAGGGTATTACATAATGATTAAGGGATCAATACAACAAGAAGAGCTAACTATCCTAAATATATATACACCCAATATAGGTGCACCCAGATTCATAAAACAAGTTCTCAGAGACTTACAGAGAGACTTAGACTCCCACACAATAATACTGGGAGACTTTAACACACCACTGTCAATATTAGACAGATCAACGAGACAGAGAAGTAACAAGGATATTCAGGACTTGAACTCAGCTCCGGAGCAAGTGGACCTGATAGACATCTAAAGAACTCTCCATCCCAAATCAACAGAATACACATTCTTCTCAGTGCCACATGACATTTATTCTAAAATAGACCACATAATTGGAAGTAAAGCACTACTCAGCAAGGCAAAAGAACTGAAATCATAACAAATAGTCTCTCAGACCACAGTGCAATCAAATTAGAACTCAGGATTAAGAAACTCACACTACATGGAAACTGAAAAACCTGCTCCTGAATGACTCCTGGGTAAATACCAAAATTCAGGCAGAAATTAAGAAGTTCTTTGAACCCAGTGAGAACAGAGAGATGATGTACCAGAATCTCTGGGACACAGCTAAACCAGTGTTTAGAGGGAAATTTACAGGACTAAATGCCCACATTACAAAGCTGGAAAGATCTCAAATCATCACCCTAACATCACAATTAAAAGAACTAGAGAAGCAAGAGCAAACAAATTCAAAAGCTAGCAAAAGACAAGAAATAACTAAGATCAGAGCAGAACTGAAGGAGATAGAGACACAAAAAACCCTTCAAAAAATCGATGAATCCAGGAGCTGTTTTTTTGAAATAACAAAATAGACCGCTAGCCAGAGTAATAAAGAAGAAAAGAAAGAAGAGTCAAATAGACACAATAAAAAATGATAAAGGGGATATCACCACTGATCCCTCAGAAATAAAGACTACCATCAGAGAATACTATAAACACCTCTATGCAAATAAACTAGAAAATCTAGAAGAAATGGATACATTCCTGGACACACATCTCCAAAGACTAAACCAGGAAGAAGTCAAATCCTTGGATAGACCAACAACAAGTTCTGAAATTGAGGCAGTAACTAATAGGCTAGCAACGAAAAAAAGCCCAGGACCAGATGGATTCACAGCCAAATTCTACCAGAGGCACAAAGAGGAGCTGCTACCATTCCTTCTGAAACTGTTCCAGACAATTGAAAAGGAAGAACTCCTCTCCAACTTATTTTATGAGGCCAGCATCATCCTGATACCAAAACCTGGCAGAGATATAATAAAAAAAGAAAACCTCAGGCCAATATCCCTAATGAACATCGATGCGAAAATCCTCAATTAAATACTGGCAAACCAAATCCAGTAGCACATCAAAAAGCTTATCCACCACGATCAAGCTGGCTTCATCCCTGGGATGCTAGGTTGGTTCAATATACACAAATCAATAAATGTAATCCATCACATAAACAGAACCAATGAAAAGAACCATATGATTATCTCAATAGATGCAGAAAAGGCCTTTGATAAAATTCAACATCCCTTCATGTTAAAAACTCTCAATAAACTAGGCATTGATGGAATATCTCAAAGTAATAAGAGCTATTTATGACAACCCATAGCCAATACCATACTGAATGAGTAAAAGCTGGAATCATTCCCTTGGAAACCAGTACAAGAAAAAGATGCCCTCTCTCACCACTCCTATTCAACATAGTATTGGAAGTTCTGACCAGGGAAATCAGGCAAGAGAAAGAAATAAAGATATTCAAATAGGAAGAGAGGAAGTCAAATTGTCTGTTTGCAGATGACATATTTGTATATTTAGAAAACCCCATCGTCTCTGCCCAAAAACTCCTTAAGCTGATAACCAACTTCAGCAGTCTCAGGATACAAAATCAATCAAAATCACAAGCATTCCTACACATCAACAATAGACAAGCCGAGAGCCAAATCATAAATGAAGTCCCATTCACAAGTGCTGCAAAGGTAATAAAATACCTAGGAATACAGCTTAAAAGGGACATGAAGGACATGAAGGACCTCTTCAAGGAGAACTGCAAACCACTGCTCAAGGAAATCAGAGAGGACACAAACAAATGGAAAAACATTCCATCCTCATGGATAGGAAGAACCAATATCATGAAAATAACCATACTGCCCAAAGCAATATATAGATTAAATGCTATTTTCATCAAACTACCATTGACATTCTTTGCAGAATTAGAAAAAACTACTTTAAATTTTGTATGGAACCAAAAAAGAGCCCATATAGCCAAGACAATCCTAAGCAAAAAGAACAAAGCTGGAGGCATCACACTACCTGGCTCCAAACTATACTACAAGGCTACAGTAACCAAAACAGCATGCTACTGCTACAAAAACAGACATATAGACCAATGGAACAGGACAGAGACCTCAGAAACAACACCACACATCTACAACCATCTGATCTTCGACAAACGTGACAAAAATAAGCAATGGGGAAAGGATTCCCTGTTGAATAAATGATGCTGGGAAAACTGGCTAGCCATATGCAGAAAATTGAAACTGGACCCCTTCCTTACACCTTATACAAAAATTATCTCAAGATGGATTAAAGACTTAAAATATGAAACCTAAAATCATAAAAACCCTGGAAGAAAACCTAGGCAATACCATTCAAGACATAGGCATGGGTAAAGACTTCATGATGAAAACACCAAAAGCAATTACAACAAAAGCCAAAATTGAAAAATGAGATCTAAGTAAACTAAAGATCTTCTGCATGGCAAAAGAAACTAGCATCAGAGTGAACAGGCAACCTACAGAATGGGAGAAAATTTTTGCAAGCTACCCATCTGACAAAGGTCTAATATCCAGAATCTACAAGGAACTTAAACAAATTTACAAGAAAAAACCAACCCCCCTCAAAAAGTGGTCAAAGCATATGAACAGACATTTCTCAAAAGAAGACATTTATGTGGCCAAAAAACATGAACAAAAGCACATCATCACTGATCAGTAGAGAAATGCAAATCAAAACCACAATGAGATACCATCTCACACCAGTCAGAATGGCAATCATTAAAAAGTTAAGAAACAATAGATGCTGGTGGGGCTGTGGAGAAATAGGAATGCTTTTACACTGTTGGTGAGAATGTCAATTAGTTCAATCATTGTGGAAGACAGTGTGGCGATTCCTCAAGGATCTAGTAGAAGAAATACCATTTAACCTAGCATCTCATTACTGGGTAGATACCCATAGGAATATAAATAGCAATGCTTTTACACTGTTGGCGTGAATGTCAATTAGTTCAACCATTGTGGAAGACAGTGTAGCAATTCCTCAAGGATCTAGAACCAGAAATACCATTTGACCCAGCATCTCATTACTGGGTAGATACCCATAGGAATATAAATCATTCTAATATAAAGATACGTGCACATATGTATGTTTATTGCAGCACTATTTATAATAGCAAAACATGGAACCAAGCCAAATGCCCATCAATGATAGACTAGATAAAGAAAATGTGGTACATATACATCATGGAATACTTTGTGGCTTTAAATTCCATCTATATGCAGATGACACTCAAATTTCTATATCCAGCTTGGTCTCTTCTCTGAATTCCAGGTTCATGTGACCCAACTGATTCAACATCTCTATCTGGATAACAGACATTTCAAACATTTTTTTTTTAAACTTTAAGTTCCAGGATACATGTGCAGAATGTGCAGACATAAAAGAGAATGAGATCATGTCCTTTGCAGGGACATGGTTGGAGCTGGAAGCCATCATTTTCAGCTAACAAACACAATAACAGAAAACCAAACACTGCATGTTCTCACTCATAAGTAGGAGTTGAACAATAAGAACACATGGACACAGGGAGTGGAGCAACATACACCGGGGCCTGTCAGAAGGTGGGGGGTAAGGGGAGGGAGAACATTAGGACAAATAGCTAATGCATGCAGGGCTTAAAATCTAGATGACAGGTTGATAGTTGCAGCAAACCACCATGGCAAATCTATACCTATGCAATGAACCTGCACGTTCTGCACATGTATCCTGGAACTTAAAGTAAAAAAAAAAAAAGTTTGAAATGCCTGTTATCCAGATAGAGATGTTAAATTGGTTGGGTCATATGAACCTGGAATTCAGAGGAGAGACCAAGCTGGATATAGAAATTTGAGTGTCATCTACATATAGATGGA
This sequence comes from Piliocolobus tephrosceles, assembly GCF_002776525.5. Taxonomy (NCBI): domain Eukaryota; kingdom Metazoa; phylum Chordata; class Mammalia; order Primates; family Cercopithecidae; genus Piliocolobus; species Piliocolobus tephrosceles. The sequence continues at coordinate 155,029,198 of NC_045434.1, forward strand.
ATTTAAAGCCACAAGCATGAATGGGATTACCAAGAAATTAGATATAGACTATAGATAGAAAAAGAAAGAAGTTCTAGGATTGAGCCCAGATAATTCCTATGTAAAGATATCAGGAAAAATAAACCAAGGCATTTTTTCTTCTTTTTAACTGAGCAACTCAGAACCAAAGCAAATTTTTGAGTAACGATCCTTAAGAGGGTTACTAGAAAATTTTTGTATTTATGATTGGAAAAGTAGTTAACTGTATATACCATAAAACTATGGAATCTTGAGCTAAAATAGACCTTAAGCTAAAGGATGATAAAATTCAACCCGTTGGTTCTTCAACAACAAATACTTTGAACTTTAAAAAACTAGCTTACTGGGTCATTTATCCAATTTCAACTTATGGATTTAGTTTTAGTCAAATTATGGGAAAATATTGAAAAATGAACCTCCAGTATAAATTAGGTAGCTTAGAGTACATATGGACTTGTTCAGACAAAGGAGGAGGATCTAGCTCTAACTCAGGGATTTGGGCAGCTCTAACCACTTTAATTTCACAAGTATTTATTGAGTGTCTATAACACGTAAGACACTTGATAGAGTACTTCGGGAAATACAAACGTGAATAAGACCCTGGCCTGTTCTTTAGAAAGATTACAACAGAAAAAAACAGGGAATAAGATAAGCAAAATGCAATTAAGAGCCATGGAGAAGCAGAGACAGGTCATGGAGGTTCAAGCTGAAGTGTGGAATAACTGCAGCTAGGGACTCTAAAAAGCCCCTAGGTGTCACCCTCTGCCTCCTGACTTGTCTTCTTTCTCACTGCAAATCTGCTTTCCCCACGGGGTGGCCAACAAGGCTAACAATTCCCAGGTCTCACACTTCAGACTTTATGCCACAAGAAAGAGTGCCCAATGCTCCCCATCCAAGTACAAAACGCTGAGAAGAGCTCCCAGGGGCCCATTCAGCCTCTGGACTAACTGATGACAGGAAAGAGGATTTGATCATGTAAGAAGAACCTGATAAATCATATGGGAACCCTATGATTGGGAGTGGGCCTGGGTGGGAGGTATATCTGTTAGGTTATTATCACTACAAAGTTCTATAACAAAGTGCCCCAACTAGTGGTTTAACACCACTATCATTCATTTTCACGGATCTGACAGTTGACTTGGGCAGCTCTGCCAAGCAGTGATGACTAGAGTGGCTGTACTCCATTCTAGTGGAATAGTGGGTCTTACGAACCCAGATCACACTCCTCCTGGGCCCCTAAGCTAGGCAGGGAACATAAGAGCCTCTGAAGTTTAGACTTAGAGCCATCCTAACACTGCTGCTACTGCCTGACCAAGCCATTGGTCAATGAAAGTCACATGACTGGACACTAAGTCAAGGGGAAAGAAATACCTTCTGCCCACAGTGAAACTATTGTCAAGAGTGGGAGGCAAGGAAGCAGGAAGGGTGGCACCAATCATTTAATCTACCACAAGGGTTTAATGTGAGAAACAATTCTCAGAAGATAGTGAGAGACAGGACTACCTGGATTTCCTGGCCGACTAAGAATTCCTAAGCCTAGCTGTGGAAAGTGACCACACCCACTTTTAAACACAGGGCTTGTAACTCAGCTCACACCCGACCCATCAGGTAGTAAAGAGGGCTCACTAAAATACCAATTAGGCTAAAAGCAGGAGGTAAAGAAATAGTCAAATCATCTATCACCTGAGAGCACAGGGGGAGGGAGGATGATCAGGATACAAACCCAGGAATTTCAGCAGGAAGGGGCAACCCCCTTTGGGTCCCCTCCCGTTGTACAGGAGCTCTGTTTTCACTCTATTAAATCTTGCAACTGCACACTCTTCTGGTCTATGTGTGTTCCAGCTCGAGCTGAGCTTTCGCTCGCCATCCACCACTGCTGATCGCCGTCGTCGCAGACCCACCACTGACTTCTACCCCTCTGGATCTGGCAGGGTGTCCAGTGCATTTCTGATCCAGTGAGGCACCCATTGCCGCTCCCACCTGGGCTAGTCTCCCCATTGTTCCTGCGCAGCTAAGTGCCCAGGTTCATCCTAATTGAGCTGAACACTAGTGGCTGGGATCCCATGGTTCTCTTCCATGACCCACAGCTTCTAATAGAGCTGTAACACTCACCGCATGGCTCAAGGTTCCATTCCTTAGAATCCATGAGGCCAAGAACCCCAGGTCAGAGAACAAAAGGCTTGCCGCCATCTTGGGAGTGCCCCCCCCCCACCAATCTTGGGAGCTATAACACAAAGACCCACCGGTAACAATAGGATGTTGGGTAAACAAAGCAATAGGTATCCAATGTACTATTATTACATTTTATACGGAGACATTCAGTTTCCAGGGGCAGGCAGGAGACAGTGGCCTTCCTCTATCTCAACTGCAAGAGGCTTTTCTCTTTTACTAATCCACCTCAGCACAGACTCTTTATGGGTGTGGGGCTCCGGAGGGTCAAGTCTTTCTCATCCCAGGAGGCCATATTTCAAACTATCACATGGGGAGAAACCTTGGACAATACCCGCCTTTCCAAGGCAGAGGTCCCCACGGCTTTTCGCAGTGCATTGTGTCCCCGGTTTATTGAGACTAGAGAATGGCAATGACTTTTGTCAAGCCTACTGTTTGTAAACATTTTGTTAACAAGGCACGTCCTGCACAGCCCTAGATCCCTTAAACCTTGATTCCATACATCACATGTTTTTGTGAGCTCAAAGTTGGGGCAAAGTGGCTGGGGCAAAGTTACAAATTAACAACAACTTAGGGCAAAGCAATTGTTCAGGGTACAGGTCAAAATGAAATTTCTTATGTCTTCCCTTTCTACATAGACACAGTAACAGTCTGATCTCTCTTTCTTCTCCCTTCAGAGATGGAGCAAATTTGGGAAGGAATATAAATTAACATGTAGACATGATGAATTTGCAGTGCCTGTGGGACTCCCAGTGGAGATGTTTGGTAGCAATCACAAAATGAAACTGGAGTTTCAGAGATAGATCAGAATGAGAAATATTAATCCAGGAATTATCAGTAAGTAGGTGATAACTTAAATTTTGGATATGGGTGAGATTACATAGGAAAAGAGAATAGGTTGTGGGAAGATGGCAATCTGAAGGGAGAACCCTGAAGAATACCAGCATTTAAGAAGCTAGAAGAAAAAAAGAGCCCACATAGTTACAACCAAATCAGTTGGGGGAAATCAAAGGAATTACAGGAGGACTTTGACAGAATATCAATCATTCTAGAATTAATGAAAATTTATCAATATTTAATTTTACATTTAGTTCAAGATAATAATGGTATTTGACATTAACTTTCAATTAAATTTCGTTCAAGGGTTTTAAAATAAATCATTTTAACTAGCTTAAGAAGACATGTGACTATAATAGAAGAAGTGAATACAGAAGAATGGTTATAGTTATCAGCATTAATAATCCTTTTTGTCAACATTTGAATTAGGAAAACAACTCTTCTCTTACAAAATTTGTTTTTTAAAAAGGATCTTCCTGTTTCTATAAGGAATGCCAATATAAAAGAGACAAATCAGGCCCAGTGGCAGTGAAAAGTAAAGAGATAGACAAAGTAAGAAAGCGTTTAGGCATTAATTCAAGCGTTTCACTGCTGTGTAGTAATGATTTCGTGAATCTAGAATAGGTGTCAAGATGGGCAGGATTTGAAGGAGAAGTGACGTGTTGAAAGAATCGTTCTGAAAACCCCCAATATAGTAACAGTAGCTTCACCATCAACTGGAAAAGGGCACATTTGGGGAAAGTTGTTTTGCAGCTATTATCAATATTTGTCGTCATATCAAGTAATTATTTATTTATTTATTTTTTAGTTTCAAGCACCTAAACTTTGGTATGCTGCCATCAAGTGGTAGGAGGGTCTGTAACAGTAAGAGAACATAGTTTTCTCTGCATTTTACTCTTTTTGAAACTACTTATGAAATGGCATTTTATTCTACTGAAGCTGCACACACATACACACACAAACACACATTTACTTATTATTGATCCCTGTGGCATATTCTGCTGATATCCTGCCTAGATTCCCTCAGTCCATTCTCAAGGTCACCCACAGCTTCACAGAAAATTTTTTTACATGCAGTGGCAATTTACTTCAAGCCCCTGTGTCTCTCCACCTAAGGACAGTTTCTGGTCTCAGGAGTGTGCTCAGTCTACTTGTAGGACAGGCTGGAAGTGCCAGAGACATAATGTCTCAGAAACAACCATCAATTCATGAAAGACAGGATTTGGTGAATAAAAACACTCCAGCCTCCCCACCCATTGAAAGGGCAATTCTGCACTGTGTTCTATATCAGTTCCATCAACTCTTAGATGCTACTCAGAGAAATTGAGCCCCAGTCTCCCACAGCAGTGACCCACTGATTAATGCATTGACATTTCATCTTTCCTTGCTTCACTTCATCACACTTTCTGGGATCACCCCCCAGATAAATCCTTATACTAAAAATCCTTGTTTTTGCTTGGTCTGCGTTTGAAAGAGCCGAAAATAAGACAATATCCCCGTTATAATGATATTTATATATTTATTATCATTTCACCTTTAATTTTACTTTTAAAGCAAAAATCCTCCCCAGCACTATATTAAAAGCCATGCTACTCATTTTCAAACAGTCTAAAGATTGTTTTTCTCTTAGCCACTTGTAAAATATGTCTTGAGTCACAGACAAGATATTTACCCTAAGTTTTCTTTGGGGAGCACATGCATAGCCTTTGATTTTGTTATGCTGTGAGACGAAGTGGAAAGATCCTGGGCTTCGAAATGAAAAAGAATTAACCTCTCACTATCTAAGAAAGTTGTCAAGCTATTGAATCTCTCTGAGAATCAGTGGTCTTATTTATGAAATGGGCATAGTTATACCTACCTCTTAAAGCTATGGGGAAGATTAAGTAAGGCTATACTCTGAACACAAGGTCCAATTAAAAGTGGTTTATGCTGTAATGAAATTATGTAGACCAGGCCAGATGCAGTGGCTCATGCCTATAATCCCAGCACTTTGGAAGGCCAAGGCGGGTGGATCACCTGATGTCAGAAGTTCGAGACCAGCCTGGCCAACATGGTGAAACCTTGTCTCCATTAAAAATACAAAAAAATTAGCCGGGCGTGGTGGCATACACCTGTGGTCCCAGCTACTCGTGAGGCTGAGGCAGGACAATCACTTGAACACAGAAGGTGGATCTGAGATCACATCATTGCGCTCCAACCTGGGCAACAAGAGTGAAACTCTGTCCCAAAACATGAAAAATAAATAAATTTTAAAAAATTATTTCTGTGTTGCTGTATTTATAAAATACCTGTGAGAGCAGGTCAATGGGAGAGGCTTCAGCTCTGCATAACACAAAAGTGTCTCTGCCATTCTTTTAGGTAAAAGTGCCACAAAACTGGAATAAAGAGTAGAGAAGCATTTAAAATGGGATGGCTACAGAATTTTATTTAATCCACTCTGAGTTTTTCTATTTTCCATTGGTTTATCTTTTACTTTTAAACTCACCAAATTATTGTTTTAGTCTTTAGCTTTATATAATTTGTAAAAATGTTCTTTTTAATTTAAAAAAATTAAATTTTTTGTCTTTTACTTTTTTGAGACAGGATCTCACTTGGAACAGGAATTAAAAGAAATTTTAAAATGTGTAAGCAAAAACTCAGCTGTATGTATGAAAAACCAATTCCCCATGAGGAAGAGAAAGAGCTGAAGTCCTTTAAAAATCGACTGCTTGTTTTTCTGTGGCTAGTAAGCCTTATCTCTCCCTTTCCCAGATATTGTGAAGACTTTTTCTAGCTGTGCAGCTGCAAAGTCACTAAACAGATAATCTCAAGTCATAAAACATGTTGTTCCTTAAAAAGTAAGAAATAATGTAATGCATGTCTTAATTGAATAACTGTCTTTGTTTCTCACTTTTGTAATACGCTTCCCACTGCACAAATCTCCCCCTGCCCCACGAAATGCTTAAAAGGTGGCTTAACTCTTTGTTCGGGGCTCAGTCGTTTGGATGTTAATCTGACTGGGTCTGTGCACCTAAATAATTAAATAATTCCTCCTCAACCCCTCGGTCTCTCTGATTCCTTAACTATCCCGCTGCATACTCTGTCACCCAGGTTGATGTGCAGTGGCGTGATCTCGGCTCGCTGCAGCCTCAACCTCTGGGGCTCAAGGGATCCTTCTACCTTAGCCTCCTGAATAGCTGGACTACAGATATGCATCACTACACCCAGGTAATTTTTTTATTTTTATTTTTAGTAGAGATGGGGTCTTGCTGTGTTGCCCAGGCTGGTCTTGATCTCCTGGCCTCAAAAGATCCTACCACCTCGGCTTACCAAAGTGCGAGGATTATAGTCATGAGTCCCAGAACTGACTTGTAAAAACTTTTTTGAGCACCCAATGGAAAGAAATTTCAAAATTTTTTTTTTTTAAGAGGCTTTTGACTTTTCCAGTTTCACAAGAAGAAAAAAGTCTTTTGGCCATGTTGAAGTGTTTTAATAACTTGTTGGCTGCAAAAATAATACATTAATAGTTTCTACTATGAATTAGTCTGTGCATTAAGAAAATACAAAGTAGAAAAATATTTCCAAGATATAACTTTACTACCTTAAGATAACTATCTTTTGAGGATGCTTAATTACAGATCTTTTTCTTTCAACAGAGACTCATACTTTGTCTTAAAATAATCATTCTGTAGATGAAGTTTTCTAATCTTATAATTTTTTCAATTAACACATTATCATACACATTTTCCTATGTTATGTATTTCTTCATACTACTTGTAATAGCTGTATCATATATATCATCCTATGGCTAGATAAAAATTTTGACAAGAAAATCTAAAAATAGTAAATCAGATCATAGGCTTTGGAAAAAATTATCACTGGGTTTAAATTCTGAATCTGCCATTTAGTAGATTTATGATCTTGATTAGAATATTTAATATCTCTAAATTCATTTTTTAATCGATAAAATGAAGAATAAATGAGACAATGTATGTGAAAATGCAGTAATTGACACATAATAAACCCAATAAGTGAGAATTCAATACATAGGTGATAGGTATTATTATCCCACTTTATAATTTTTTACCATTATAAAAAATATTGAATAAAAATCATCGTTACAACTTTTTGTGCATTTCTATGATTAATTTCTAAATATTACTTTTTGGAAGTAAAATTGTTGAGTCAAAGATTAAAACATTTTTGAAGGTTTTTATACAAATTATAAATTCCCATCTTAACAACGTACAGTTCAACCAGTAGAGCATAGATGTGCATCTTTCTCTGTTCCTTTCCCCAGCTTGCCAAGATGATAAAAAAAATTATATTTTATTGGCTTAATGCACATGACTTCGACTATGCCATTGAACATCAAAGATATAATTAACGATCATTTGTAGGTATTCTTTTGTAAAGTGACTATACTCAACATACATTCTTTTTCATTATGGTGTTTGTCCTTAGTGATTTGTAAAATTTTAAGATACTCTTTGTTTATACACATTTCCAAGTTTAACCTATTTTACATTTTTAATGACTTATTTTGACATACAGAAATTTTAAATATTTATGAAGTCATATCTAACAATCTTTTACTTTAAATATTTTGCTTTTGCATGTATAGTAAGTGAAGCCTTGCAAGATGCTATCTTAGTCCATTTTCTGTTGCTTGTAACAGAATATCTGGATATGGGGAATTTGTAAAGAAAAGGAATGATTTCTCACAGTTATGGAGACTGAGAAGTGCAAGGCTGAGGGGACACTTCTGGTGAGGGCCTTCTTGCTGCTGGGAGGTCTCTGCAGAGTCCCACGGTGGCACAGGACATCACATGGTGAGGGGGTTATGCTTGCTCGCTTAGGTGTCTCTTCTTTTTCTTATAAAACCACCAATCCCACTCCCATGATAATCCATTAATCCGTTAACCCGTAATTCATTAATCCATTCATAAGGGCTCTTCCCTTATGACCCAAGAACCTTTTAAAGGCCCCATCAAGCTGGGTGCAGTGGGTCTTACCCGTAGGACAGCTACTGGAGAGGCTGAGGGAGAGGATCCCTTGAGTCCAGGAGTTTGAAACTAGCCTGGGCAACATAGCAAGACTTTATCTTTATTTAAAAAAAAAATAAATTAAGGCCTCACCTCTCAATACTGCCACATTGGGGATTAAAGTTCAACATGAGTTTTGGAGGGGACAAATATTCAAACTGTATCTGATGCTACACAAATGAATATGTTTACAGTTGTGATTTTTAAAAACATAAATAAATATTAAGTTGTGGTCTTTAATAGAAGAAAAAGACTTATGGGGAAAAACCTAGGACTGAAGAAGTCAAATTCTTGTGAATATGAGTTTTCTTAGAACTTATAATCAAGTTGAGGTAGCAGTTTCTGAGCTATGTTGTGTGGCTGTGTGGTGACAGGGAGCATGCTGGAGGCATAGAAACATAATGAACGTTCATGTACCTGCTTTTTGCTAGGCACTGTGCTTGGCCTAGCAAAAGTAAATGATTGGTAAATCATCTACTTCTCAGACCAGCCCTCTGAGATAGTTATTCTATCCATTTTATGGTTTCCACTCATTTGACAAGTATTTGTTGAGCACATTATCAGTCTCCAGGCTTCTATAGAAAACTAAATCAGACTGGTTTATACATAAAGAGAATTTATTGGATCATGTTAGCTGAAGAGGTCTAGAAGTAGCTCTAGGTTCAGTGATAGCTTGACCCCGGGCTCAAATGATACTGCCCAGGTCCAGCTCTCAGTTTGCTTCCCCTGGGGGGACTCCACTCTCAGGCTCTTCATAGTGGCTCCCACAGCATAAGACTCAAATTGTCTTAACAGGCAGACTGGAAGAGGAAGTCATCTTCCCTGAAGGCTCAAAGTCCCGGAATCAAATTTTCTGGGCCCTAACTGGCCTCCCGTTAGTCACCTGCCTCTCCCTGAGCCAGTCACAATGGTCAGGGTGTTGCAATCTCATTGGCCTAACAGATAACTTTCTCCATCCGTAGAACCAGGGGGCTGCAGAAGTTCTGAAGTCCCTGTGCTGAGGGAATGGCATGAAAAGACACAGATATAAAAAGCCCAAAACTTTGTAAAAGTTCCCATTAAGTTACAAGGTAGTCACTTTCTGTACCATGGGTTGGCTGAGATAAAGCTGGAAAGACAATCAGAACTCAGTTCAACATAGAACGGGCTCAGATGGTAGAAGTGCTAATATTCTATGCTGCACGGTTTTGACTGAATTTTGAAGGGAATGTCAAGCCTAGGAAGGAAACAAAGGGAGAAGAAAAAACCCAAAAAACAAACAAGAAAGAATCCCAGGGGACAATGATATTTACAGCAGGCAGGGGAAGAAAAGTAGGAGAGAGTTGTGTAATTGAAGCCAAAGGAAGGGAATGTTTCAAAGAGCCAGAAGTAAAATGTGTCCAATTCAGAAGAGATGTCAAGTAACATAGGACCGGAAAGATGTTCATTGGATTCACAAATAGGAAACAGAAGGTCATTAAGTGACCAACGAGCATATTATCTAGAATAAGAGAGGTAATGAGCAAATGGGATAAAAGGTAGTCATCAGAAAGTACCTGCTAGAGCTTAATATTTCAGAGTTAGGGGATAATGAAGTAAAGATAGCTTTAATCTGGAAAGGTAAAGAGTTTTGAGGCAGAACTATTGGCTTAACGGATTTCATATGGAAAAGAACATTGAGAAAGTCCCCAAATCTGTAAAAGTGAGAAGTGCCTGGGAATTTGTTAGTAAATACATATGGGGAGATAGTTGTCATGAACCTCAGAAGAGGCAGCTTTTCCTAAGGAAGAAGAAACATAAAGGTGTGGAAGGAACATTAGGAACAGTGAAGAACACTGACACTTCTCCCAGGCTTCATGGTTTGTGTAGGGCAGGGGAAAAAATGCTCTTTTCTCAAGAGAGGACAGAAAGCAGGGGTGGGAAATCACAGGCTTTTCACCATTTGGGATGATTAAGCACACAAATTTTGATACTTTCTAAACCTAGTAGTTGTGTAGTAAAGAATTTATAGGAAAGACTCTCTTGCCCAAAGAAGAGAAAGTCTGGCCTTTGCCCTTGCCTTCTGAGACATAATCTTTGTTTGCCTGAAGATCTTGAGTCATACTGGATAGTCTAACAATGTGATTTAGGATGGGGAGGTGGCCACACCTGCATAGTCTTAGGGGGTGGACTCCAGAAAGATCAATGGTGTGACTTAGAGCAAGGGCTTTGGGTCACGTGGTATCTGCCAGCTTGGAGACAGAGATTAACCATGTGGGCAATCGACCAATTATGCCCGTGTGATGAAGCCCCACTACAAACTGAACACGACGCTTGGGTGAGCTTCCCTGGGTAGCAAATCTCCATGTGTGCATTGTCATTCAACAATGCTGGGGAGTAACCTGTCCTGACTCCACAGGAAAAGGACAATAAAAGCTCCATGTTTGGTATTTCTGGACTGACTCTGCCCTGTGAACTTCTTTCCTTGGCTAGTTGTAATCTGTAACCTTTCCCTGTAGTAACCTATAACCCCAAATACAATAGCTTTCAGTGAGGTCTGTGAGTCTTTCTAGCAAATAATCGACCCTGAGGGTTCTATTCAGGGTTTTGATGGCCCCCTGAACTTAGTGTCAGAGTAAGGGCAGTTTTGGGGAACGTAGTTCCCCAAATGTATTTACTAACAAATTCCCAGGCACTTCTCACTTTTACAGATTTGGGGACTTTCTCAATGTTCTTTTCCATATGAAATCCGTTAAGCCAATAGTTCTGCCTCAAAACTCTTTACCTTTCCAGATTAAAGCTATCTTTACTTCACTATCCCCTAACTCCCCTTCTAACTTTGTAGTTGGCCTACTTCAAAGGAAGTAGGAAAAAGTCTGCAGATTTTACTTTCTTTGTTTTCTTATAGAAAACAGTTTATATTTTAAGAAATCTGTATACTTTTAAAATAAAACATTCATTAGGCTCCTTTACCCAGTATTTATCTATAATAGGTTCATGAACTCATTCAGTAAATACTGAATTTAACTGAGAGCAATTAAAGTAGTTAGGAAAAAATCCACTTGAATTCTTTTTTGTGCACATTTACGGAGCATTTGTTATTAAAGAGAAAATACTTTGTACTTTGTCTTATATTAATATTTATACTTACTAATTATATGATGTTGGGTAAATCACATAATTTCTTTGAGTTTCAGTTAGGTCTTTTCTAAAATCAAAGATAATACCTTTTCCATAAATACTGATTAAGTTTTAAGAATGAAAAGTAAAGGATGAAATTAGAACTATTTTAAAATTGTAACCTAGTACCTGGCATGCAGAACATGTTCCATAAATATTAGCTGAGATAATGATAATATTCTAAGAATTTCATACGATTTGTGCTTTATAAATTTTATTGACTGAAGATTAATAAGTAGCTAACATTTCTGAACTCAATTCTTTACTTAAGAAGCTAATTTTCACCTCTCTGTAAATTTTTGAGCTGAAGGTACTATAACAATCCTAGACAAATCACCAGTATCAACTAGATTCCAGTTATCAATTCCATACAAATCATTGTTCTTGAATGTATATGGCTTAAAATAATAAAATAGAATCAAACTACCTTGGCCAGCCGCAGTGACTACCCACATCTATAAATCCCAGCACTCTGGGAAAACAAGGCAAGAGGATCACTTGAGCCCAGAAGTTCAAGACCAGCCTGGGCAACAGAGTGAGGCCCCTGTCTCTACAAAAAATAGAAATAAAAAAATTAGCTAAGCATAGTGGCATGCATCTGTAGTCCTAGCTACTAGGGAGGCTGAGGTGGGAGGATCACTTGAGCCCAGGAGGTTGAGGTTGCAGTGGGCTATGATCACGCCACTGTGCTCCAGTCTGTGCAACAGAGCAAGACTTTGCCTTAAAAAGAAAAAAAAAAAAAGAGAAAAGAATCAAACTACCTTCTACTTTTAATTATTGTATTGTTTGTTTTTCAAATATTTGAAATAAATTGATTCCAGTGTCTTCATGCCTTGACTATTAATATCAATTTCTAGCCAAAGTTGGGTTGCTACATAACTATACTTTTTTTTTTTTTTTTTTTTTTTTTTTGCAGTTTTACCATTGCCACTAGCATGGACTTTTGATGACTAATGCTGGTGATTTCTTTCCTCTTCTTTTCACAGATGTTGAAATGCTGTTTTTTAAAGCTTTTTTCCTCCTATTTTGATGCATCAGATAAGGTACATTCTTGGAATGATGACCAACCCCTGACTTAAAATTTAACCAATGTTGTGAAATTCCCCACCATTTTAAATTAAATACAAGCTGTTTTCAAGTCAGTCGTTTTTAGATTATGACTCTAAAAATAAATGATTACCATGGCCTTAGTGCATTTTCTACTCACACAAGCGAGCAATAAGGACAAATGTTTCCTTAGGATACAGTAAATACAGCAGAATGTATGTCAGAGTGTATCTCCATTATGTCTCATAAAAACGCTACATGGTATGTGTGTGCAGCCAAGTTTGCTATACAACTTGAGTAATACAGGGGTGATTTTACTAACCACATGGGAGGTTTCTTGGTCTTGGAAATAAAATGGTGTTTTGTTTTTATTGTTGTTGTTTTTAAATATCATAAGCCATGAAAGCAATCTTCCATCAAATATTCAAATATAAACTGTTGACTTCCATTCAGACCCGCAAGCTGCATGGTGGACTTTGTAGCTTCTTTTTGAAATTCGATGTTTCCAGGAAAGCACAAAAGGAGAAAGGAGGTACAGTAAGAGGAAACAAAGTCACTGTTCTCCAGTTCTTTTTACTTGATCTTCTTCCTTTACTTGACTCTCCTTCCACTCCTTCAGCATAATCGGTATTAATATCCATAAGCATCTGGGGAGTCTGGGCTTTTAGTGACAAAAGTCTGTGGGCGAAGCCCCTCTGAGAAGAGAGCTTTGCTCTCTAGGCCTTTCAGAAGTGGGCAGAGATCGGAAATCGGTTTCTACGGACCGAGGACGCGTTGCTAAGGTACTGAAGGGTGGGGGCGGGGCGCGTAGCCCTCGGAGCCAGAAGAGGGAGGAAAGGAAGACGAGGTTTGTTTCAGGGTGCGGAAGCGTTGGAAAAGCGGAAAATCAAAATCTGTACGAGGGTGGGAGGCAAAATAGGATAAACATCGTTTTACATAAACGGCCTTTCTGTCCCTGTAGTCGGTGGGACGTTCTCTAGCGGGGCCTCGACTGGGAGAGTGTGGGTCAGGTCAGGCGAGGGTGGGACCGCGGCGGGAGGCGGGCCCGCAGGGCTCTTCCAGGTTCGCTGAAGAACCTTTCCGTCTTCTAAACTAAATATTAATGAGCGTCCTCAATATTGCCCTTCATTTTGCTTTCCCGTGAAACGACCATAGGCATAGAGCGTTTGAGTCGGGTTCCCTAGGTTTCCAGCGAGATGGAGGCGCCTGGGGGAAGGTTACGAGGGGCGGCGGGGCCACTTAATTGATACACTTCCAAATTGACGACTCCCAACCTCCTGGAATGGCTGATGGGAGCTGATCACCCCTGCGGTAATTGTGCTGCGATTTCGAGCTGGCTAATCAATTCTTCCAATTATTATCTGATTAGTTGCCCACAATAATACTCCACAATACACGTACGTCATAGTTTTAAAATTCCTTAATAATTTTTCTTAGAAACTTCCCTTCCAGGCCGGGCACGGTGGCTCACGCCTGTAATCCCAGAATTTTGGGAGGCTGAGGCGCGCAGATCACTTGAGGTCAGGAGTTCGAAACCAACCTGGCCAAAATGGCAAAACCCCGTCTCTACTAAAAACACAAAAACTAGATGGACATGGTGGTGTGTGCCTTGTAGTCCCAGCTACTCGGGAGGCTGAGGCAGGGGAATCACTTGAACCTGGGAGGTGGAGGCTGCAGTGAGCTGAAATCACAGCCACTGCACTCCAGCCTGGGTGACAAAGGGAGTGAGACCCTGTCTCAAAAATAAATAAATAAGGAGCAAGAAAATTCATAATGTAGCGCCAAGCACATGAGTCGGGTTTTTAAATTAGTTCTCAGTGCCTGGGCTGTACTAGCTTGTGGGGACTGCCATGGCAAAACATCACAGAGTGGCTAAACAACAGAAATTTGTTTTCTCACAGTTCTAGAGACTGAAAGTTGGAAATGAAGGGGTGGGAAGGGTTGTTTTCTTCAGAGACCTCACTCCTTGGCTTGGGGTGCTGCCCTGCCTTCTCACAGAATCTTCACAAGGACTTTCCTCTGTGTATCCTCGGTGTCCTAATCTCCTCTTCTTATAGGACACTAGTCATACTGGCCAGGGGCCTGACCTAACAACTGCATTTTAACTTTACTCTTTAAAGGCTGTATGTCCAAACATAATCACATTCTGAGATCCTGGGGCCTAGGACGTCAACATATGAATTTGGGGACAACATAATTCAGCCTAAAATGTGGGCCATTTATCAACATTTTGGATTTAAAGAAAAAAGATTCCCCTAAGTCTGTCCTTGGAATGTGAGATGGAGATAACTCAGCCAGTTATCTAATTATTGAGTCAACATTAATCATTTAACGGATGAAGTGAGTCCTTACTGTGGTCTCAGTAGTGGGCTATGTCAGGTAAAAGTGTAAGAAGTAGCCTTGTCCTCAAGGAGTAAGTGTTTGAACTGATAAAGCCACATAATGGTAGTGAATTTTAATTTAAGTCTCCATTTTCTAGATAATTTCTCGGGCCTTTAGTTTGTGACTTTAGAGATTCTTAGTTTTCCTGAGTTGTTTAGAACTTGCTGAAGAACCTTTCTCAACTGAGCCTATTATATTGATGACCCTGGGTTTTGTTATTTTTGTTTTTTAGTCCCAAAGGTGCTGTTAAAACAAAATTGTTCTCTTAAAATATTTAAGACATTTTTATTTTAGATATGACTTAGTCTCTGATATGCTAATAATATTGACCTATAATTTTTGTTGTGAACAAGCCTTTGCAGTGAGGCCTGTAGATGATTCACTGTGAGAGTAATTGGGAATTCATTCTGCCCCAATTGGCATGGCCTCTATTTCATTGTGTTCTTTAAAAACAAACAACAACAACAAAAACCGTCACTACTGAGCTAGAAACTAAGAACATAAATCCAAGTTTCCTTTCAAAACACTTTTACCAAGTTCAGATTGGCAAGAACCCCATTTTATAATAATTCACTCAACTTTTTATTTCATCTTCCAGTAAATCATTATGAAGTAACATCATTTATTACAGATAAATTAGGATTACTCTTCCTAAAAAGTTATATTCAGAGACATCTCCAAATTAAATTATAATTTTCAAATCCCGTCAGATGTAAAATGCTTTGCCTGAGGCTGAGATTCAGAGGTAGGTAAGTCAATTCTTGCTTTAAATGAGTTTTCAACCTAGTGAAGAAGAGATTTGTCAAAGAGTAAACCTCTTTTTTTTTTTTGAGATGGAGACTCACTCTGTCACCCGGGCTGTAGTGCAGTGGCACGATCATGGCTCACTGCAACCTCCACCACCTAGGTTCAGGTTATTCTCCTGCCTCAGCCTCCAAAGTAGCTGGGATTACAGGTGTGCACCACCATGCCCAGCTAACTTTTATTGTATTTTTAGTAGACACAGGGTTTCACCATGTTGGCCAGGCTGGTCTCGAACTCCTGACTTCAAGTGATCTGCCTGCCCCAGCTTCTCGAAGTGCTGGGATTACAGATGTGAGCCACCACACCCAGCAAGTAAACCTCTTAAAACCTGGTTTGGTGGTTCTTGCCTGTAATCTCAGCTACTCAGGAGGCTGAGAGGCTGGAGGGTTGCTTGAGGCCAGGAGCACACAACATATAGACTGTCACCCAGACAAGGAATGAGGTGATGCCAAGGAAAGTTTCATAGAAGAGGTAGTCTTGGCTGGGCGCTGTGGCTTGCGCCTGTAATCCCAGCACTTTGGGAGGCCGAGGCGGGTGGATCACAAGATCAGAAGTTCGAGACCAGCCTGGCCAATATGGTGAAACCCCGTCTCTATTAAAAATACAAAAATTAGCTGGGCATGGTGTTGGGCACCTGTAATCCCAGCTACTCAGGAGGCTGAGGCAGGAGAATCACTTGAACCCGGGAGGCGGAGGTTGCAGTGAGCTGAGATTGCAGCCACTGCACTCCAGCCTAGACTGCAAGACTCCATCTCAAAAAGAAGAAAAAACAGAAGAGGTAGTCTGTATACCATATTTGACAAAGAGTAGGCTTTTGACTGGAAGACACGTGGGAGAACATTCTGAGTAGAAGGAAACGCATGAGTAAAGGGTGTGCTTGGGAAAAGGGCAGGACGTGTCCAGGAAGTAAGAATGGTAGAAAATGGTGGAACACAAAGGGATAGGATGAATAAACTAGAAAGGTGGGCTGAGCCAGATCCTGGACTATCTTTTCTTGAGTGGTCTCATATGTCCTCGGAAGAGTTTGGGTGTTCTTCAGGTTATAAGAGCAAGCCAAGGTTTGTGGGCTGGAGCTGATCCTGATCAATGTCCTGTTTAAGAAAGACAGCTCTGATGGCATTTTGTTTGTTTGTTTTTGAGAAGGAGTCTCACTGTGTCACTAGGCTGGATTGCAGTAGTGTGATCTTAGCTCACTGCAACCTCTGCCTCCCGGGTTCATGTGATTCTCCTGCCTCAGCCTCCAGAGTAGCTAGGATTACAAACATGTGCCAGCATGCCCGGCTAATTTTCTTTTCTTTTTTTGTATTTTTCTTTTTTTAATAGAGACGGGGTTTCATCATGTTGGCCAGGCTAGTCTCGAACTCCTGACCTCAAGTGATCCATCTGCCTTGGCCTCCCAAAGTGCTAGGATTACAGGTGTGAGCCACCATGCCCAGCCTGATGGCATTTCAAAGAATCAATATTTGAAGAATGAGGAGGAAGATTTGGGGCAGGCAAATTAGGGGGGTGTATAGTTTGATAACCCAAAGGAGGGAAAGTGACAACCTGAAGGTTTGAAGAAGGACAATGGCAATGAAAATCAAAGCAAGGTTAAGAAAGGTCTGTCTTCTTGATGTTAATGTTGCCCCACTGTTCAAAGAATTCTGTGAGAGACCACTGATCCATTCCACCCCTGAGATTCTATGAGTTAGACTTCTGTGACCACATCAGAACCCTATATTCTAGATGAAAGCACTTCCCCCAACTCTAAGTAGAATGCTTCAGAAGACGAGAGAGATGATAACTAGCAGGGTCAGGAGAAGACATTTTTTTTTCTGTTTTGCAAATAAATTTGAGCATGCTAAGAGGAATAAATTTGTGAAGGAAATAGATAAAAGGTGCAGGAGAAAGGGGATAACTAATAGAGATAATTCTTTCAGGAGACTGGAGGTAATGGAGACTAGAGTACATCAGGAGGGATTAGCTTTGGGTGGGAGAGCCAACGCCTCTGTTAAAATTGAAGTGCAGAAGGGTAGGGAAAGAATAATACTTTGGTATGAGAGGTAGGAGCTGAAGAAGCTCTTGCTTGATGGTGTCTATTTTCTTAGTGAAATAGGAGAGAGCATCTCCCTTGCCTAGGAAGATGGAGATCACAAGGGAAAATGTTTACCAGGTGCCAACTTTCTCAGTAAACTTGGTAGAATACCTAGTACAATGTCTTCATGTAATACATTTAGGTAGCCAGTGACCAAATGAACAAATAAATGCTTATCATCAAATAATAATATATGTTCATAGAAAAAGAAGTATAAAGTAGGGACACCAAAGTATATATTAAAATTAGAAAGATATAATAAAGGACATAAACATAGATCACACTGAGGAACATTTTATATATATATTTTATGTATTTATATATGACAGAGTCTTGCTCTGTCACCCAGGCTGGAGTGCAGTGGCGCGATCTCAGCTCCCTGCCACCTCCACCTCCCAAGTTCAAGCAATTCTCCCACCTCAGACTCCTGAGTAGCTGGGACCACAGGCGCTCGCCACCTAGCCTGGCTGACTTTTTATATATAACTTTTTATAAAAAATTTTTTATATTTTTAGTAGAGACAGGGTTTCACTATGTTGGCCAGGCTGATCTCAAACTCCTGACCTCAAGTGATCCACCTGCTTTGGCCTCCCAAAGTGCTGAGATTACAGGTGTGAGCCACTTGCACCCTGTCCATTTAATATCATCTTGATTCATCGTGCATTAAAAGATTAGTGGTTAGTTTATGCAAAGTAGTTGGGGAACACCATCATATTAGTACTGATGTTCCTTTGCTCTCAGCATTTATTTCAGGAGACACAAAATAGGCCCTTGATGAGCTTATGAAATATAATGATGAAAACAAGCAAGTTCATGTATAGTGTTTCCTCACTCCACTTTTTCCCAGGGCCATTTATCCATTAGGTACCATTGGCACATTGCCAAAGACCAATGGGAGAAAAGAATTTGCAAACTGAAAAAATTGTATTGGTTTCAAGCTATGAAATTAATACTACGAAACTAACATTCAGTGGATTTCATTAACTGTCAAATTTAGTATTCATAAAACTGTTGTTGACCCTTGAAAATAATTGGTTTTTCTCACTTCAAAAAAATTCATGATCTGCACAATGATTTTCCAGAAATCATTCACAGCCAAATAATTTAGCAAAATATTTTTAAAGCAAAAACGTAAAAATTATTTCATGCTATGGTTAACTGTATATAGAAAAATACATCTGTGTGTGCATGTGCGTGTGTGTGTGTGTGTGTGTGTGTATAATGGGATGACATTTTGCCTCTTAAAATGTCCTATGTGGTGTTGAAGATGGGGTGATTAAAAATGAGAGGTGTAGGACACCTTACTCTAAAAAGATCTGCTTTCTGTTCTTTCTCACAAGTAAGCAGCATTGTTTCAGCTGGCCCTCATGTAGTTTATACCTTCCCCAAACTGGGAAACTCATTCACTTCAATACATTGATTCTTCCAGTTATTTACCTGTGTCTTGCTGAAAAACAGAAATCTTTGTCTCCAGTAAAATAAACTTAGGTAGGGAATATGAGCGCCTTCTCCATCCCCTTGAACTCATATTATGTTTAAGGGAAACAGAAAAGCTAAAACTCCTCGGGGAGTTTTAGTTTAGTTTAGTTTTACAAGAGGAATGGTTCTTGGGTCTGAAAAGAAAATATGTCCACATAATCATAATCTATATTCTCTTTCAAAATCTGTCCCCTATTGTCCTGTAAGAAACCCAGAAAGTCATAAGCATTCACATTGTGCTAATGCCTTTACCCTGTCCATGTCAAATAAAATATAGAGACTAATCTCTAAAATCAAAATGTTTATTTGGGAGGGAATAATTGCAATTAGAGTATACACACAGAGCAGTAGTCTTCATTATATTCTGAAGAACAAAGAATAGGTTAGAGGTTTTATAAAACCAGGAAATGTTACAAATCGGCACTAGTGAGGTTTTGAGGCACTGATAAGATTGATAAGTGAAGGTTGTGGGCAAAATTGGCTTAGAGTTGCCACAGGTCTTTTCAGTAGCTATTAGATACAACTGGTTTAGGTTACAGCAGTCAATCTCAGCTGCCAGACTTGCAGATGGACTGCATTTTTGGAGCAATGTTCTGTGTCCTGACTGTTTTCTCTTACCCTGGCTTCTCACTGTGTTTTAGTTAGGTACCACAAGAGTGACCCATTTCATATGATCAGCTCTCACAGTCCTGGATCTCCCTAGCATGCAACCTAAGGTTGTGTGGTTCGTCACAAGGCATGCTATCTGCTTGTACCCTTATGGCCCAGAATTTCCTCTGTGTCACATTTTTTTAAAGAAATGGAGTCTTGCTCTGTTTGTCACCAAAGCAGGAATGCAGTAGCATGATCATAGGTCACTGCAGCCTCGAACTCCTGGACTCAAATGATCCTTTTGATCCTCCTACCTCAGTCTCCCCAGCAGCTGGGACTATAGATGCGTGCTACTGTGCCCAGCTACTTTTTTTTTTTTTCTTTTTGAGATGAGGTCTTGCTATGTTGCCCAGAGTGATCTCAAATTCCTAGGGTCAAGCAATCCTCTTGCATCAGCCTCCCAAGTAGCTGGGATTATAGGCACACACCACCACACCCAGCACGTCTGTGTAATTTCTTTGTCACACTGGAGTACATCATGTGATGGAGGGAAAATCTGGATGTAGTGACATGATAGAGGGCATGCTGGAATGGGATGTCACTATCAGTGCATGAAGAAGTCATACTCAGGGCAATGTATGGTGAAGGAAAAAAGAGTTAAAAAAAAAAAAGCTGAAAGAAACCAATTACAAAATAATGTAAACTTTTGGCATAGGATCCTGAATCTTTCTCCTTTGATGAACTGTTGTCTCCTTGTGGCACTGCTGGAATAATATACAATATAGGAGAAATATCATAGATTTTTCTGAGCTGGAAAGAACCTTAGTATTAACATTAATGTTCATTGAAAACATTGATGATTCTGTACTTTCTGTGAACCATATAACTTTTACACTTAAATGCCCCTGGAGCCCATTTAATTCAGTGAGCAAAAATATACTGACTGCATGGTCATCTACACTTTTTTTTCTTTTTGAGACAGAGTCTTACTCTGTCAGCCAGGCTGGAGCACAGTGGCATGCCATCTCGGCTCACTGCAACCTCTGCCTCCTGGGTTCAAGCGATCCTCCTCCTCAGCCTCCCAAGTCTCTGGGATTACAAGCATGTGCCACCATGCCTGGCTAATTTTTGTATTTTTAGTAGAGACAGTGTTTCACTATGTTGGCCAGGCTGGTCTTGACCTCCTGACCTCAAGTGATCTGCCTGCCTCAGCCTCCCAAAGTGCTGGGATTACAGGCATGAGCCACTGTGCCTGGCCCATCTACACAGATTTTTTAAATAAATAAATAAATAAGTAAATAAATAAATAAATAAAGGGAGTTTTGGGTTGATATTCCTAGATTCTTGCCTCCACTCTGCCCTAGCTATTTCTACTACACTAATAGGGTACTTTGTGGCCTTCGGTTTTCTCATCTGAAGATGTAATAAATTAGACCAGGTTCTGATGTCTTATACAGCTCCCTAAGTTTAATGTGGACTGCTTGACCTCAGATGAGACTGTTAGCAATATTAATTAACTAGGAAATATGAACTATTATGGCAATGGGACCTATCCAGCTTAGTTGCTGCTACTTATGTGTGACTAATTACCTGCTACATGCTGTTAACAGTCTTGGATCACTGACCAATTTAATTTGAAGCAATTAATTATAGAAATATGAGTTCCTTGCATTTACTTTGATTAAAATTATATCATGACAGAAAGAAAATAGAGATGTCCAAAGTCCTACCCCTGGCTGGGTATGGTGGCTCACATCTGTAATCCCAGCACTTTGGGAGGCTGAGACAGGCGGATCACTTGAGGTCAGGAGTTCGAGACCAGCCTGGCCAACATGGTGAAACCCCGTCTCTACTAAAAATACAAAAATTAGCTGGGTGTGGTGGTGCACACCTGTAATCCCAGCTATTCAGGAGGCTTAGGCAGGAAAATTGCTTGAACCCAGGAGGCGGAGGTTGCAGTGAGCCAAGATCATGCCACTGCACTCCAGCCTGGGTGACAGAGCAAGACTCTGTCTCAACAACAACAACAACAACACCACCAAAATTAAGTCCTACTCCTAACTTGATATATTTTTAATTTAAAAAGAAAAAAAGGAAATAGATATAATTCAAGCCACATGGTCTTGCTTCAAGTATAAGTCACATATGGTTCTCATGGTAATCGTGTACTTTCTCCCCCTCACCTTTATCATAAATTTAAAAATTCATGGGGCCTGTACACATCTGGGAGTTCTGATCATATGGCCTTCAACTGAAAAAACTTGGGTACATTTACAATTCTATGATTTACTGTATGATTTAAACAATTCTATTATTTACCTAAAACAGTAATGTGAAAGTGGGTCTTTTGAAAATTTATGCCTAGTTATATGTTTAAATTCGAATTGATTTGTTCTTCTTCCTCCTTATTTTAAAATAGGAATTTAGTGATTGACAATGGCAGAAAAAATCTTAGAGAAGTTAGATGTCCTTGATAAGCAAGCAGAGATAATCTTGGCCAGAAGAACAAAGGTTTGTTAAGTATAAACTACAATTCAATTTAATCATTAACAGGTTAACATTTCAAATGTGAATAATTTTACTTTTTAACTAATGATACATTAATATGATATAAACTAATTTGTAAAAAGCAACTATCCTGGCTGAAAAAGTAATGTATAAAAATATAAAAATTTTATTGCTGAGTAGTATTCCATTATATAGATGTACAAAGTTTCAACCAATCATCCAATGAAGGGCTTTTGGATTGTTTTCATGATTTGACTAGTAAAAATAAAGTTGCTTAAAAAATAAAATAAAGCTCTATGGCCATTTGCATCCAGGTTTTTGTATGAACATGAGTTTCCATTTCTCTGAGGTAAATGCCTGAGAGTGTGATTGCTGGTGCAGTCTTTCTCTCTTTTTTTTTTTTTAAATCGAAGTACAAAAATATGGAACGCTTCACGAATTTGCGTGTCATCCTTGCGCAGGGGCCATGCTAATCTTCTCTGTATCGTTCCAATTTTAGTGTATGTGCTGCCGAAGCGAGCACTCTCTCTCTTAACTTTAGCAAGATCAAAGCCACAAGATTTGGTTTGAGTTCCCCCAATACAATGGGTTTCTCCCCACTGCACCTCAGCCCCGAAACCACCTCTGGAAAGTAAGCTGGGCTATTGGAGGGTGGACCTCAGTTGTTTCCCTTCTCTCAGCGATCTATCCTACTCTGTTTTCTAATAGCTGAGGGTAGTTGTTTTCATATATTTTGCCTGAGCTCCTAGTTGTTAAGAGCAGGCGATTAATTCCCATAGTGCTTCATCTATTGGCAGAAGCAGAAGTCCCCCATATCCTTTGACTTTGCTTTCAGGGCTTTCATCTCTTTATTCCTTTGTACTATGCTCTGAGAGAATTTTTTAGAGAAGACTTTCGGCTCCTTTACCTACCTTTTAGCTAGATCCTTTTTCTTCTTCAATCCATTTGTATAAAGATTTTAACAAAGTCCTCTTTTGATTGCTTTCTTCACACTATTTCTGGCTCACACGACTAGAAGAAGATCGGTGTGATTCACCATGTGTGTGGCTACAGGAAGAGGAGCTGGTTGGAGAGACATGCCTACTATGGTTCCAAGAACTCTCTGCATCTAAATATCTAGGTCTTTCCTTAAATTCTGTGTTTTTGAATTAGGAGGGAGCCTTAATAATCCTCTAGTCCTACCCCCACATTTTACAGATAGGAAGAGAACAGCTCAGGTCATAGCTCAGGTCATTGCCTTTTATGCAAAGGCATAAAAACAGTTGGTGCACTAGACCCCCAATTTTCAATCTGTGCTATTTTTCCATTATTGCCTGCCACCTAAATTCTCTCTGTGTGTGTGTGTGTGTGTGTGTAAAGTGAGATTACTTTTTTCTCTCCACCTAAGATTTTCCCCATATAAAAAATACTCTTTTTTTTTTCCACTTTGGCTTTGCTGCAGATAAACAGGCTTCAGAGTGAAGAAAGAAAAACAACTATGGCTATACCCCTGACATTTGATTTTCAGTTGGAATTTGAAGAGGCTATTGCTACGTCCGCATCTAAGGCAATATCAAAGATCAAAGAAGACAAGTCATGCAGCATTACAAAATCAAAAATGTAACTATCATAACCACCTTAAATTTTCAGTTCAGAATTTGTTTCTTTGTTTATTTTTGAAACAGGGACTCACTCATTGCCTAGGCTAGAGTGCAGTGGTGCAAACATGGCTCACTGCAGCCTCAACTTCCCAGGTTTAGGTGATTCTCCCACCTTGGCCTCCCGAGTAGCTGGGACTACAGTCGTGGACCATCGTGCCTGGATAATTTTTTGTATTTTTAATAGAGATGGGGTTTTCCCATGTTGCCCAGGCTGGTCTTGAACTTCTGGCCTCAAGAGATCCACCCACTTGGGCTTCCCAGAGTACTGGTATGACAGGCATGAGCCACCACACCTGGCCCAGTTCAGAGTTTTAAAACATTACTTTATATTTGTCTTATATTATGTAATGTATATTAAATGAAAGTTGTATGGCATATTTTATAAGGGTTATGAGTTAAAATATACTAGATTAGCTTTCTGAATATTCCTAGTTTATAAAATATTTATTATGTATAATATTTTACTAGTGTAGATGGTAATTACAATTCTGAATTTTTGAAGAAAGGCCTTTCTTGACCTCAATTATGTTGCCCCAAATTAATGTCAGGATTTAATGCAAACTTTCACTGATATGCTTAAGAAAAAGTCTGCCTAGAAAACTAAGGCAATTTCTCTGCGTACTTAAAAGGGATAGCCTAAATATGTCATAATTGGTCTTTCACTGGCATTTAGTGCATGCATAATGCTATAAAATTTTTCCAAGCACATCAGAATTGTAAAGGAGAGTTCAGAAAAAAGAAGTACTAAGATATGGAATCGATAGAACTACAAATTAATTGGACATTGGTGGTAGCGTGGATACTGTCCTTATCTCATTTATTCTGGGTAACAAGTTTTCCTCACTTGTTCTCTGCCTAAGTACAAAGCACTATAGTGCACCCAGTCACCAAGCCCAAAAGCTCACAGTCATCCTATTGAATGGGGTACAGTAGTGATGAAGAGCACAGGCTCTGAAATCAGACTGCTAAGGTTTAAATCCAGCCTTGCCATTTGTTAGCTATGTGACTTTGATTTTCACACATAGTTTAGTTAGGCAGCAGCTATGACACTATGCACTAAGCAGCCTACATGAGCACTGTGACATTTGTGGGCTGGGCACTGTGGCTCATGCCTGTAATCCTAACACATTGGGAGGCCGAGGTGGGTGGATAGCCTGAGGTCAGGAGTTTGAGACCAGCCTGGGCAACATGGTGAAACCCCATCTCTACTAAAATACATTTTTAAAAAATTAGCTGGGCTTGGTGGTACATGCCTGTAGTCCCAGCTACTGGGGAGACTGAAGCACGAGAATTGCTTGAACTCGGGAGGCAGAGGTTGCTGTGAGCTGAGATCACGCCACTGCACTCCAGCCTGAGCAATAGAGCAAGACTATCTCAAAAAACAAATAAACAGACCATGACATTTGCATCTAAGACTACTCCTACTTACTTACATTTTCATGTACGTATTCTGATTAAGACCTACCACCTGATTGTCTCCAAGTAGCTTTCCTCATGCAGCAGTTTTGTATTATTGCTCAGAGTGAAACAAACTTTTTTAGCCCAAATGTTTTAGTGCAGTTTTACAGATGAAAAAACTAAGTCTGGGTGAGGTTAAACAATTTGCTCAAGGTCACACAGCTAACAAGTTGCAAGGCTGGATTTGAACCTTAGAAGTCTGATTTCAGAGCCTGTGTTCTTCATCACTACTGTACCCCATTCAATAGGATGACTGCAAGCTTTGGGGCTTGGTAACTAGGTGCATTGTAGTGCTTTGTACTTAGGCAGAGACCAAGTGAGGAAAAGGAGATTGGGGTGGACAAGAGGATCAAAGTGAGAAGGGCTGGGATGTATTTTGTAGATGTTAAGTTTTAGATGCCCATGGGAAATTCAGATAGAGCTATCTGGAAGAAAGTTGGACAAGCAAGTCTGAATCTAAAGTAAAAAAACATTATTTGTGTAGCTAATATCTGTCATTTTCATAATCAGAATCAAGTATTCTGATTTTGGCACAAAATACAGCTCACTCAGATTTTTGTTATTCTTGATTTACCAGGATATCAGAACATGTTTCCATGTAGAACTCTAAGATAAGACAAAGGAGTTTGTTTCTAGCACAAGTAAATACATATCGGTAGTTTACACAATTTAGCTTTATCACAAACTTCTTACATTACTACTTTATTTTTTATGTAGACACAGCCAATAATTCTGCTTCCAAATAATTTATAGAATTATCCATAGTGAAATGGAATATTTTAGAAATACATAGAAAAACATTGCATAAAATGGAAGTTGAGAATGTGGAGAAGGGAAAA
Organism: Piliocolobus tephrosceles; assembly: GCF_002776525.5. Lineage (NCBI taxonomy): Eukaryota > Metazoa > Chordata > Mammalia > Primates > Cercopithecidae > Piliocolobus > Piliocolobus tephrosceles. Next base: position 155,055,206 of record NC_045434.1, read on the forward strand.
TGTATGTCATATTATGATTTTTGCATTTTATATTTACATATTATATATATGCCTTTGTGTAGCAGTATAGTATATGGCTAATGACTCATTAGGCACATTTAAAGGTAACATGCAATGTTTTATGGCAGTATTTCCCAGGATGATACTGTTGCTATCCCTTTCCTGCCTGATAAGATTATTTTCTAAATAGCTTGTACAGGCATCGTTGATCTTGTGTTAGTGACAATATAACCCATCAATAACTGAGCAACCTATCAATAACTGAGTCAACCAGGTTAAGTGTAACCTGGATGACTGGGATGTTTGGGGCTAGTGGCAAAGCCAGAGTCTTAAGTATAAAAAGCAAAGAGGCACATATTTCTAAGATCCAAAGACCAAGTACATTCGGTTTGATCAATATCCATATGTCTAACACAAGCAAAAACCGTGTGTCCAACACCAGCAAAAAATAAAAAAGAACGTAAAACGTTCAAGAATTTACACAAGAATTAGGATATAACTCTAGCCAAAGGAAATAAAATTTGTTTGAAATAATTGAGATGATGATCTTGAATATGTAGCTAAGTCCAAGCAGCAGCCTATCTGAACTATAGCATCTGCATCTAAGACCACTCCTATCTACTACCTGCCTGTCTCTCAGTAGCTTTCCTCATGCAGCAGTTTTGTACTGTTCCTCAGACTGAAACAAACTTCCTTAGATATTGGTGAATTCAATCAAAAGATACAGTTCCTGGTAACACTCATAGTTTTAACACTCCCTGTATAATTTTTGTTTAATAAAATAGAACACTTGGCTGGGCGGCTGTGGCTCATGCCTGTAATCCCAGCACTTTGGGAGGATGAGATGGGAGGATTGCTTGAGTCCAGGAGTTTGAGACCAACTTGGGCAACACAGTAAGATCCTGTCTCTACTGAAAACAATTTTTTTTTTTAAATTAGCCAGACATGGTGGTGCACACTTATAGTTCCAGCTACTTGTGAGACTGAGGCAGGGGGATTGCTTGAGCCCACGAGTTTGAGGCTACAGAGAGCTATGATCACACCACTGCACTCTAGCCTGGGCAACACAGCAAGACTCTATCTAAAAAAAACAAAAAAACCCCAAATACAACTCTTTAACATAGTAAAACATATTAATTCCTTGCTATATTTAAAAATATAAGAACCCAATTAATTTATGCAAAAATGAAGAAATATAACAGATGTTGTAAATTACTGTTTAATTCTCTGGACATATCAAGCATTGTTATTTTATGTAGTCCCCTGTGGGTCCCTGTCTGTTACCTTTTTTTGTTGTTGTTTAGAAGTTTATTGTATTATCTCCTCACATGCCTGGTTATTTTTTATCGAGAATGGGACGATGCCATTGTAAAAGTATAGATATTTGAAGCTCTAGATGGTTTCTTCTCCAGAGAAAATTTGTCCTGGTTTTTGGCAAATGACTAGGCTAGGGGCATCAGCAATCCTAGATCGGGTAGAGATCATTCAACACTAGACTTCTATTCTTTTGAGGGCTTGTCTATTTATTGCTCTCCATTAAATAGGTTACGAACTATAAACCTTTGGGGTCCCAACCCAAGTCCGAAGGGTATTCTGGGGCCTTTCTTCTGTGGGTCCTGAATTTCAGTTTTGTTTCCATAGCCCTATAAGTTTGCTAAAAGCAACACAGGGCTTTTTGATCTCTCCTGCTGATTTGGAATTGACAAACATGCAAGTCCAAATGCCATTCTTACCTGAGCTTCACTCTTCTTACAGCTCTTGGCCCCCCAAATCCTTACTGCTTTGGGAGCTCTCGGGTGTACTCAAATATTTTGATATTTTGTCCAGCTTTCTAGTTGTTCTCAGAGGGATAACTAGTCCAAACCACCAGCTTCTATTTCCAGAAGTGAACCCAAATTGCTATTTAGTGTAATATAGTTGACCTTTGAACAACATGGGTTTGTACTACTTGGTTCCATTTATATGTGGGTTTTTTTCAATAAATGCATTCAGGCCTCCATATCGGTAGGTTCTGCATCTACAACCAAGCACAGATTAAAAATACAGTATTTGCAGGATAAGAAACCACGTATATGTGGAGGGCCAAATTTTTGTATTCAGGGGTTCTGCAGGGCTGACTATAGGATGAGTATGCTGACTTTTGGTCTGGGTGCAAACGTTTTTTCAAAGCACTCCATGTGATTCTGACACACAGCTAGTGGTTTAAGAAGCACTACTACAGACCTCTTTATTTCGCACTCCCTCAGTCAAGAGATCCCAATATGACAGCCTATTTGCCACTTATTCATTACAAATGGATCGTCTGTGTCACTGTCTGATATTACCTGAGTCTGAAATAGCCTGAGCTTCTGAGGTGTGGAAGGAACCTACACTTGCCATAAAGAGTAGTCAAAGAGAAATCACGGATCATTGAAAGGGACTCTTATTTGAAGGAGGGAGATGAAGCCAAACAATCAGAATGGGTGGCTCCTAATGAGTCTGACTTAATGGAAAGAACAGAAGAAAACTTTAGACAATATGTCTCTTAAGGATAGAAATAATCAGGGGGAAAAAGACATTAAAAATAAGCATTTCTGAACCAACAGCTGCAAAGAAAAATTGAAAATAGAATACAAGCTGAGTCTGGTGACTCACACCTGTAATCCCAGCTACTCAGGAGGCTGAGTCAGGAGGACTGCTTGAGACCAGCACTTAAAGGCTGCAGTGAGCTATGACTACACCACTGCACCCCAGCCTGAGTGACAGGATAAGACCCTGTCTCAAAAAAAAAAAAAAACTTAAAAAAAATAGAATATTGGTGAAAACTGGGTCAATGATAGAGGCACAATCTAGCAAATACAAAAAAAAATGGAAGTCCTATTGACAAGAAACATTTAGTATGGTTTGGGATACTCAATATGTAAATATGTACTTAATACATAAATTAGAAGAGAGAGAGAGACAGATGGTTAGGAAATAATCAAAGTAATATTAGAAAAAAAATGCCCATAGTTTGATGATAGACTTGAAGTTTCAGATCAAAAAGGTCACCAAGTGCTCAACTTATGGTAAAATTACTTAATTCAAAAGGCAGAAAAAACAAGTTAATTACAAAGGAAAGCAAACAAAATCAGTTTTATAGATCTCTCTGCATCTCTGAGGCTAGAAAACAGTAAATTATTTTCAACTTTTGAACAGCATGGCAATTGAGGAATCCTCTGTTTGTATGAAACATCATTTATGCATGAGAACAAAAGAGTTTTTTTTGGAAATGAAAGGTTTTAGAAAGTAATCTACCTATGTATTTTTTTTTTCTGAGAAAATTACAGGGAAGAGTATTTTCCCAAATTAAAATTAAATATGAATAAAATAAAGATCCCAAGCTGGGTATCTTATTACAGAAAAAATATTTTAAAAATTATTCTGTGATGCCACAATGAAAGCTCTGGGATTCTTCCTCAAAGCTGCCTTCTATAAAAACATAAAACATTCCAAAGAATTTCCATAAGCAATTTCCAGTTGGGAAGGGGGAGCTTTCAGAGCAACCCCACGCTTCCATCTGAGCTTTACCCTTCCCATGGATTTCTTTCCTTTTCATGAAAGTGCCATTTCAATGACCTGTTCCAGTGATAAGCAGTCACCTTCCTATAATTCCAGCCTATGCAACTCAAAATCAAGGCCTTAATCTATACTTCCCTTAGTTCAACTAAGACAGGGTATAATTTCACAGGACTTTTTTAAAATGTAAGAGCAAAAACAGGCAGAGGGAAGAGGGGATCAATTTTTTTAATGCAAAAGGACAAACCAATAAAATTTACAAAAAACAGATTTATGATCTTGTACTGGTGAGCCCACCACATTTATAATTCCGAATTCTATTTTTCATTTTCTATGAGAACCTAGAGCTAGGAACATTTTTTTTCCCATAGGTTATTGGGTTACAGGTGGTATTTGGTTACAAGAGTAAGTTCTTCAGTGATTATTTCTGAGATTTTGGTGCACCCATCACCAGAGCAGTGTACACTGCACCCTATTTGTAGTCTTTTATCCATCATCCCCCTCCCACCCTTTCCTGCAAGTCCCCAAAGTCCATTGCATCATTCTTATGCCTTTGCGTCCTCATAGCTTAGCTTCCACATATCAGTGAGAACATATGATGTTTGGTTTTAGGAACACAATTTTTATTCCTAGCTCAGAGAACTGGTGCAGAAGATGATAATCTGGCTACTCCTTTTTTTCTTTTCTTTTCTTTTTTTTTTTGAGACAGAGTCTTGCTCTTTCGCCCAGGCTGGAGTACAGTGGCACAATCTCGGCTCACTGCAACCTCCCTCTCCTGGGTTCAAGAGATTATCCTGCTTCAAGGTTCAAGAGATTCTCCTTTCCCCCGAGTAGCTGGGATTACAGGTGTGTACCCCTGCGCCTGGATAATTTTTTGTATTTTTCGTAGCTACAGTGTTTCGCCATGTTGGCCAGACTGATCTTGAACTCCTGTCCTTAAGTGGTACACTCTCCTTAGCCTCCCAAAGTGCTGGGATTATAGGCATGAGCCACCATGCCTGGTCAATATGGACAGTCTTATTGTTGAGTAATTAATCATCCTTTGTCTCTGATCCAAGAGTCTCGTATCTTCTGCCAGCATTGATGAAACTGCCAGGTGAACTTGTTAGCTGGTAAGTAGGGTCAAATCTCAGACCCAGTAGTTTTTAATACTTACTTCGAGGGAAGCTTAGGAGTAGAATAACTCATACTTGGATCCTCCTTAAAAACTGTGGTAAAAGTAATTGTAGCTCAGTCCTCAGTGAGGGTGTTATAGAACACCCTTATCCAGGTCCCTGTCAGCCTAGAAGAAAACTATATATCCATTTTATCTATCCTACAATTCTATCTGCTTCTAGAAAGCAGGATTTATAATTTAGTTACACCTCAGCCAAATCAAAAAACTTAACCTATATAATAAAATGGAAACTTTAAAAAATATGACAAGAGACTATATAAACTAGAAAGGAAAGTCAAGGTCAGTTGAGGACAGGATTGATATATAATTAATCTTATAAATCAAATGTATAACACTTAGTTTTTAATTCAATACATTTCTTATAAACCATGTTAAGTATTTGTTGGAGGACTAAAAAAAAGAAAAGCTGTCAGTCTCCCAGTACACTCACCAAACTTTGGCTTTCCTCTCCTAAGCACACTGAACTTTTTTTTGAGACAGAGTCTTGCTCTGTCACCACCCAGGCTGGAGTGCAGTGGCATGATCTTGGCTCACTGTAACCTCCTTCTCCCAGATTCAAGCGATTCTCCTGCCTCAGCCTCCCGAGTAGCTGGGATTACAGCCATGTGCCCCCACACCCAGCTAATTTCTTGTATTTTTAGTAGAGACAAAGTTTCACCATGTTGGCCAGGCTGGTCTTGAACTCCTGACCTCAGGTGATCCACCCGCCTTGGCCTCCCAGAGTGCTAGAATTACAGACGTGAGCCACTGCACCCGGCCTAGCACACTGAACTTTTAAGAGTACTTGGGAAACTTAGTATGTTTAACACCTCCCAAAAGAATGTTAAAATGACCACAGTTTGGAAAATTGAAGAGAAAACAATGGCAACATAAAAGCACAATATTGGTAATGAAGAAGATGTTATAGCCATGGATATGGAAGACATTAAAATAATTATAATGAATGCTTCGTGTAACTACATTGCTTGACACGTGTGTAATAATGGATGAACTTTTGGGAAAATAGGAAAGGGAAAAATCTCAACAAAAAAGAAAACAAAAATAGATCAATAAATGTAGAAAAATTTGAGGAAGCAGTCAAAGAATTCTTTTACAAAAGTACCACTTTGAAGCTGTGTCAAGGGTGAGTTTCTTTGTATTTCAAAGAACTATTTAAATAGTTTTGGAACACAGACAAAGGTGGAACAGTTCTCAGTTCTTTTTTGCAAAGGTAGATTTGATCCTTAAGTCTGACCACAAGAATAGAAAGCAAATATAGATTTTTAAAGAAACATAAAATAAAATAAAATGTTAGTTTTAACTATTTCATTGCTTATTCTTGATTCAGCAACATAAAAACATAAAGCAGGGCATGGTGGCTCACACTGGTAATCGCAGCACTTTGGGAGGCCGAGGTGGCCTGATCAGCTGAGGTCAGGAGTTCGAGACCAGCCTGGCCAACATGGTAAAACCCCGTCTCTATTAAAAAGACAAAAATTAGCTGGGCATGGTGGTGCATACCTGTAATCCCAGCTACTCAGGAGGCTGAAACAGGAGAATAGCTTAAACCCTGGAGGTGGAAGTTGCAGTGAGCCGAGATCGCGCCATTGCACTCCAGTCTGGGCACCAAGAATGAAACTCCATCTCAAAAATAATAATAATAATAAAGCAGTTTTATATTTCTCTAATTTCGCCCTGATCACTTTGGTTATTAAAAGTCTGTCCAACTTAGTATTTTAATCTTACCCCTTGTCATGGCTTTCCCTTCCCTATACAAGCCAGTCTAGTGACACTGGAGGAGCTGAAATGGAGAGGGGTATGGTCAGCAATTTGATTCTTCTTGTTCCCTCATCTGAAAGTAGCAGATTGATATGGTCCTCTTGTAGCATACCTCCTCCTCACTCTTCTTCTAATTTCTTTTTTCTCTGATATGGGTACAGTGGTGTGCTAAAGCCAACTCCTACCAACTTATTAGAGCTGCTGGTTGAATTTTCAGCAATTTTGTGAGATGTTTATTCAACCCTCACCATTAAAAATTAAATTATGTAAACTTAAAATTCAATGGCATACTAAAAATAAAGATAATACTCAGAACTCATCACTTCCTAATTATTGTACATTTTACTATTATCCATGGTTTTGAAGTTATTTACATCTATTATATCCATATGGTAGGAATTTGTATAAAAGTATGCTACTACATATCTCTTCCAAATTTCACATTTAATTATATCACCTTGGTAGGAATTGACAATGGGAGCATTTATACCACAGCAATTGGCAAACACTACAAATCAAGGCTTGAGTTGTTGTCTGTCTAGATTTAAGAAAGTGAGGAAGAAAATGTTAATGATGAAGATTAAACTTAAAAGTGAGTCTTATACCAAAAAAAGTATGCCTTACCTGTAGCCATTATGCTTTGAATAGCACAAAAAATAAGGAAATACTCAAAAACTATTATTTGGTTCAACAAAGAAGTAGCTTACGCTATTGACGAATGAGTAAAATGCCACATTAGAACTACACCCAAAGGCAAGATTATTAAAAATTTACCAGCACACCCACCCTGTATGGGAGTAAAGGAGGAGGGCGAGAGAAGACAACATTTCTTATTAACTTTTCCAACTTTTTCGTTAGTCATCAATCATTTTCTGGCCAACTTTAGTCATAAAGAGCACATGTGAGAGATCCTCAGAGGAACCCATTCTCCAACCAAGGAGAGCTTCCTTCAGCTACAACTCTTCAAATTCTTCATCAACTCCTATACTCGCCAACATACGCCACAATTTCTTCTGCAAAGGATTCCCAAACTTGCAGTCAGCAATCTGGGGGGAGTATCAGCAAAATGACCCAAACACAGTTACTATCTCAGTATCCATTTGACCTCCTATATTAGTCAGTTCAAGCTGCTATAAAGAATACCTTACTCTGGGTGGTTTAAATAACAGAAATTTATTTGTCATAGTTCTAAAGGCTAGGAAGTCTAAGATCAGTGTCTGGTGAGGAACTCCTCCTGCTTTGCAGACAGCTGTCTTCTTATTGTATCTTCATATGGCAGAGAGAAAGAGAGAAAGAGATAGCACCTCTCTCATGTCTTGTAAGGGCACTAATCCCATTCATGAGGCTACACCTGCATGACCTAATTACCTCTTAAAGGACGCACCTCCCAATAAGCATAACTTTGGGGATTTAGACTTTAATATATGAGTTTGAAGGGGCTACAGATATTCAGTCTGTAGAATTCCACGTCTGTCCCCTCCAAATTTATATCTTTCTCACAAGGAAAATACATTCATCCCATCCCAATAGACCCAAAAGTCTTAACTGGTTCACCATCAACTCTTAAGTCCATACTCTCATCTAAGTATCATCTAAATCAAATATGGATGAGACCTGAGGTAACAGTATCCTGAAACAAAATTTCTCTCCAATTGTGAACCTGTGAAAGCAAACAAGTTGTATGTTTCCAAGCTACATTGATGGGATGGGTGTAGGATAGACATTCTCATTCCAAAAGGGAGAGATAAGAAAGAAGAGAGAAATGACAGTTTCCAAGTAATTCTAAAACCATGCAAGGCAAACTCTATGAGATCCTAAGGTTTGAGAATAATCCTCTTTGGCTTAAAGCTCTGCCTTCTAGATTCAGTAGACTAGTAGTCCTGACTCCAGAACCCACTTGGGCAGTGGTCTCACCTCTGAAGCTCTGTCTGGTGGGAGTTGCACATCCATGGCCTCACTGGGCAGGGATCTTACCCTTTGAAACAGAAATGGAGGCAGCCCTGTCCCCTGAGTACATGCCCTCTGGGCCTGTTGTGGGAGTGGCAACCCTGATCATCTTTGAATTGCTTTTGAGGTCCTTCTTCCCTTGTCTTGAAAAATAGTGCACATTTATAGCTGAACAGCTGCATACAATAGCTGTATGGTCTGGTCCTGTAGAATCTAAGAAGTGCAACAGTCTTCTTTCATTTTGTCCCATTTTCTCTGTTTCCCTTAGTCCCAGCTGGCAGTGTTTCTGCTGGTATAATCCTATCTCTATTCCTGGCTTCTGTTGAGATGGCTGATTTGGTCCCTGGTACACATCCACACTGACCTACCTATCAAATGGTCAACTTACCATACCTTTAGTGTTCTCTCCCAAGCATACTTTTTCGTTTTTTGTAATATGGGCAGACTGAAAAGTTTTCAAATCTTTAATTTCTGGTTCCTTTTTCCTTAACAATTTCATCTTCAATTAATTTCTCTCCTCTTGCATTTTACTATAAACATCAGTAGGAACCAAGTCACTCCTCAACACTTTGCTTAGAACTAACCTCAGCTAACTATCCAGTTTCATTGCCTGCAATTTCTACATTCTGCAAAATACTAAAACACAAACACAAGCCAAGTTATTTGCCATTTTATAACAATGACCACCTTTCCTCAAGTTTCCAATAACATGTTCTTTACTTCCATCTGAGATCTCATCAGAATGGCCCTTACCATCCATATTTCTACCAACATTTTATTCATAATTACTTATGTATTCTCTAAGAAAATGGAAGCTTTTCTCTTTTCTTTTTGAGCCCTCACCAAAGTCACCTTTAATACTCCTTCTTGGCAATGTCAGCATTTTCTAGCATGTACTTCCAAACTCTTCCAGCCTCTACCCATTAACCAATTCCAAAGCCACTGCCACATTTTCAAGTATTTGTTACAGCAGCACCCCACTGCTCATTACTAATTTCTGTCTTAGTATGGGCTGCTACAATAGCACACCATAGCCTGGGTGGCTTAAACAACAGAAATTTATTTCTCACAGTTCTCGAGACCAGGAAGTCCAAGATCAAAGTTCCAGCAGATTGGGTGTCTGGTGAGGGTATTCTTCCTGGTTTGCAGACGGCTGTTTCTTTGTATCTTCACGTCATGAGGAGATAGACAGAAAAGCAGATAAAGAGAGAGGGATAGAAGGAGTTAGACCAACTCTTCTTAAAAGAACACAAATCCTTTTCATGAGGCTATACCCTCATAACCTAATTATCTCCCAAAGCTCCCACTTCCAAATACCATAACATTAAAGATTTAAGCTTCAGCATTTGAATTTGAGGGGGACACAAACATTCAGTCTACAGCATTTCCTCAGAAACTCAGATATCCTGGCCATGCCAAACAGTGTACTGCAGGGTGCCTACTTTACCTGCTTAATTTCACCCTCTCCAAATTTGACATGGGGCAGATCAGCAAGTGTGGTATCTAACAGATGTGCAGAGAAAAGAGGAAAAAGCCACAGCAGACCCTAACAGGTCAATGACTCACAATTCTGATATTTTTCTTTTTTCCCTCACCAGTTTTCTTTTATTTGAAGGCCTAAAAGAATCTCTTGCTCTAAGTATTGGTGGATCGTTGTAGAATATAGAGTATGTATGGCTCCTTTTTACTCAGCTATGGAGTAAAAAGTCACCCGGTCACCAATTCTAAGGCAACGGAATAATTGCCACTCAACAACTTATTTTAACAACATGAAATCCAAAACTATGTTAAATAAATATTACTCCACTATGACTAAGTGGAGTAAATTTCAGGAATAAGAATCAGTATCCTCATTTATCTCTGTGACATTTTGTTGATCACTTTCTAAACTTTATTTTACATGATTCTTACAACAATCCTTGAGGTAACTATTAGCCTTATTTGACATATGAAGGACTGAGATTCATAGTAGTCAATATTCTATGGAAGTTCACATAGAGTCAAGATGCAAAGTAAGGTCTAACTTCAAAGCCTATGCTCTTTGGTTTACCACAAGGAAATTCATATCTGAATATCTTTATATACTTTGCAAATGAATTTGAAAGAAATGCTTTAGCAACATAAGTATTTTTAAGATAAAGATAAAATATTACCTGCTTAACAAGACTGTATAGCCAGCATCATCCTTAGAAACCCTTGACTCATTCTCATTCAAGTTAGAAACAGAACAATGCCCATTCTCACTAGTATACTACACTCTTCTAGAAGTCCTCCCCAACGATATTAAATAAGAACATAAGATACATTTTTTTGAAGGAACATATAAATTATTTTATGAAGATTACATAATTATTTATTAAAAGAGAGAATAAACTGAAAACCCATTAAAAAGTACAAGATGATAAGAAAGTTCAATAAAAATTTACCAAAAATCCTATGCATTCAGTACTTTTTTTTTCTTTTGAGACAAAATCTCTCTCTGTCGCCCAGGCTGGAGTGCAGTGGCACTATCTCATCTCACTGCAACCTCTGCCTTCTGGATTCAAGCAATTCTCCTGCCTCAGCCTCCTGAGTAGCTGGGACTACAGGCACATGCCACCACACCCGGCTAATTTTTTTATTTTTACTAGAGATGGGGTTTCGCCATGTTGGCCAGGCTGGTCTCGAACTCATGACCTCAGTTGATCCATCTGCCTCAGCCTCTCAAAGTGTTGGGATTATAGGCATTAGCCACTGCACCCGGCCTATTAGGCATTCAATGAATATTAAACATGTGCTATGTACCAGTCATGCTATAGGTGCTAAAATACCACAGTGAATAAAACACATAAGTAATCTGCCCTCAGAGTTTACAATCTAGGATAAGGTGGGGAGACAGATAATAAATTAAATAAATGAATATATAATGTAAATTCACCAGTGATGAATGCTGTAGAGGAACCGGGATTACTATTTTAGATGGGGGAAGTGGGGTGGGCTGGAAAGATCTTTCTGAGGTGGAAATGTGAGTGGAGACTGAAATGAAGGAGTAGGCCATGTCAACCCCTTGTGGGGAGAATACTACAGGCAGAGGAAAGAGCAAAGTCCTTAAGTGGAGCCTAAATTCCTTTCCCTGAACCAAACAGCTAGAGCCAATTTGCTCAGCATTCATGTGGAGGTGAAGGGTATGCAGAGAGGGGCCTGGAGTGGCAATCAGTGGAAATTCTGCTACTTAGAAATGAGAACTGGGGGAAAAGTTTCTGTCTATTAGGGAGCATTTTGAATTTTACTCGAGTTTGATAGGAAACAGTTGAAGGAAATGATAGTCACATTTATATTCTACAAGTGTTGCTACGGCTGTATTGTGAAGAGAATGTTGAGGACAAGCGTAATAGCAGGGAAAGCAAAAGAAGAAAGCTAAAGACATATGGAAGCAGTTCAGATGAAAAATAAAGGGATCTTGGACTTGGATGGGAACAATGAGGAAAGAGGTGTTTGAATATGGAATCTATTTCAAAGAAAGACACAGTAATATTTGCTGATAGGTTGGGAGTGGAAAAAGAGAGAAAGAGAAATAAAAGATGTCTGCAGACTTTTTGGCCTAAGCCTCTGGTTGACTGGAGATGGGGAAACCTGGGTGAGGAGAAGATCAGGAAGCGGGTAGAATCAAGAATTTGGCTTTGAATATGTTAAGTTCAAGATACTTACAATTAAGCTAAGTGCAGGAGTCATGTGGGCAGTTGGATATGTAAATCTGAAGTTCAGAGAAGAGGTTAGAGTCTGGACTGTAAATTTGGGACATCGGCCTAGAGACAACAGTTACAGTGTGGGACTGGATTATATCCCCCTCTACTTTAAATGACTAAAACTAATATTTTCAGCTCCTATTTAAGCAGTCCAGTGCTTTGCACTTTCTACTATGATAACATTAACATAACATCCAAGTCTGCGTAACTAGGACTTCACCACATTTCTCCAAATTTATTTATTAGATTTATTTTGTAAATTTTCTCATTAATTTAAATTAATTTTTATTTCTTCCAGGCATGCCTCTTTCAAATGTAAGCCTGAACCTAGAAAGAGTGATTTTGAAAAGTCAAATTTAAGACCATTCTTTGTTCAAACAAATATAAAAAATAAAGAAAGTGAGTCAACAGGTAATGCTTTGTGTAACATATTTACTCCTTTGATTTATTAATGGGTGCTTTATTTACTTTATTGATGTGTGTCTTAAAAGTTCTTGATAATTTGATGTCTCTGTCAAAAGCATTTCCATGAACTATAAAAAAGAATTTAGTAAGAAGAAGAGATATTAAATATCAGAATGGACAATTTATACAATTCACAAAATAGGAATATATTTTTATGTTTATAGGGTTATGTGTTTTTTTCTTCTAGAAAGAAAATCTCTGAGTTTCCTTTCAGCTTGACACTGAGAATTTCCTTGTTATTGTTTTTTAAAAGTCAAGTATGACCAGCTTGCTTAATAGAAACCTACTTTCAGGTTAGAAATTTTAGGAATCTGGCTGAGTGGGCGCGGTGGCTCACGCCTGTAATCCCAGCACTTTGGGAGGCCGAGGCGGGTAGATCACCTGAGGTCAGGAGTTCGAGACCAGACTGGCCAATATGGCAAAACCCCATCTCTACTAAAAGTACAAAAATTAGCCTGGTGTGGTGGTGCATGCCTGTAATCCCAGCTACTCAGGAGGCTGAGGCAGAAGAATCGCTTGAACCCAGGAGGCAGATGTTGCAGTGAGCTGAGATCATGCCACTGCACTCCAGCCTAGGTGACAAGAGCAAGACTCTGTCTCAAAAAAAAAAAAAATTTTTTTTAGGAATCTGTGAGCTAAGAATCAGCATTATCAGTTCTCAGAGAACTTGAACATTTCATGTTGCCTTAGTTTTTCTCTTTCTCTGGCATTATCAAACAATCATTCCATTGCATAATTCTCATCAACCTTCTTAACTGAAGCTTCTTGACTCCACATCACCCCATATTGCATAATTTTTCTATTGTGCTTCATAACCTGATTTCTCAAAGGATTTGTTATACACACTGTTATTTTACTTCTCATGATTCACTTTCATGATGTCATATTTCCTTATGTGTCTTATTATCTTTGAAGGTGTGCTGGACACTATTTGGAAAATTATCTATAGGAACAATTTGAGAACTAGGGTGATGGTACCTTACTCCAGAAAAGACTTTTTTTCTTTTTCCTTTTTTTTTTTTTTTTTTTTTTTTTTTTTACTGTTTATGCCAGGTATCTGGAGGCAGTACTTGTCAGAACAAACCAAAGCATTCAAGGCGTCACTTTCCCTAAAACATCCGGGTGGCAAGCTTAACTATTCTAGTTCACCCTAAGGATGTAACCCTTTTGGATCCCAGGTAAAATGAATAGGTGTGGGTTTTTTTTGTGGGGGAAGGAAAGTGGAGAACATATTAAATATCAAAACTTTGGATCTTTGGCCAGCTTTTTGTTTTTTTATATCTCAAGCCATGAAGCTTCCAAAACTTGATCTTACTTTCACATCACAAATACCCTCAGAGAAAAAGTGGCTTGGCATATTGGGCTTACCTATCTGAGTTCTTATCTTTTCCTAGATTTAAGACCAGGGGTCCCTTATCATCTTTTAAGTCTATGATTCTCTTTAGACTTTAAAAAATAGTCCATCTAGCCTTTTAAGATGTTTTCAGCAGGAGGGCTGGTACTAATTATCTGGCCTTCCATAATGGTAACAGAAATCTCTAATCCATTTTCTTTCCTTAAATCATACAGAGATCTTTTAAAAGTAGGCTGATCCTGATTAAAGCCTCTTCAGTGGCTTCTCACTGTACTTAGTATGAAACTTGTACTCCTTACAAAGGCCTGGCTGAGCACGTGGCTCATGGCTGTAATCCCAGCACTTTGGGAGGCCAAGGCAAGTGGATCACTTGAGGTCAAGAGTTTGAGACCAGCCTGACCAACATGGTGAAACCCTGTTTCTACTAAAAATACAAAATTAGCTGGGCATGATCGTACATGCCTGTCATCCCAGCTACTTGAGAGTCCCTTGAACCAGGGAGACAGAGGTTGCAGTGAGCTGAGATTGCACCATTGCACTCTAGCCTGGGCAACAAGAGTGAAACTCCATCTAAAAAAGAAAAAAGAAGAAAGAAACAAAGACCTGTCTATTGTGACTTTTGTGTGTGTATTCAGCCTCATTCCCTACCTCCCTGGCCTTCATTTAAATTGCATCTTCAACCAGGTGGGATGGTTCACACCTGTAATCCCAGACCTTTGGGAAGTCAAGATAGGCAAATCACTTGAAGTCAGGAGTTCAAGACCAGCCTGGCCAACATGGTGAAACCCCATCTCTACTAAAAATACAAAAATTAGCCAGGTGTGGTGGTGCACGCTTGTAATCCCAGCTACTTGGGAGGCTGAGGCATGAGAATCACTTGAAGCCAGGAGGTGGAGGCTGCAGTGAACCGAGATGGTGCCACTGCACTCCAGCTGGGCAACAGAGCAAGACTCCATCTCAAAATAAATAAATTGCAACTTCATTAGCCTCTTTTCAGTACAACTGCCAGATTTCCTGAGAGGAATATATATTTTCTCCCTGCCTAAACACTCTGATACTCTATTCTGGCTGCTTACAGCTCATTTGCATATTTTGGTTAAATGTCATCTGTTCAGACAGGCCTCCTCTGACTACCCAATCAACAATATACCTCTTTTATGGTTCTCCCTCACCAAAATGTGTTTATTTCTGTTACAGAATAAATTTCAATTATTCACCCCTTGGTTTTTTTGTTGGTTTTCTTTTCCTGACAGGGTCTCACTCTGTTGCCCAGACTGGAATGCAGTGGTGTGATCACGGCTCACTGCAGCTTGGACCTCCCTGTGCTCAGTAATCCTTCCACCTCAGCCTCTTGAGTAGCTGAGACTACAGGCACACCACCACACTCAGCTAATTTTTATACTTTTTTTTAGAGACAGAGACAGGGTTTCACCATGTTGCCCAGGCTAGTCTCGAACTCCTGGGCTCCAGTGATCCACCTGGCCTGGCCTCCCAAAATGCTGGGGTTATAGGTGTAAGTCACTTCACCAGTCCAGCGTCTTGTTTTTTTTTTTTTTTTTTTTAAATCTTCCATAATTACCCACTAAAATGTATGCATCACTGGGCAGGAGTCACAATTCCAGAGTCCATCAGTGCCTGGCTTATAGCAGTTGATCAACAAATAACTATTGATTGAATGACTACCAGACTCCATATTAAATTTGTTACATCTATTATCTCATTTAACTCTGAAAGTATTTCTGTAAGTGCTATTGTTTCCAGTTAACAAATGAGGAAAGTAAGACTCATAGATGTTAAGTAACTTTCCTATGGCTATGGCTATGTAACTCACATAAAAAGGTGCAATTTGGACCCAGGCTATCTAAGTCCAAAGTCTGTATGCCTGACCCCTGCACCGTACTTACTTTAAGGATATCCATTGGATGATAATTCAGATCAACAAAACTCATAACTGAATATGAGAGAAATGCAGGTAGAAGGGACTATTTCTATTTCTCTTTTCAAAGGAATTAGCCAAAATATTTTTTGAATAACACATATGATTCTATCTTATTTAGAAATCCATCATTTTCCAATACAATATAGCTTTATTGTATAAACAGTTAATAGTTGTAAAAATAGTAAATAATTGAAAGTTATAGTCTGTTAATAGAAATTCACTTTTAAGGCAAATTATTCTAAAATAGATTTAGCTCTAACCATATACAAGCAATGCATATGTAAGCAAATAAAATTACTCATTTACATTTCTTAAAAGTTTACTGCAGTGGAGACAATGGTTGATTGGGTTTAATTAGAAGTAACTTAATAGCATGGAAATACTTATGTTTGAGTTTGTTTCTTTAGAGCCAGTAGAAGAACATCTAAAATCGAGATCTATTAGACCCTATCTTTATCTTAAGGACACAACTGAGGTAGGTGTAATTTGTATACTCCATAATTACTTAATAGAAATCCAAATTAGTCCTAATAATTTTATATATACTCCTACAAATCCCAAATTCAAGTGAATTTTAGGATTCAAAATGATCAAATGTTAAACTGATTTCCTCTTTGATATTACGTAAAACTTTATGTATGGAGACATTAGAAAAGATAATATATTCTTTGTTGGAGATATTTCAATACAGTAGAGATTATTGAATATGATAAGAACTAGCACTTATAAAGTCAGTTAAGACAGAGCATCATAAAAATCATACATGTATAACTTAAACATTCAAATTTATCAAATAAAAATATATATCCATTTGTTAATCTTTTAATCTGTAACCAAAACCTTGTTTTGCTTGTTTTGAGCATGCTATGTATGGTGGTTAATCAAATTACATAATTGCAACAGCAACTACCACAAATAGGTTTGGAACCAACACTACTGACTCTTGATAATCACTGAGCAGAAGTTCATGGGCATGCTAGAGTGACTAGCTTTGAGCATTGAGAGTGCCTTGGACATCATTCAGTAGTTTTTATCTAGGAAACTATGGAGATAAATTAAACCAGAGAATTAGCAAGGGAAAGTCACTTTAGAGAGTCTCTTAGGTATTAATTTTTGTATTTTATATATACATATATATAATATATAAAGAAATATGGAGAAATACAGACTTAGGGCCATAATTAATATCAAATTTTGTTGCATATTCCTACATTTTATATTCTAAAAATATTAAAAGGATTATCAGTTTTATCTTCATCTACGTGGTTTATTTAATTTCATGTTTTATTTAGGTTCATGGTTAATAAAAGTCTCCCAAGATATATATTACAACATAACATCACAGTCAGGTTACTCATCATAATACATTTACTAGCATCTTATGTAAAAATTGTAAAATTTTAGTTTTTTAAAAATAAAAATATCCATGTGATATTTTAGAAACAAATAGTAGAGAAACACTAATAAGAACACACAGCCCTTTCATTCTCTGCTTCCTTTTCTAATTTCCTCTTTTCAGAGGCAACCACGTTTAACATTTTTGGGTTTCGGTATCTTATAAGATTAACTCCATATTTCTAAAGAATGAGTTTCTACTGCTGATTTTAATTTATCAACTTTAAACATTATCTACTGAAAATCAATAACAAAGATTGTTTATACCACTCTACATCCTGCCTCTCTCCACTTTCCTCTTCTGGATCTTTTATAGTTACTTTTTTTGTTTCTTTTGTTGTTAATTTTTGCAACTTGAAATAATATATCTAACTTTTTTCCCCATCATTTTTAATCACTAACTCCTGATTCCCCTTTATATACGATGAAGATCTTAACAGTTTTATCCTGTCTTCCAACTCTCTTCCACACTTCTTCCCTAGGTCAAGTATATATTTACTTTTACATTTTTTAGGTCAACTATTATATTCAGCTTTGAGCACTGATTAAGCCTTTATGTTTTGTTTGTAGGTTAATTCTAAAACTCAAAATACTATTAACAGCATTTATATTATTATGATAATATAAATAATCATTTCATTTACGTTATAGTAATGTCTCTGTAATAATCATTACAGAACAAAGTAATGTGCTTGGATTACCTTTCTTCTCAGTGGGTACAATTTAACAACAATGGACTCTTTTTTCACTATTACTTAAAAAATGCCATGTTTTAGTTTCCCTCATATTTAGACCTTAACTGTCTAGTACACTTTTATGTTTTTTCTTGGAATTTGTGATGGCCTTTCTTTTTTCTTGTGGGAAATGATGATAATAATAGCAAACATGTAATTGTATGTGTGCCTCAAGCACTGTTCAAAGAAAAATTACATCCTCAACAACCCAATGATGTAAATACTATTATCCCTGAGAAAAAAGAGCACAAGGAAGATAAGCAAATTGCCTGAGATCAATGTATAGGAGCCAGGAAGAACCCAGCACTTTGATTCATGCTTATTGTCACTGAGATCTGCAGCCTCCAAAAAAGAAGCATGTACCTTTCTTATATGTGAAAATGATCAAGTTTTTTACTCATGCTCTCTTCCATTCCACTCTTCTTGAAGGAATTGTTCCTGAAACCCAGTGACTTTTTGTTCTAAATTTGCCCTGTTACTGTAAGTCTCCTTTTACGTTGTCATTCCATTCCTTGGCTCAGTTCCTCAGATTCTAGTATCCAATGCCTTCTTATTTCTTTTTTTTTTTTTTTTGAGACGGAGTCCTCCTCTGTTGCCCAGCCTGGAGTGCAGTGGCACAATCTCAGCTCACTGCAAGCTCTGCCTCCCAGGTTCACACCATTCTCCTGGGACTACAGGCATCTGCCACCAAGCCCGGCTAAATTTTTTTGGTATTTTTAGTAGAGATGGGGTTTCACCATGTTAGCCAGGATGGTCTGGATCTGCTGACCTGGTGATCTGCCCACCTCTGCCTTCCAAAGTGCTGGGATTACAGGCGTGAACCACCGCGCCCGGCCTTCTTATTTCTTTTTGGATTTCATCTTTATTTTCCTAGAATATATTTTATTTATTTTTAAAATTTTATGTCCACAGTTTTGGGGTAACAGGTGGTTTTGGTTACATGAATAAGTTCTTTAGTGGTGATTTCTGAGATTTTGGTGCACTGATCACCTGAGCTGTGTACACTGTACCCAGTGTGTAGTCTTTTGTCCCTCATCCCCACTCCCACCTTTCCCCAGAGTCCCCAAAGTCCATTGTATCATTCTTATGTCTTTGCATCTTCATAGCTTAGCTCCCATTTGTAAGTGAGAACATGTGATATTTGGTTTTCTATTCCTGAGTTACTTCACTTAGAATAATGGTCTCTAATTCCATCCAGGTTGCTGCAAATGCCATTATTTCATTCTTTGTTATGACTGAGTAGCATTCCATGGTATATAAATACATCGCATGTTCTTTATCCACTTGTTGGTTGACAGGCATTTAAGCCGGTTCCATATTTTTGCAGTTGCAAATTGTGCTGCTATAAACATGCGTGTGCAAGTGTCTGTTTCATATAATGACTTCTTTTTCTCTAGGTATATATCCAGTAGTGGGATTGCTGGATGAAATAGTAGCTTTACTTTTAATTCTTGAAGGTATTTTCATACTGTTTTCCATAGTGGTTATACTAGTTTACATTCCCACCAACAGTGTAAAAGTGTCGCCTTTTTACCACATCCATGCCAAGGTCTATCTTTTTTTTTTTTTTAATTTTTAAATTATGACCATTCTTGCAGGAATAAGGCAGTATCTCATGGTGATTTTAATTTGCATTTCCCTGGTAATTAGTGATGTTGAGCACTTTTTCATTTGTATATCTTATTTTGAAAATTATTCATATCCTTTGCCCACTTTTTGATGGGATTGTTTGTTGTTTTTTGTTGTTTGTTTGACACAGAGTCTCGATCTGTCACCAGGCTGGAGTGAAGTGGCATGATCTCGGCTCACTGCAACCTCTACCTCCTAGGTTCAAGTGATTCTCCTGCCTCAGCTTCCTGAGTAGCTGGGATTACAGGCATGCACCACCATGCCCAGCTAATTTTTGTATTTTTAGTAGAGACAGGGTTTCACCACATTGGCCAGGCTGTCTTGAACTCCTGACCTCAGGTGATCTGCCCACCTCAGCCTCCCAAAGTGCTGGGATTACAAGCATGAGCCACTATGCCCAGCCTGGAATTGTATTTTCTTGCTGATATGTTTGAGCTCCTTGTAATTTCTGGATAGTATTGTTGGATGTATAGATTGCAAAGATTTACTCCCAATCTATGGGTTGTCTGTTTGCTGAATATTTCTTTCACTGATTGGAAGCTTTTTAGTTTAATTAGGTCCCATCTATTTTCATTTCTGTTGCATTTGCTTTTGGATTTTTGGTCATTAACTCTGCTTAAGCCAATGTCTAGAAGAGTTTTTCAGATGTTGTCCTCTAAAATTTTTATGGTTTCAGGTCTTATATTTAAGTCTTCGAGCTGGGCATGGTGGCTCATGCCTATAAACCCAGTGCTCTGGGAGGCCAAGGCGGGCGGATCACCTGAGGCAGGGAGTTTGAGATCAGCCTGGCCAATATGGCAAAAACCCCCATGTCTACTAAAAATACAAAAATTGGTCAGGCATGGTGGTGTGTGCCTGTAATCCCAACTACTTAAGTGGCTGAGGCACAAGAATTGCTTGAATCTAGGAGGCAGAGCTTGCAGTGAACCAGGATTGCATCATTGCATTCCAGCCTAGCAACAGAGCAAGACTTTGTCTCAAGAAAAAGAAAAAGATTTAAGCCTTTGATTTATCTTGAGTTGATTTTTTTATAAGGTGAGAGGTGAGGATCCAGTTTCATTTATCTACATGTGGCTTGCCAATTATCCCTGCACCATTTGTTGAATAGGGTGTCCTTTCCCCACCTTATGTTTTTGTTTGATTTGTCGAAGATCAGTTGGCTGTAAGTATTTGGCTTTATTTCTGGGTTCTTTATTCTGTTCCATTGGTCTACATGCGTATTTTTATAACAGTACAATGCTGTTTTGGTAACTATAGCCTTGTAGCAGAGTTTAAAGTCAGATAATGTTCTTTTTGCTTAGTCTTTCTTTGGCTAAAGAGGCTCTTTTTTGTTTCCATATGAATTTTAGGATTGTTTCTTCTAGTTCTGTGAAGAATGATGGTGGTATTTTTATGGGAATTGCATTGAATCTGTAGATTGCTTTTGGCAGTATGGTCATTTTCACGATATTGAGTCTACCCATTCATGAGTATGGGATGTGTTTCCATTTGTGTTATCTGTGATTTATTTCAGCACTCTTTTGTAGTTTTCCTTGTAGAGATCTTTTACCTCCTTCGTTAGGTATATTCCTATGATTTTTATTTTATTTATTTGAAACTCTTACAGAAGGGATTGCATTCTTGATCTGATTCTCAGCTTGGTTGTTGTTGGTGTATAGCAGTGCTACTGATTTGTGTACATTGATTGTGTATCTTGAAACTTTACTGAATTCATTTATCAAATCTAGGAGATTTTTGGATGAGTCTTTAGAGTTTTCTAGGTATACAATCATATCAGCAAACAGTGACAGTTTGACTTCCTCCTTACTGATTTCTTTTTTTTTTTTTTTTTTTTTTTTGAGACGTAGTCTTGCTCTGTTGCCCAGTCTGGAGTGCAGTGGCATGATCTCTGCTCACTGCAAGCTCTGCCTCCCAGGTTCACACCATTCTCCTGCCTCAGTTTCCTGAGTAGCTGGGATTACAGGTGCCCGCCACCACACCTGGCTAATTTTTTGTATTTTTAGTAGAGATGGGGTTTCACTGTGTTAGCCAGGATGGTCTTGATCTCCTGACCTCGTGATCCACCTGCCTCGGCCTCCCAAAGTGCTGGGATTACACAGGTGAGCCACCGTAACTGGCCCCTACTTTTTTTTTCTTTTTTTCAGACACAGTCTCGCTCTGTCACCCAGGCTGGAGTGCAGTGGTGTGATCTCAGCTCACTGCAACCTCCGCCTCCCAGGTTCAAGTGATTCTCCTGCCTCAGCCTTCCGAGTAGCTGAGATTACAGGCATGAGTCACCACACCTGGCTAATTTTTGTATTTTTAGTAGAGAAATGGGGTTTCAGGATGTTGGCCAGGCTGATCTTGAACTCCTGAGCTCAGGTTTTCTGCCTGCCTCAGTCTCCCAAAGTGCTGGGAGCTTTGAGGGGCACTGATAGCCTCTGATTTCCACAAGAGTAGAAGTTAGGATAATCCATGTTACACTGTTAACTTTTAGCAAGCTTTACTTTTGTTGCAAACCTTGTACATTTGGGATTTTAATTATTCTTTGCTATTAATAAGACCTCCTTCAGTCCATATTAACTTAGAATTGGTATAGATGACTCCTTCCTGATTCTGTAAGTACTTTAAGGTTTGGCAGAGTGCAAACAGCTCCCACATTTGAACAGATCAGTTATTAGGCAATTTTCGTAACTCTGTTTCTACAGGAGTTTCCTTATCGCTTACTGAATACCCATTATGTCTTTTTCCCTTAATCACCTGGGAGGAACCATCTCCCTGTCCTGAAGGGAGTTCCTCCTAGATCTGGTCATACCTTTGTGTGGTAATTAATTAAGATTTAGATCCCCTGTTAGGAAACCTGCAGGGTTAAGGATTTTTGATAGGAAGGCTATGGATGTCAGTGGCCTCAGTGCTTTTGGGCTATGCCTTGTTTACACTGACAACAAGGTGGTATTGGAGTGTTACAGGATCACAGAGAAGACCTTCAATTATCAATTATAGGTTTTAAATTTACCCTGGCTTTTAAAGGAATAGGGTACACTCTTTTTTCTTTACCACTTCTCTTTCTTTCTTTCTTTCTCTTTCTTTCTTTCTTTTCTTTCTTTCTCTCTCTCTCTCTTTCTTTCTTTGACTTTCTGTCTCTCTTTTTCTTTCTCTTTGATTTTCTGTCTCTTTCTCTCTTTCTTTCTCTGCTGGTCTCTCCCAGCCTCTGCCAGCCACTTTTTGATGGCGTCAGCAGTGTGAGACTGCCACCTCCTTGGGTTTTTGCACTGCATGCAATAACTCCATGGTTTCCTTGTGGTATTTAATGGGGGTTTCCCCAGAGGTTAGGAACTCCCTTTCTTTCCATATTGTAGCATGGGCATGTAGGATTAGATAAGCATACTTGCTATCTGTATACACATTTATTCATTTTCTCTTTGCCATTTCTAAGGTTTGGGTAAGTGCCACTAGTTCTGCTAACTGGGCGCTGGGGGAAAGAGGCTTACTTTCTGGTACTGTTACATCACAAACTATTGCATAACCTGCCCTTCGTATCCCATTCTCCACAAATGAACTTCCATCTGTATATAGGTTAAGGTCAGGATTAGCTAAGGGGATTTCTAAGAGATCATCTCGGGTAGTGTAAGTCTGGACTATAATTTGTTGGCAGTCATGCTCAATTGGTTTCCCGTCCTCTGGGAGAAAAGTGGCAGGGTTGAGGGCTGCACATGTACGTATTTGAAGCACTGGTCCCTCAAGGAGTAGTGCCTGGTATCTAAGCAGGGGATTGTCTGATAGCCATAAACTTCCTTTGGCACCTAGTAGGCCATTTACATCACGAGTGGTCCAGACAGTAAGATCCTTTCCTTGTATTATTTTGATAGCCTCTGACACTAAGACAGCCACTGCTGCAACTACCCATAAACAGTGAGGCCAGCCTTTGGCTACTACGTCAATTTCCTTGCTTAGGTATGCCACTGGTTGTGGGGCTGTCCCATGAGTCTAAGTAAGGACTCCAAGAGCTATTCCTGCTCTCTCCATGATGTATAAAGAGATATTTTGTCCTGTGGGAAGGCTTAAAGCTGGAGTTTGTACTAGGGCCTCTTTTAAGGTTCTGAAGGCTGTTTCTGCCTCTGGTTCCCATTCTACTAGATGAGTGTTTGCCCTCTGGGTCTCCTTGATTAGAGTATAGAGGGGCCTTGCTATCTCTCTATGTCTGGGGATCCATAGTTGGCAAAAGCCGGTGATTCCAAGGAATGCCCACAACTGTTTAAATGTCTTAGGGTGAGGAAAAGCCAGTATAGGCTGTATTCCTTCCTTGCTGGGGTCCTGGTTCCTTTGACTAAGATTAGGCCTAGATATTTGACTTGTTGTAGGCAGAGCTGGGCCTTCAATGTAGATGCCTTGTACCCTTGATTAGCTAGAAAGTTCAGGAGATCGAGAGTAGCCTGCTGGCACGAGACTTCCAAACTGGTAGCCAAAAGTAAATCATCCACATACTGAAGGACTGGAGTGCCTGTACTTGAGAAGTAGCCTACATCTTGGGCCAGTGCTTGACCAAACAAATGAGGGCCATCCCTAAACTCTTGGGGCAAGACTGTCCACATAAGTTGGGATATGTGGTCTGTGGGATCCTCAAAGGCAAAGAGAAACTGGGAGTCAGAGTGCAGGGGACTGCAGAAGAAGGCATCCTTGAGGTCCAGAACAGTGAACCATTCTACTTCCTCTGGTATTTGAGAGAGCAGGGTATAGGGGTTGGGTACAACTGGATATAGAGGAATTACCTCCTCACTGATGAGTCTAAGATCTTGCACTAGTCTCCACCGACCATTCAGTTTTTGTACTCCTAGAATTGGGGTGTTGCAGGGACTACTGCATTTTCTTACTAAGTCTTGAGCTTTTAAATGTCTAACAATATCCTGTAACCCTTTATGAGCTTCAGACCTTAAGGGATATTGCCTTTGATAAGGAAAAGTAGTGGAGTCTTTTAGCCTAATTTGCACTGGGCAGGTATTTTTTGCCCTTCCGAATTGTCCTACCAATGCCCATACTTCAGGCTTATTCCCTCCTCAAGCAGAGGACAACAAATGGGTAACTTGTTCCCCATATTCATGTAGATAATAGCTCCAGCTTTGGCTAAAATGTCCTTCCCTACTAAGGGTGTGTGACTTTCAGGCATAATAAGAAAGGTATGTGAAAAGAGCAAAGTCTCCCAATTATAATGAGGAGGTGGGAGAAATATCTGGTTACAGGCTGTCCCAGGATTGGACCTTAGAGACAGCTGTCCAGGACAGGAGATTAACACTGAGAAAGCTGCGCCAGTGTCTAGGAGGAAGTCAATTTCTTGGCCCTCAATGGTTAACCATAGCTGGAGCTCAGTGAGGGTGATGACATGAGCTGTTGCTTGCCCCAGGCACCCTCAGTCCTGTTGTTGGATCATCTGGTTGGGGGCTTATGGCCCAGAGAATATTTGTCCTCTGGGGCAGCGTACCTTCCAGTGATTGCCTCGGCATAGTGGACATGGGTGAGGGGGCAGCTTGTTTCTGGCCTTTCTCTGATCTCACTTTTCCTTTTCGGCCTATTCCTCTTGGTCCCTATTATAGAACACTGAGGTTGCCAGGTTTAATAATGCCTCCAGATTTTGTTCAGGACCCAGGGCTCACTTTTGGAACTTTCTCCTGATATCTGCAGCTGATTGGTTAGTAAACTTATCTTTTAGGATCAATTGACCCTCGAGTGAGTTGGGTAACAGGGGAGTATATTTTCTTAAGGCCTCTCATAGCCACTCGAGGAAGGCAGAAGGATTTTCTTCCTTTCCTTGAGTTATGGTGGACATCATTTAATAATTCATGGGCTTTTCCCTAATTCTCCTTAGTCCTTCTAGAACACAGGTCAACAGATGTTTGCGACTCCAGTCCCCATGATCTGAGTTGAGGTCCCAGTGGGGATCCATACTGGAGGTGGCTTGCTGACTGGTAGGAAATTTGTCCCTTTCTTCGGCTGTCATTCTATCATTTACTTGACTAAGATACCAGGTATCTCCAAACTCTCAGGCTGCAGCTAAAGCCGCATTCTTTTCATTAAAGGCCAGGGTTTGATCTAACAACAGCATATCTCTCCAAGTGAGATCGAAGGTTTGCCCTAGACCCTGTAGGGCATCTATATACCTATCAGGATCATCTGAAAACTTCCCCAGGTCTGCCTTGATCTGCTTTAAATCAGAGAGGGAGAAGGGGACATGTACCTGGGTTGGGCCAAATTCCCCTCCCCCTACAGCTTGAAGGGGACATAACCGATAGCACAGGGGTTTCGGTGGTCCTTTGGAGATTTCTTTGCTTGTTTCCTTCTGGGCAGGGGTGATTAGAGGAGGCTTATCATTAACAGGAAGGGGAGCTATAGGGAGGCTAGGATATGGGGGTAAACTGAGAGGTCCTCTTGTGGGATGTAAATTGCAAGCTTTGCATAGTTGTGGATTCTCCTTCAATGAAAAGAAAGCTGGGACATAAGGTATTTCACTCCATTTGCCTTCCCTCTTACAGAAAAGGTCAAGCTGCAGAATAGTATTGTAATTTATACTTCCCTCAGGTGGCCATTTTCACCATCAGAGAGAGAATATTGGGGCCACGTCATAGTGCAGAAAAAAATAAGCCACTTCTTTTTCAGGGTTTGTTGATCAAATTGTTCCCAATGGCTTAGGATACATTTCAAGGGTGAGCCTGTTGATGCCTGAGTGTTTCTCATCTGAAAGAAAAAACCGCCCACGGTTTTGGTTTGTTTATTCCCCACCATCCCCCACCCCACCCGCCCCCACCCAAAAACCCGCAACGGTCCCTGGACCCTGCTGATCAGAATAGTTGTGCTCACCAACGCAGCAGCAGAAACCCTAATTTTCCTCTTAGACCACAAAGAGGACTGAGGAAGTTCGGATTTAGTGGCCCTTACCAATGCATTCTCAAAAACCTATTAGAGTCCTAAGCATTCTCTTGTTAGTATTGGGAGTTTACCCCTGTCCTGTAAGGATGTTATGCCCCAAAAATGAAGTGGAGGGCCATACCCTGAGGGAGGGAAGGGATGTCAAGGAAGAGTGATGCCTTTTGTCCTCACTTCTCATCATATGAATAGGAAAGATATCTTTTCTGAGGCACTCCATATCCTAGCTTCAGGAATAGCTTTTGTTAGGCCTGACTAGTCTAAGGAGGGATCCTAAAATTCCAGATAGTCCCCCCCAACAGCAGGGCTTCAGGCAAAAATTATGTCTTTCTGATTGGTGAGCCCAAGTACCTAAAGAAGGGAACAGAGTCCTGAAGTTTATACTAGAAATCATTCTCATAGAAGAAACTAGAAAAGCACCAGAGACAGGGAGTGGTTTTTAGAAGCAGGACTAGCCTCAGAGAAGAGAGGTGAGAGGAAGGTTTTCTGACAGGCATTAGGACCCAGGAGGCAAGAGTCAGGATAGATAGGATAGATGGGCGAGTCTTGCTTGGGTGACGTGACTTTGAGAGTTCCTCTCATGGCTACAGGGTCAACCAACTTTTTCTCCGGACACTGGAGCTGAATGGCTTTCCTCTCTGTCGACCCTCGGCTCAGCCCAGAAATACAGGAAAAGCGGAAACTGGTTCCAGGCAAACCAACAACCCCAAACTCCGAAGAGTCGGGGGTTGTTAGAGAGCCTTTTCCCAGAAAGTCTGACACCCGTGTCTTTAGTCTGGCATCCACACTAGTCGCTTTTAACTGGTCGACAGGTGCCTGGTGTTTAGCCCCCGAATTCTAAGGAAAAATAGGACAGAATAGCAAACAAAAGCGGTTGGATGGTACTCACCACTTGGCAATAGTCCCTTTGTGGTCGCCAAGATGTGTACAGAGTTTGTTCCTTCTGGTGGGTTCTTGGTCTCGTTGACTTTAAGAATGAAGCTGCAGACCTTCGCAGTGAGTGTTACAGCTCTTAAAGGTGGCACAGACCCAAAGAGTGAGCAGCAGCAAGATTTATTGTGAAGGGTGAAAGAACAAAGCTTCCACAGCATGGAAGGGGACCTGAGCGGGTTGCCACTGCTGGCTGGGATGGTCAGCTTTTATTCCCTTATTTGTCCCCACCCACGTCCTGCTGATTGGTCCATTTTACAGAGTGCTGATTGGTGCATTTACAATCCTCTAGCTAGACAGAAAACTCCTCCAAGTCCCCACTCAACCCAGTTAAGTCCAGCTGACTTCACCTCTCAGTGGTTCTTGAAGCAAAAGTGGGTGGTGTGTCTCCACATGCTGTTCTGTCCATCCAAATGGAAGCTGCACATTAGCCCTGTCTCCTATCTGCCATCTTCTCAATTTTCTTCCTAGAATATATCTTCAAGAAACTTCTCTAGAAATGTTGCATGGATATTTGAGAGTGTGTTTATTTTTCCAATATACTTGATTGATAATTTGACTGTGTAGACTTAGAGGTTCAAAATCATTTTTTTTCCTAGCCTTTGAAGACATTGTTCTACTGTCCTATATAGTTTTGTGTTGCTATGAAAAGTTCTCGAACTTCATGACATTATTTTTTTCTGGAAACTTTTTCAACATTGTGCTGAAATGTCTCAAGGCAGCCTGGCCAACATGGCAAAATCTCATCTCTACTAAAATACAAAAATTAGCTGGGTGTGGTGGCACACACCTGTAATCTCAGCTACTCAGGAGGCTGAGGCAGGAGAATCTCTTGAACCCAGGAGGTCGGGGTTGCAGTGAGCTGAGATCACACCACTGTGCTCCAGGAACAGAGTGAGACTCCATCTCAAAAAAAAAAAAAAGAAAGAAATGTCTCAAGGATGTGCCTGGGTGTGGTAGTTTTACTTTATTCTGTTCAGTGCTCAGTGAACCCCACTCTAAAGCTAAATGTCTTTCTTTAGTTCTAAAAAATGTATTTTATGTCTTTGCCAATTTCATCTCTACTATTTTCTCTGCTTTCTAACCATCAGATATTAGACCCTTTGGATTGATTTTCTACGTTGCTTTTCTTTGTTTTGTCTCTTTGACAGTTTGCCCTTTTTTTTTGAGATAGGGTCTTTCTCTGTTGCCCAGGCTGGAGTACAGTGGCATGATCACACCTCACTGCGGCCTCTACCTCCTGCTGGGCTCAAGCAATCCTCTCACTTCAGCCTCCTAAGTAGCTGGGACCACAGGTGTGTGCTACCATGCTTGGCTAATTTTTGTATTTTTTGTAAAGATGGGGTTTTGCCATGTTGCCCAAACTGGTCTCGAACTCCTGAGCTCAAACTATCCACCTGCCTCTGCCTCCCAAAGTGCTGGGATTAAAGGTATGAGCCACTATGCCCAGCTAAAATGATGCTCTTTATTATGGGAAATTTCCTTGACTTTTTCTTCCAGCCCTTTTATTGCATTTTTGTTTAGTAATCATATTTTACATTTCCAATGTTTCTTTTTCTTGGTAGTGGCCCTTCTTTCCCCCCATTGAATCCTGTCACATTTGTTCTCAAAGTTTTCTAAAGATGTTAGAGTTAGTTTTCTTAGGTTCTTCTCTGTTTCTTAAATTACATTTCCTTTAAGGTTGTTATATGTATCTTTGATATTGCTGATTTTTATCATATGTGGTTGCTATGGTCTGAATGTGTACCCCCAAAATTCATATGTTGAAACTTAATAGCCAATGTGATGCTATTACAGAGTGATGCCTTTAGGAGGTGATTAGGTCATGGGGCAGAGCCCTCACGAATGGGATTAGTGACCTTATAAAAGAGATTCTAGGGAGCTGTTTGCCCCCTTCTACCATGTGAGGACACAGAATAAGGCACCACCCATGAATCTGAGAGTGAGCCTTTACTAAACACCAAATTTGCTGATGACTTGATCTTGGACTTCCTAGCCTAAGAACTGTGAGAAGTAAATTTCTATTATTTCTATTACCCTGTTTAAGAGATTTTATTATAGCAGCTTAAATAGAATAAGACATTGGTACATTTTTATTTGTGATATTTTAGAATGAAAATGGGGTTAATTTTTCCAGGAAGCTACCATTAATTTTACAAGTAAGTCTATCCCCAGAATGAAAACCTAACTGTTCTGTGTATATGGCAGATTTCTCAACCACCTTACTTTAGGGTTTGAGGGCAAAGAGGAGGCAGTTGGCCTGGTAGCCTTTTTTGCAGACGCTACCATAAAGATAATTTTGCTCTGGGGAGCCAAAACCCGCACTAGCAGGAAGTTTATTAAGAGAAGGGCACTCTTTGTTTTAGCCTGGGATTAATTAAATACCATTTCCTGTAAATTGCCTGTGGGACAGGACAACTGGGAGATGGGAAAAGTGGTAACTGGTTCGGAAATTTCATTCAGCATTTCAGTTAATGTCTCTTTACAACTTTTGTTCTCATTCCCACCCTCAATACCTGCCTCCTCTAAGCCTAGAGTTTCTCCAGGTTTCACCAAACAGATAACATATTAGTGACTCTCTACTGTAAAGCTTCGGTTATCTTTCTTTCAGAAATCTGTTGAAATCTCTCCCAGGCACTGATCTGTCTTCCCATCATTCTCTCACAAACACATATGCACACATTCCTGTTCTCTTTCTTTTACAAGTTGATTCTTTGTGGTATTTCCTTGCGATAATCGTAAAGAGATCTTAGTAGGGCATGGCTATAAATAGCATGGCCCATTATATTGACTCAGAAGGACCCCTCCCATTTAAAACTTACACCTCTACTAGTTCCCCTAATCTACATTCATACTGACTCCTGAAAGGCCTTGATCCTTCAATAATTTCTTGTTTGACTTGTGCTGAAATATTTCTTAGACATATCTTCAGTGTAAGAAATGGTGAGAGACTGAGCCAAAGCAGTAGAAATGGGAATGTAGTGGAGGACACTGATTACGAAGAAATTAAGTAGTCAGGCTTGATGGAGTTTGCAAGTGATTGTAGTTAGTGCTTAGAATGATAATCCCCCAATTTCTTGTTTGGAAAACTGAAATTCCATGAAATTTGATGTGTTACATTTTCACTATCATTCAGTTTGAAAAAATTTTCTAATTTCTTCTTTGAAATACGGATTCTTTAGAAGTATGTTATAGAATTTCAAAATATTTGGAGTTTTTCCAGCTATCTTATTGTTATTGATATCTAATTTAATTACGTTGTGGTCAAATAATACATTATGTAGGGTTCCAATCCAGTTAAACTTCTATTTAGACTTGTTTCAGGGCTCAGGATATGGTCTGTCTTATTGAAAATACTAAGTGCACTTAAAAGAATGTGTATTTAGCAGTTATATGGCATAGTGTTCCATAAGTACACAAGTATATGAGTATATTTATAAATATATGTCTCTATTATAGATATAAAATATGAAAGTATATGCATAAATTAGGTCAAGATGGTTGTTAGTTTCATTCAGGTCATCTGTGTCTTTACAGACTTTTAAAAATCTAGTTATTCTGTCAATTGCTGGGAGATGTTAAAATCTTTATGATTATAAAATTGCCCATTTCTCTCTTTGACGCTGTTAATTTCTGCTTCATATATATATATATATATATTATATATATATATATATTTTTTTTTTTTTCCCAAGATCTTGGCCTCCACCTCTCAAGTTCAAGTAATTCTCCTCCTTCAGCCTCCTGAGTAGCTGGGATTACAAGCACCCACCACCATATCTGGCTTTTTTTTTTTTGGTAGAGATGTGGTTTCGCCATGTTGGCCAGGTTGGTCTCGAACTTCTGGCCTCAGGTCATCTGCCCACCTCAGCCTCCCAAAGTGCTGAGATTACAGGCATGAGCCACTGTGGCCAGCTTGCTTCATGTATTTTTTCGGTGTATATGTATTTATGATTTTTATGTCTCCCTGATGAATTGATCTTTTTGTTATAGTGAAATGTCTGTCTCTGTCTCTGGTAATACTATTTTTCTTGATATCTATCTTTCTTTTTCTTTTTCTTGAGACGGAGTTTCGCTCTTGTTGCCCAGGCTGGAGTGCAGTGATGCAATCTCAGCTCACTGCAACCTCCACTTCCTGGGTTCAAGTGATTCTCCTGCCTCAGCCTCCCGAGTAGCTGGGATTACAGGCATGCGCCACCTAATTTTTAGTAGAGACAGGGTTTCTCCAAGCTTGTCCGGCTGGTCTCGAACTCCCGACCTCAGGTGATCCACCCACCTCAGCCTCCCAGAGGGCTGGGATTACTGGCGTGAGCCACTGCGCCTGGCCAGATGTCTATCTTACCTGATATTTATAGAACCACTGCAGCCTTCTTATGCATCCTGTTTACATAGTACATATTTTTCCATCAGTTTACTTTCAACTTATATTTATAGTACATTTTTTATACACAGCATATACTTGAGTCTTGCTTTTTAAAAAATCTATTCTGACAATGTCTTTTAATTGAAATGCTTATTTCATTAATGTTTAATGTAATTGTTGATATGGGTGAAATTAAGTCGATCATTTTATTCTTTTTTGTTTGTTTGTCCCTGTGCTTTTTGTTCCTCTGTTCCTTCTTTTCTGCCTTTCTTTGGATTATTTGAATATTTATAAAAATTTCACTTTAATGTATCTGTTGGCTTTTAGTTATGTCTCTTTTTATTTGTTTGGGATTTTTAGTGGTTTGGGTATAGATTAAAGTATACATCATCAACTTGTCACAGTCTAGAGTAAAATTGTACTACTTCACATAAAGATGTAGAAATCTTTAAATTTTATAGTTCCATTTACTTCCCCAAATCTTTGTACTATAGTTTCTGTATGTAATACTATAAACCCTGGAGGACAGTATTATCATTTTTGCTTTCAGAAATTCGATGTGTTTTAAAGAAAGTAAAGGGGCTAAGAGTCTCCCTCTGAGGTTCTTATTAAACATGTCAGACTTTTCATTATTGTCCTACAGGTTCCTGAATTTCTCAGATTATTCCCTCAGATATTTTCTCTTTGTTTTAAGCTAAACCAGTTAACAGATGTTTTAATTCTATAATTTCCATTTTAAAAAGTAGTTTCTGTTTCTCTGATAAGATTCCCTATGTTTTTCCTTTACTTTGAACATATTTTACTTTTTTCATGAAGCATGGTTTTTTGTTAGTTTGTTTGTTTGGTTTTTGTTTTTGTTTTTTAGGTGAAGTCTTGCTTTGTCACCCAGGCTGGAGTACAGTGGCACAATCTCAGTTGCTGCAACCTCTGCTTCCCAGGTTCAAGTGATTCTCCTGTCTCAACCTCCTGAGTAGCTGGGACTACAGATGTGTGCAACCACCCCCAGCTATTTTGTGTGTGTGTGTGTGTGTGGATTTTTAGTAGAGACAGGGTTTCACCATGTTGGTCAGGCTGGTCTCGAACTCCTGACCTCAAGTGATCCACCCACCTCGGCCTCTTAAAGTGCTGGGATTACAGGCATGAGCCGCCGTGCCGGACCCATCAAGCATAGTTATAACAGCTGCTATAAAATCTGTTAATTTCAATGTCTGGGTCATTCAATATCTGGTCTTGTTGGATTGTCTTTTATGTTAACACTAGGTCTCACTTCCTCGGTTCTTTTAGGTCAAGTTGGGTTGATCTTGGACATTGTGACTATTGTATTGTGAAGACTCTGCACTCTCCTGTTGTCCTGCAAAATTTATTGATGTTTTTGTTCTAGCAGTCAATTATCTTGATTGTACTCAAAATACAAAATGACTCGTGAACAGCAGCTCAAATTTTAGTTCAGTTGTTTTATCCTTAGCAGGCTGCTTGCAGGAGTTTCTAAAGATGCATGGTTTAGAGTTTAACCAGAGACTTGAACAGGTAGTCTCTTACACATAGGAGTCTCTCATGCAGGAAATGGAGCTGCCATCTTTGGCTCTCTTCTTTGCATCATTCCTTTCTCACTTTCCAGCAGCTTTGTTTGCCCAAACTTTGTCTTCTGGCTCTTCTGGCCAGAAACAACATGGTTTTTCTAGCAGAATTTTAGATGCTCCCTGCGATGCCAACTTCAGTCTGCCTACAAGCTAAAAGCTATACAAATAGCAACTCCACTCCATGCAAATCAGTGATGCCAAGTGTCAATACTTTCTCTTTGCCACCTGCTTTTGTTTATTCTCCAGGACCTTAAGGTAATGTGTGTGCATGCATGTGTGTGTGCGTGTGTGTGTGTGTATTTTATCTAGAGCATTTTGTCTAGAGTCTATGGTTTTTATCTGTGGGAAGGTAGGTCTGATAGAGGATTACTCAGCTATGTTGAATCAGAATTCCCCAGTCTTTACTACTTTTATTATCTTTTCCTGTTGCATTACTGGGCACTCCCTAAAAATTTATAAATAATTGTGGTGATAGATGTTATTGTTGCCATGTCATAGACTAATATATTACCATTAACGATGATGTTGACTGTTACTTTTACATATATATAATTTTTAAAATTATGTTTAAATATTCTTTTTTTTTTTTTTTTGAGACAGAGTCTCACTCTGTCCCTCAGGCTTGAGTGCAGTGGCATGATCTCAGTGCACTGCCACCTTCGCCTCCCAGATTCCAGCAATTCTCCCGCTGCAGCTTCCCAAGTAGCTGGGACTACAGGTGTGCACCACCATGCCCAGCTTATTTTGGATTTTTAGTAGAGACGGGTTTCACAGTGTTGGCCACGCTGGTCTTAAACTCCTGACCTCAGGTGATCCACCTGCCTCAGCCTCCCAAAATGCTGGGATTACAGACATGAGCCACCGCACCTGGCCAATATTCTTTCTCACATTAAGAGAGTATTATCTCTATGTAGTTTTATTATAGTTCTTATCAATAATAGTTGTTAAATTTATCAGATTTATCAGTATTGCAGCTATTAAAATAATTACATCATTTTAATCCTTTTGACCTATGGGTAATGAGTTATAATAACATATAGAAACCTTTAATTTCTTGATGATTTTATTTGGCTGTTGTAAACTTGTACTAGTATAGTGTTGATCGGTATTTTATTTTAAATTTGTGAAAAATCCTGAAGTCATAGGTAAGATTAGCTTGTAGGCTTCTTTATTTTTCCAGACTTTGGCTTTTAAGACTATGCCAGCTTATAAAAAGAAATGAAAAGTTGTTTACTTTTTAATTTAATTGATATTATATTACATGAGAACAATTTTTTCCATGAAAGCTTAAAACAACTTATCTGTAAATCTATCTGGGGCTGGTTACTCTTTTAAACTATGTTTTAAAGGTAGTTATTTGAAACTCCCTTATATTCCTTTTGAGAATTATTGATGGGCTCCAATTTCCAATTCTTCGTGACAATGTTGGTAATTTTTCTTTAGGATAAAGTTGCTTTGTTTGTCTTTCAAGACATCTGTGGTCTATCCCCCTCACAACTCATCTTCTTACCTATTTGAACTTATCTTTTAATCTCAATAAATGATTAATGCCTTCCTGATATAACTATACTGTTTTTCTGCCTGTCTTATGAACATTCCAGGCTTATGCTGTTGACCTCGCCTGAAATACCCTCATCTTTTAAATCTTAGCATTTTCTTCTCCCTCTATGAAATCTTTCCTGTCTATTTTAGTCTTTATGGATATCTCTCCCTTTTTAAACTCTTCCCCATTTATAGATTGTATTGATTGGTTTGCTTTTTAGTGATATTACTCTATTTTATTTACTACTGTTTTGTATATGCAAATCCTATACCATAAAAATGTGAGGTCTTTGTGGCCTAAACTTTTGTCATATACCTTATTTTTATTTCATATTATCCAGAATGAAATATATTCTGTGCCTAGTGTGAAAAAAATGGGCTCCAAACAGTTATTTGTTTAGTTTGTTAACAGAGAACCACAAAGTATTCCGTTTATATTAACATGTGCATATGTATATTTTGAATGCCTAGATATGTGCATTTTAATAAAAAATATATGGACCCAATCTGATCCTCTAGTCTAGGAAAAGCCGGATCATTGTTTTTCAGTTTCTTCTCTACTCAGAACTGATCTGCTGTACCTACTCTATGTTAGAGAGAGTAATCGTTTGTTAAAACAGAGAAGGCTTTATTTCTCAGTATTTGAACTTCAGACTTCCCCTGAACTTGGAGAGAGAAATTTTATGTGAATATAAAGGTTAAGTTTCATAGACAAAGAAAATAAAATTAGTAAAAAGTGTGAGCATAAGCAGATCTTTTAACTTCTGAAGGTTTGTTTTCTCATTGATAATGCTCATCTCATAGTAGGTTCTTCTGAGAATTAAATCACATTTGAAAATATTTAAAGAACCAGACAGCTGTTAGTTATCATAATTCAATATTGCAAATGTGAATACTCAAACACAAATTATTTATTAATATACATGGAAAGAAATCATTTCTAAGATAATTTTCCATTTTTCCTGATGTTTAGATGGAAAATGCAAGGCCTCTGAATGTTCTACATTCACAGCATAGACAAGCATGTAGAAGATCACTGAGTTCTACAGACTTTTCTCCTATGTTCAACATTCAGTCTAATGCTCATAAAAAGGAAAAAGACTCTACTTTATTTACAGGTATAGAAATTGCATGTTTACATTGAAATAATTGAAAGTTACCTGCATCTGAACTTAGGGTATAAGCATTAAGAAAATCTTTAACTAAGAAATATTAGTCTTTGATCACACTGCAATAACGATCTTTCTCCAGCCTTCTTTTCTTTCTCGTAAACCTATCCGCACCACACTGATTCTAGTCATATTTAACAGGCTGTTTTACTTAGTTAACCAAATTACTGTGTGATTTGATTCATTGTCTGTTGCCTATGCTTCAAACATATGTTTTCACCTGATGGATTCCTGTTCGACTTTCATAGTTAAGAGATTTTAGCCTCAAATAAAAGAAAATCCAACTGCCTGTAGCTTAAACAGTAAAGATATTTATTATCTAAAAAAACAAGAAGTCCATCAGAAAGGCATTTGCAGGGTTGGCTCATTCAGGGGCTTTATAATGTCATTAGATATTCAGTTCCATGCATCTATTTGACAGACCTGGAGTAGTTACTGTCTACTGCTAAGGTTTCCACCACAGATGCAAGAAAAAAAATATTCTCGTGCTTTCTGTCTGTCTGATTGTGGCTGCTGAGATTGAATAGAGGAATACAGTGGTGGAAAAAATGTCCAGTTCCTCTCTTTCCTCAATGGTCTTAGCAGGTAGCTTGTCCTCCTATCCTTGCTGTACAGTATGATGACAACTATTCAATATAGCTTGTGTGACTAGAAATGCTTTTTATGCCTTGGTAAGAATGAAAAAAATGTTTTCCCAAAGCCAACTCCCCCTTATGTTTCTTTGGCTCAAAGAGCCTCATGCATCCACATCTAAACCAATAAATCATCATTGGCTTAGATCATTTTTTCCAACTTTTAACGTGGCCACAGTAGGAAATACTTTTTATATTACACACACACACACACACACACACACACACACACACACACACACACGGAGCAGAAGATTCAGCTTCCTAGAGTCCTAATTATCTCTCTTCCTCTCTGTCAGTTGAATTTGATTGTAGTATTTCTGTATTTTGTAAAGTAATTACTAAGGATCCAGATGATACATTCTGTTATAGTCTATTCTACTTCATTTTTTAAAATGCTATTCAGGATACACTAAATTGATTTCACAAGACATGAATGGTTTGTAGCTCACATTTTGAAAAACACAGCTTAGATTACTTAAGATTTACTCCATTGAGCCAGGAAAGATACCAGCCTTCTTTGAAGGACATGGTTCCTTGGAAGGAGATAAGACTGGAGTGCTGTTAGTAAAGAAGGGTAAAAAATGAATGTGAAGTAGGCAACCTCCATTTACTACATTAACCTTGAAGGTTCCATTCAGATGCCACATCTACTCTGAAGTGTTCCCTGAAAGCAGTGACAGGATGTTCTATTAGTTCAGCAAAGCAATCTCTCTTTAGAAAAGTTCTTAAGTCTCTCTAAGGAAGCATTTTATACTTTTTATCAAAGTCCCAAAGTAAGACTTCTGGGAAAGTTGTCAACATAAATACAAGTTCATCCTGGCCAGAATGAATAACACAAAAAGAAAATAGAGAAGAAAAATTTATTAAATTGAAACTGGGACATTTTATCCCTAACTCAAAGAAAATCTGTCACATATTACAATACGAAGCAGTTTGAAAGAATCTTCCAGAAGTCAGCGCACAATTCCATTTCTTAGGAGAAAGGAATAACCATTGAAAGAGCCAATAGAGAATATTCTGAAAAAAATCCCCTATTATAACCACCGACTCCACTACACACACACACAAACACACACACACACACAGACACACACACACACACTCTCTCTCTCTCTCTCTTACATTAAACTTAAAGAAATGGAGTTTGTTATCAATGATAGGTCCAAGAAAGATGTGAAAGTCTCCCCTTGGGATTCCTTTCCTCATTGTAAGTCAGCAGCATTCAAAGCCTGTGCGAGCAATATTTGGAGAGAAATATAATGATCATAACTTGTCACTTTTTTCTCTGGCTTCCTCGTATTGCTTTAGATGTACTCAGAGCTAGGGTAAAAACCTCCTAACTTGAAGGAGCAGGGACTTGAAAGGAGGGTTGATAACAGAAGAGACAAAATACAGTTTTCTAGGAACGATTTTTAGATTGTGACCAATGATAACTGCAAAGAAAAAACACAATTCCATCAAATAGCCTGTGAGCCATGAGGCCCTTACTTGACTAAGTTCCTCCCTCAACTACCAAACTAACTTGCTTACCCCATGAGAGAGAGAAAAAAATGAAACCCAAGTGATACCTCACACATAAACAGAGTATCCACCACCACCACCACCCTGGGGTCATGAAAAGGTTTCACAAAATATACAGTGCCCAGAAACAAACTTCTCCACCATCTTCCAGGGCTACAGCTTCCTTAGCAGCCTACTCAGGTAGCTGAGCGCCTGAACTCATAAGAAAAGGTAACAACATCTGGATTTACATGTCAATTTCTAAGGGGAGAGTTTAACAGTGCCCAAGTAAACAGGGAGAACATAAAAAAAATTACATCTATTATTTTTGGACAAATAAATAAGCCCACATTTAAGTGATCTGATTCAAAGCTGAGCAGAAAGAAAAATAAGAACAAAGCATGGGACCTATGGAAAAATTCCATAGCGAAGAGAGGTCATAATTTAAAAAATAGCTGATGGTCACATTTTGGCAGAATTTGTACCCCATGAACCAGGAATAAACTTAAACAATAATTGTTCTATATGCTGAAGGAGTTAAACAAAATCAGAATTCTATGAAGTAAGATTTGGAAATGTAAAACATAATCATCAAGGATGAAATGATGCTACCAGAATTAAAAAATATTTTTAAAGAAATAAGTAATGCTAATAGGTAACTTAAAATTATGTTAAAAGCCTCAAAGAGTAAAATAAACATTGAAGTAAACCGAATTGAAATCCGAAAAGCAGGTTTAGGAATATATACAGTGTGCAGTGTAAGGGGACAAAAATATGACCACATTAGACAAGATAGTATATTGAGGGAAGAAAACAGGTATCCAACACTGAGATAAACAGTGAGTTTGAAGGAAAGAACAGAACAAATCAAATGAATTGACTAAAAGGGGGCGGGGGGAAACTATCAGAGAATAATGGAAATACTCTATATCTTGATTTTACTTACATGAGTGCATATATTTATCAATGTTTATCAAACTGTTCATTACATTAAAATACGTGTATTTTATTGTGTGTAAATTATACCTCAGTAAAGCAAAGTTAAAGAAAAAAACAAAAGGCTGACAGAAGTCTAAAACACCAAAAATACGATAGATTAAAATAACTGCAAAAAGCTTATACAAGTGTAGCAAATATTAACAATATTTCATTTAAAATACAAAATACTATTAGTTTTTAAAGACAATGCTGATTAAATACATAGCAGTTTATCAAATTCTGTGCTCATCATTGACTCCTGTATCCTACCATTTGTGGTTTATTTATTTATTTTTTTTGAGACAGAGTTTCACTCTTGTTGCCTAGGCTGGAGTGCAATGATGCAACCCTGGCTCACTGCAAGCTCCCAAGTAGCTGGGATTATAGGTGTGCACCACCACGCCCGGCTATTTTTGTATTTTTGGTAGAAATGGGGTTTCACCAAACTGGTCAGGCTGCTCTCAAACTCCTGTCCTTAGGTGATCCACCTGCCTCAGCCTCCCAGAGTGCTGGGATTACAGGTGTGAGCCACCACACTAGCTCCATCTGTGTTCTATTGCATTTTTCCTGAAGAGCATGTGTTAGTCATTCTTTCAATGGTGACCTGTTGGCTGTTAACTCTTTGGATCCTTATATATCTGAAGTGCCTTTATTTTGCTGTCACTCTGGAATGACAGTTGAGTTTATGTAAATTTCTACACTGTAAATTATTTTTTCTCAGCACTTTACAGATAACTTTATTATCTTCTTGAATCATTCATAGATTAGAATTCTGTTCATAGTCCAATTGTCATTCTTCTATAGAAAAACTGTTTTTAACTTTCTGGTAGTTTTAGGACTTTTCTCTTTATTCTTTATGATTCGCATTTTTAGTACAAAGTGTCTGGATATAGATGTATTCTGTCTGTCATCTTCAATCCTTGAAATACACGTCTGTCAGTTAGAATTATTGATTATCATCTCTTCAAATATAGATTATTTACCATTTCTGCTATTTTCTTCTTCCAAAGCTATTGGATAAATGTCCAAGACTTGCAGTGGGTTTTTCATGATTTTGAACTGTTCTTTCAGGTTTTTTATTTATCTTTCTATGCATTCTTGGTGAATTCCTCAACATTTTCTTTCAATTCATTAATTTTCCCTTTGCCCATGTAATCTAGATTTTTATTTCTTACTTCCAAGATTTCCAGTTTTTAAAATATTGACGTGTTTTTATTTTTACCTTAGTCTGTTTTTATCGAATAATAGCTTATTCTCTAATGTAATTTTATTTATACCTTTGAAATTTCTAAACATATTTTATCAAATCTAAGATGTCATCAATTGACGCTGTTAATTTAAGTATGACACTTGCTACTATACATCTTAAAATTGAGGTATGTATCTTAAGACAGCAAGGGTTTTCAGTTTATTTTTAGATTCTTCTATTTAATTGTATTGCTGACCCTCTTGTAGATTTTGTTTGCTGCTTTTCTTAGATTTGTATTTTTCATATGTTTTATTATTATAATTTTTTTTTTGAAACTGAGTCTCACCCTGTCACCCAGCCTGGAGTGCAGTGGCATGATCTCTCCTCACTGCCACCTCCAACTTCTGGGTTCAAGCGACTCCTGCCTCAGCCTCCCAAGTAGCTGGGACTACAGGTGTTCGCGACCATGCCCAGCTGATTTTTGTACTTTTAGTAGAGGTGGGGTTTCACCATGTTGGCCAGGCTGGTCTCGAACTCCTGACCTCAAGTGATCCACCCACCTCAGCCTCTCAAAGTGCTGGGATTATAGGTCTGAGTCACTGCACCTGGCAATATTTTTCATATGTTTTAGAATTTCAGAAGGTTCTCTCTCTCTTATTCACCACTCACTATATGTCACTCTTTCCTTTCCAGAAGTTTTGCAGTTGCCATTACTCAGACCTCATGGCCCTCAGGCCATACTAGATTTTAGAGTTGTGAATGGGATTCCTCTGCCAGGGTGATAATTGGGGATATGGCAGATTCAGTCATCCATCTCTGGTGTGGTTTGACTTAGTTCCAGGTTAGCCAGTTGGCAATGGAAAGGACTGATTTTTACTCTCCTTTCACAAGTCAGGGATCCTTAACCCAGCACCTTGTTTCAGTCAGTGGGCCTGTTTTTCTATCTATCCCATTCCTGCAAATGGGAAAAAGTTGGATCTCCCTCTAAGTAGAAACTGAAGCCAACCATTTCTCACCACTTACACTGCTACAATCCTTATCGAGTCCACCAACATGTTTATCTAGATAATACCAACAGCCTCCTAACTGGTTACTCCATTGCTACTCTTGCCACCCACATTCCCCCTTCTCCCCACAGACCATCCATCTCTGAGCGAGCAGAGTGATCTTTCTAAAGTATAAATGAAACTACATTATTGTTCTGTTGAAAACCCTCCTAAGGATCTCTGTTGTAACCAGAATAATATCTTAACTCTTCACCATGGCTTATGTAACCCTAGATGACTTTGCCCTGCTATGTGTTTCAACCCATCTTACTCTGTTCTCCTCCTAATTCACTGCACCCAAGCAACACTGGCCTCTCTGTTCTTTCAGCATTCCACACTGACTTCACACTGAGACCTCCACACTTGCTGTTTCCTCTGCCTCTTTCTCTTTACTCAAATTTCAGCTCAAATATCCCTTCTTAAAAGAGGATGTCTATAGCCACCCTAGGTGAATTACTATGTTTATATTCTTCCATAATACTTGAATGCTTCAAATACTTCCAAAGTATTCGAAATTATATTATATATTTATTTGTTGGTTGGTTTACTTGTTTTTGTTGTTGTCAGGGTTTTTTTTTGTTTGTGTTTGTTTTTGTTTTTTGAGATGGGGGTCTTACTATACTGCCCCAGCTGGCCTCAAACTCCTGGCCTCAAGCAGTCCTCCCACTTCAGCCTCCTGAATAGCTGGGATTACAAGGGCACACCACCATGCCCAGCTGGTTTACTTGTTTATTGACCATTTCCTCCCTCTAGAACAGAGCTTCCCAAATAGTATTGTGGCAAACTGTTGTGCTTGGAGGGGGTTATAGATGTGCTGAAATATTGATTCCTTGGCCATCAAGGCTGCTCAGTTGACCCTATGGTAGCCTACCTAGACTCAAGCATTTATTCCAGTATACTGGACAAATAATATAAATTAGTATGCTTGCAATTAAATGGGAAAGACTGTGAAGTACTGCACTAGAATATAAACTACTTGAGGATGAGGAAAAAGCTGAAACTGTTGCTAATAACATGTGTGTGTAGAAAAATGCTGGAGTGGCCACCAGACATGTTTGGAAGAGATCAACCTTGGATGCTTACTTCATGCCACATGGCAAGATCTGTTTGATATCTGCAAGCTGTCTTCCTTCCCTACCAAGTGATAACCATCTGAAGCTTCCTACTGGTTAATAATGACTCCACATAACAGAGAGATTTGAAAATGTAGGGATGCCTTTCTTCCACAAAAAATCTCCAAG
This sequence comes from Piliocolobus tephrosceles, assembly GCF_002776525.5. NCBI lineage: Eukaryota > Metazoa > Chordata > Mammalia > Primates > Cercopithecidae > Piliocolobus > Piliocolobus tephrosceles. Next base: position 155,097,933 of record NC_045434.1, read on the forward strand.
ACCACTTTTTTTTTTTTTTTTGAGACGGAGTCTCGCTCTGTCGCCCAGGCTGGAGTGCAGTGGCGCGATCTCGGCTCATTACAAGACCACTTTTATGTTTGATCTGTTTTAGCCAAATACTGGAGCTTTGATCTCAGTCTTTTCCAGTTCATTCAAGAAATATTTACTGAGTAGCTACTATAGACCAGGCACTACACTAGGTGCTTTCCATATGTTATTTTAAATTGTAAAATATTTTGTGCAAGATATTTTCCTAAATGTCAGAATATCTATGTGTCTTTTATGAAAATCTTTTAAAATTTCAGGTCAAATTGAAAAAAAACCTGGGAAACCATTGGATTCTGTTGGTCACTTAGAAGGTGATAGAAATAAAAGGTAATTTATTTCAAAATACTTAGTATTTTGTTCTGTTTAATGATGTTTCTAGTAGGATACATTTTATAATTGACCAGAATAAATTTATTCTGCCTTATTGTTATCATTTAGTTCCACAGTACAATCGAACGAATGGTCCAAGACTGCTTAGCCACTAGATATCACATCCAGACCTTGAGTATTGTCAAACGGAGAGAAAGGCATGGAAAAATGAATAGAGGGAATACATTTTTTTTTTTTTAAGTAAATGCACACATTTACTTACACTACAACATGGATGTGAAAAAGTAGCTTTTCTTTGGATAAAGTTCTCATTTTTCTCATGAACCCTTCAAACTTTATGTAATGAAAAAATCATTAATCCAGTGTGTTTCAAACTTTGTTTGAATCAATAATGAACAACCACTTTAGGTTTAACTCAGTTTAAAAACTATATCCTGGCCGGGCGCAGTGGCTCATGCCTGTAATCCCACCATTTTGGGAGGCTGAGGTGGGTGGATCACGAGGTCAGGAGATCAAGACCATCCTGGCTAACATGGTGAAACCCCATCTCTACTAAAAATACAAAAAAATTAGCCGGGCCTGGTAGTGGGCGCCTGTAGTCCCAGCTACTCGGGAGGCTGAGGCAGGAGAATGGCATGAACCCGGGAGGCGGAGCTTACAGTGAGCCGAGATCGAGCCACTGCACTCCAGGCTGGGCGACAGATCCAGACTCCGTTTCGAACAACAACAACAACAACAACTATATCCTGTCTCTGCCTGACTACACTACTCTATCCTCTTAACAAATCTGGGGCCACCCTGTGTTGGCATGAAGCTGCGCTGCGAAGCTTCTTTCAGAATCTCAACATAGGACGTTGCAAATACCTCTCTACCTTTGGTGTTCTCCTCAACCTACGTAATAATACAACCCGTCCCCACTCAAAATCCAAAGAGGTATATATATGACTCTCTTGCTTCCACTCCTACTCTTGCTGTTTTCTCCCACAAAGCAGGCAGGAAGGGATGATCTTGTCAGTTCGAAAGTCTGTGGGAGAGAGGTTGGTGCAGAAGTTGGCAGTGACTTCCAGGGATAAAAGGAGGCAGACAAGAACTAACAAGCTGCAATCAGCCCTATGAACATTGCCCTGAATTGTGTTTATTTTCAGAAAAAAATCTCCACAGATGAATGATTTTAATATAAAAGAAAACAAATCGGTCAGAAATTATCGATTAAGTAAGTATCAGTCAGTAAGAAAGAAAAGCTTGCTCCCGTTGTGCTTTGAGGATGAACTGAAAAATCCGCATGCCAAGATAATCAGCGTTAGTTCAACAAAGACAGTAACTTCTCACATGGTAATAAGCATATCATCTCTCGTTAAGTAAATATGTGTAGTCATACAACTTACGGGAATCACCCATATATTTTAGTGACCAGAATCTCTGATAAATCCTTCTTACCTCTTGGTTTCATATTCCAAAGTGATAACAGCACTTAAGTTCTTAATGCACTTTGCATAACCCCCAAACAACGCATTCCTTTACACTAGCTGAAAATTCAGTGTTTTTCTTTATGAAGAAGGCTTTATCAAATTTGCTTGATTATAATAGAACTATAAAATAAAAAGGATTTTTTAAAAAATGACTGTAGCAATCTAGCAGAATGCAGTGGTGTGCACCTATAATCCCTGCTACTCTGGAGTCCGAGGCAGGGGAATTGCTTGAACCCACGCATTTGAATCCAGCCTGTACAATATAACAAGATCCCAGTTCTAAAATGATGGGACCATGACCATGTGTCCATTTTTCCAACAATCTGTTTTGGCTTTTTCAACCAGAAAGTGCATTTATTAAAGGCTATTTAGTAACTCATGCTCTCTAGAGAGGCAGTCTGGCTCGAAAGCTGTCTAGCCAGGAATCACCTAATTATATAGCCCCAGACTGCTCCACTGAGGCCCATGCTGTTGTCACAGATAACAGTTTATAACTCCGATGCTGAGCAGGGAATACTCTAAGGTATTTGCTACTGCTGTTGTTCAAAGCTAGATATAACTCCTACCACCCTCACTAGAATAGTTTTCCCAATACTTTTTCACAGTGCTTGCTTTCTCTGAACTGAAGACTTCATAGGTGTATCTGAACAGCAGAGCCTAGAGCAAATGCCTATGTCCTAACTGCAAAGAAGCTGACAAACATGGTTCTTGCCTCTACCTAAGGGTACATAGACTTATCAAGCAGAAAATGTCCTAAGGCGTTGGACAGACCAAAAACATTACAAACATCCATTACGATGGCTAAATAGGTAATATTGGCATCACCAGTGGATTGCAAAACTAGATCTTTGTCATCTTTTCAGTAATAATAGCAGACTTGGCTATTACCGTGATAAAAATGATCTATTATTGAGTCAGTCTATTACTTTGGCTATTTTATTCCACAAATATATATTGAGCACTTTTTAGGTGTCAGGTGTTAGGTGCTAAGTATAGGGTACAATAATAACAGTTGTAGAGATAATTTTTAATTTTTTGAATTATTTACTAGAATATCCAGATTTGTAATTTTGGCCTGTAATCAGTTATGTCTCTTCTGCACTTTGACTCAATCCATTTTTTGGTATGCTTTTTAATTTCTAGAACATGGAAACCTAAGAAATGCCAGAACAACTACCCTATTTATCAGTGGCACTACCTCAGATATTTAACAAATCTATTTATTTCTTCGTATTCCAATTTATTTCAAAAAACATTTAAGGTCAAAAGTTCAAGTTTCATGACTAACATCTCTATAGAATATTAAGATAAGAAGGATGTATATTATATACAAATACAGTATTTTCATGTATTTGAATAATGCTACTGTTCATATTAAATATTTGTATGTAGTCATTTTTAGAATATTTTACAATTTTATTTACATGTTTAAAAATATATGGAGCTTTCTTGACTCAATGAACTTACAACTAATTACTCTTTTCTTTAATCCATAGGAACAAAAGGACACAAATCCCATAATTTTCCATGACTCAGAATATGTACGAATGTTACTTTTGACAAAAAATAGATTTTCTTCTCATCCATTGGAAAATGAAAACATTTACCTACATAAAAGAACAAATTTTGTTTTAGAAAGAAATTGTGAAATCCTCAAATCTATAATTGGAGATCAATCTATTTCTCTTTTCAAACCCAAAAAAACAATGCCTACAGCACAGAGAAAAGATATACAGATCCCGTTGTCTTTTAAAGTAGGCCACACAACTGTCGATGATAAACTAAAGAGGAAAACTAATAAGCAGACACCAGAAAACAGATCTTGGAATACACTCTATAATTTCTCACAGCATTTTTCTAGCCTAACAGAACAATTTGTGGGTTACCTTGATAAAGCTGTTATTCATGAAATGAGTGCCCAAACTGGAAAATTTGAAAGAATGCTTTCCATAGAAAAACCAACGAGCATACCCACATCCAGTGCCTCACCTGTCAAATGTTACTCAAAGCCTTTTAAATATATATATAAACTAAATAATGTAACACCACTGGATAATTTATTAAACTTGTCAAGTGAAATTTTAAATGCCTCATAAAATAGCATGTATGCAACAATATTGGAGTAACAAGAAGCAAATATCCAAGTTCCAAAATTATAAAAGAAATTCTTATCCAAATAGTGATGTTCAAATTGATCACATAAGAAAGCAAAGCATAGACATTGGAATTACAAGTCAGCAGTCGTCTGTTCAAGAACAATCAACATTTGTAGTAAATAATAGGACAAAATTAGGAAATAATTATCACCAAGAGGATCTAGTTCATGACTTTCTATTATCTCAATTAGATTGCTCAATCATCAGCCTTCCTATACTAAACTCTGATTCAGGACCAAGAACAGCATAGTCTGACTCTGGAAATGCGCTGTTGGAAGACAAATAACATCAATATTCTTTTTCTATAATTGAATATCAAATAAGACAAATTATCATTAATTTAATGAACGTGGAGTTAATTGTGTATCAGCATTTCAGCAAATCATCATCAATAGTATTACGTTAACAATTTATGCAATTAAAAAGGCTTTGTAAAACTTTGAATAGTTTTTTATTGTTGTTAGTAGATGTTGGAACTTCATTACTATATAATGTTTTTGCAAACTTTAACTTTTTTCTGAATTGTTAAATAAAAAATAACTTTCCTTAATCTAAAAATTTTTGGTAGCAAATCCTATAAGGTATTAAACATTTTAAATTATATTATTACATTGTTATTTTACTTTCTCATTAACTCGAACAGTATAAAGGCAAAATTCAACTTAGAAACAAGTTGCATTTTGAAAGTTTGTTTGTAATCCATTAGTTTGGAATTCAGAAATGCATTTCACATAAAAATAATCTTGCAAGTAATAAATTCCAAAATTAAATAACAGAAACTTACTTAAAATTTAATCCCATAGAGCTTATGTGAAAATGGTAAAAAGAAATAATTTTGTAATTCCAATAACTAAAAGAGAAAACTGAGTAAGGAAAGAATTTTTCAATCTTGACTGTTACTACTTGAAGAAAAACAGATTGAATTAAATGCATTTAAGTTAAGAAAAGGCTTTCGGGGTCTTTTGGAACATTTAAGGGTGAGGAAGTAAACTGGTTTAGGTTCATCTGCTTCTACTTCAGACTGGAGATTTTCTTTATTATGCATCATCATCAATACTACTCAGGAGCATCTTCACAACTACAGGGAGGTTTGGACTCTCAAAAAGAATGACAAGGAGAGAAAAATGGAGATGGAGGAAGAGAGATGTACCTGGAGATTGTGTGAATGAGAGAGGAAAGAGAGAAAAGCTTCAAGATGAGGTGTTGGACTCAGGTCTGTAGGAGGTAGGGGAGGGGCATACTTGCTTCCAGTTGCTGGCTGGGAAAAGGAGACGCTGCTGCAGCTCCAAGTAATGAAGCTATCTTTCTCTTTTCCCCTTCATTCTTCTCTGGTTGCTTTTATATGTTCTCCCGTTTTCCCTCATCCAGACTTACTGCAAAGCAGAACAGCTTCCCTAACTACACTGCCAACTCAGAACATAAAACAAACTCTTTTTAAGCACTGACGATCAGAATAACAAGAATTAGAAAATATACCTAATATTAGTACAAGTCATGACGGTAGTTTCTCTTGATACTTAGTATAAGAGAAGCAAATTTAGGCCTTGGAATAGGGCAGATAGGAGCAAATTGGGGCAAATAATGTAAATTATCTGAGCTTCAGTTTATTGTATCTCCACCTTAAAATGGAGACAACAATAATTTATTACACTGCTATTCTCAGGATTACATAAAATAGCATCTAGTACTTTGAGCCTTGTACCATTCAATTAGAAATTTCCTTTCTACTCCCTCCTTTTCTCTGTAAGCCTGCTCTTAATGTAAGTGTGATCTCTTCTCTTCTTTTCTTTTTTTTCTTTTTTTTTTTTTATTATACTTTAAGTTCTAGGGTGCATGTGCACAACGTGCAGGTTTGTTACATATGTATACATGTGCCATGTTGGTGTGCTGCACCCATTAACTCGTCATTTACATTGGGTATATCTCCTAATGCTATCCCTCCCTCCCCCTCCCCACAATAGGCCCTGGTGTGTGATGTTCCCCTTCCTGTGTCCAAGTGATCTCATTGTTCAGTTCCCACCTATGAGTGAGAACATGCGGTGTTTGATTTTCTGTTCTTGCTTTTCTTTTCTTTCTTGAGACGGAGTCTCGCCTGTCACCCAGGCTGGAGTGTAGCAGTAGTGCAATCTCAGCTCACTGCAACCTCTGCATCCCGGGTTCGAGCCATTCTCCTGCCTCAGCCTCCCAAGTTAGCTGGGATTACAGGTGTGTGGCACCACGCCTGGCTAATTTTTGCATTTTTAGTCGAGACGCGGATTTTACCATGTTGGCCTCAAGTGATCCGCCCACCTCGGTCTCCCAAAGAGCTGGGATTACAGGAATGAGCCACCATGCCCAGCCAGTGTAATTTATAAAAAGATACTCCCAAAAGTTTCTCACTCTAAACTTTTCTAAATTAAACGCTAAAAACTACAGTATTCAGATTTTAACCCAAGGTGGGCTGAAATTACTACTGAAAATTTCTGTATTAGTTATTTTTGGGAGTTTCTGCTGGAACTTGTGAGCTTTATCCTTTAAGAAGGCACTAAATTAACTTTAAAATTACATTCAGCTAAGGATTCTCCATTAAAGCAGCTCAAGAACAAGAAGCAGTGGATTCTGAGAAGATGACAACCTAAGCTCTACTCCAGCTTTAATTTATCATCTTCTAAACTAAATAGCTACTAGGGTCTTCAAGCAGCAGAGTGCAAGGCCAGACTTGGTTTCTACTCTGATACTGAGATCTGAGTATGGCCTTGGAGGCCAGTCTCTGTTCCAGGGAGAGGATTGAGTTTGTGCTGTTTCCTGGACTAGCTGGCCAGTTGGGATCTGTGGATTACTCTAGGTAAAGGTTGCCTTTGTCCCTCTGTAAATGCTCCTGGTCTTATTGACCCTTGGAGGCCAAAAAGGAGCCACTATATCTATAAGACAGCTTGGAAACCAGAGATCCATGAATTTTCTTTCAAATATCTCATCAGGGGACTGTGGTCTGCTTACTTCTGTTAAATTAAATAAGCAGGAGGCCATTCGCCTGAGCTTGTCTCTGTACTTTGAGTTTTTATATAACAAACTGCAACCTAACTTCATACATAAGCAAACTGAAGCTTAGGAGTATAATAAATAGTTGAATTTCATCTGATCACAAGCAGCCAGATTTCAGTCAGGTTTCTGCCAGTCACAGGCAGCCAGCTCATCACACCAAGCCCAAATAAGGCAGACACTTAGCTGTAGCCAGTCAGGTGATTTCTCTATTTTGCTTCTGTGTCAGCCTATAAAAGCTTCCTACTAACAATGCTAAGCAGAATCCTTCGTACCCCTTCTGGTTCTGAGTGCTGCCCAATTCATGAGTTGTTCTTTGTTCAGATAAACTGTGAAATTTAATTTGTCTAAAGTTTTCCTTTAACATTTTTATAGTACCAGCCCACAGAGGGCAAGGCATTTACTTTCCACCCTTTACAGAACTATGGTCACTAAGGTACTACAATAAACAGAGCTGAGCTTCCCTGAGCCAACTAGAAAAAATAATAACCCATGTAAAGGGCCTAGCAGCCAAATGTTTCTATCTTGACAAATAATGGTCTTGGAGTTAATTAATATGATGATTTAAATGTATTTATCTGAAATAAGAACCTCTGGCTACAAAAATAACACTCTTCACCAACACTCCTAGGAGAAGCCAAAAAGGCACAGTACTGAAGCAATCTCAAAAGGTGGGAGCAAGACTTCCCTCATAGCTGCTCATCTCCTTTCCAAGGGATGATAGATAGACCCTGATTGACCATAAACTTAATGATTAAGATCAAAAGGTAGGGGAAAATTACAATGAACATTTATTTCCCCACTCTTCTTGTTTCCCATTGGAAGAAAGTTTTATCTGTAGGAACACTCATAACCTCCACCCCATCCATTACTTACTTTTCCCCACTGATGAGCATGAAACCTGATTTGAGGTGACAGCAACTAGCCCATTTCTGAACTGGGTAAGACTAATCTATTAAAAGATTGTAAGTGCTAGAGAATTGATTACTTTCTTCCCTTTTTGTCCCAGTTTAGAGACAGCAGCATTCCGGTTGATGTGTGCATTTGGTAGACTCAAAATGATCTACTGAATCTCCAACTGGATGAGCAATGCCATACTTGGAGATGGGGAGGCAGAACAGTGTCCTAAACAAGTCCATTCATCTTTGAACCTAAGCCATGCTGTGCAAACATATTACTATGTTATAATTACCATCAACCTACCTGCTGCATCTATCAATTGCTTTCAAATTTGGGTGGTGAAAATGGGCATTATTTTTTAGTCCCGTCAAGCCCCAACACATATCTTCCAATGTGCTTTCCCAAAAGGCCTCTTGTCAAAGATACTGATTTCATTACATAATATTTAAGATTTAAAAGATCACTCGGTTGATACTGTCAGAGATGGGAAAGTCTTGTAGGGCAGATCTATGTCTTACTAGTGATTTTTGGATCCCCAGTGTCTGACACAGGTACTAGCCCACAGTGAGTGTGGATGGGGTGGCAGGGAGAGTGACTAGAGCAATTCAAACTATTTACAAGTCATCAATCTTCCCTTCCTTGCTGAGCCACACTTTCCCGGAACTGAGATTCTGGTAACCTGGGCCAGCCTCACCCATTTCCCTACCTACACCAGCTCTTAAAGTACCAGCCAGCGTGATGGCTCACACCTGTAATCCCAGCACTTTGGGAGGCAGAGGCAGGTAGATCGCTTGAGGTCAGGAGTTCAAGACCAGCCTAGCCAACATGGCGAAACCCCATCTCTACTAAAAATACGAAAATCAGCTGGGCATGGTGGCATATGCCTGTTGTCCCAGATGCTCGGGAGGCTGAGGCAGGAGAATCGCTTGAACCCAGGAGGTGGAGGTTGCAGTGAGCTGAGATCGTGCCACCATGCTCCAGCCTGGGTGACAGAGCAAGACTCTGTCTCAAAAAATATATAAAAAATTTTAAAAATTAAAAAAAAAAAAAATAAGCCAGGGCTGAGCATAGACCTCTACTTGTTCTAGCATGGGGACTGAAATTTAACATGGGTTCTCTACCACAAAGAAAGCCTTTTATGAGAATATTGCACAGATAAATCTGAGATGACATTTCACCATCTTGATCATACTATAGGCAGCACATCTGGAAACTTTTTTCGGTTACATAGAGTACTAAGTTCTTAGCATATCCAAGTTAAATCTATACCTGAACACAAGACTGGTATACTCTTACTCAGAGCCCACAGTTAGGTAGTCACAGTTTTTTAAAGCAGATCTAAATGTTCACCAATTTTGACACATTTTGTTACCCACAGATCTTTGTTCTTAGAACTCCCAAGATGGTAGCAGGCTGCTCCCAAGATGGTGGCAGTCACTCCCAAGATGGCAGCAAGCCTTTTGTTCTCTGACCTGGGGTTCTTGGCCTCACAGATTCCAAAGAATGGAACCTTGGGCCATGCGGTGAGTGTTATAGCTCTATTAGAAGCAGAGGGTCACGGAAGAGAACCGTGGCTAGTGTTCAGCTCTATTAGGACCAACGCAGGCACTTAGCTGCACGTGAACAATGGGGAGCCTCTAGCCCAAACGGGAGCAGCAATGGGTGCCTCACTGGATCAGAAACGCAGCGGACACCCTGCCAGATCCGGAGGGGTGGAAGTCAACCATGGGTCTGCGATGGCGGCGAACAACAATGGTGGAAAGTGAGCAAAAGCTCAGCTCGAACCAGAACAAACACAGACCAGAAGAGTGTGCAGTTGCAAGATTTAATAGAGTGAAAACAGAGCTCCCGTACAACAGGAGGGGACCCAAAGGGGGTTGCCCACTCCCAGCTTGAATGCCTGGGTTTATATCCCAATTATTGCCTCTCCCCCTGTGCTCTCAGGTGATATATGATTTGACTATTTCTTTACCTCCTGCTTTAGCCTAATTTGTATTTTGGTGAGCCCTCTTTACTACCTGATGGGTCGGGTGTGAGCTGAGTTACAAGCCCCGTTTTAAAGGTGGGTGCGGTCACCTTCCCCAGCTAGGCTTAGGAATTCTTAGTCGGCCAGGAAATCCAGCTAGTCCTGTCTCTCAATTTGATCCAGCAAAATCTCTGCTTCAATTTCAGCCCTCTCTTTTACTAACCTAGATGTCCCTTCCAGACCATCAACAAACCTCCCTTGGCTACATGTATGGTAACATTGCAATATGTTTCTCCTTTCTGACATTTCTCTTTCCCAATCCCCATCACTCCTGCATACAACACACACACGCGCGCACACACACACACACACACATGCACGCACACACAATAGCTTTTTGTAGACCTATGCAGCCTCCATGTTTAGAAATCATAGTTGCACAGTTTTGCCTTCTCCCAGAGCAGAGAACTCCTTCATGGCACTAGTGTCTTCTGGCCATCTAACCTTGGCTTGAACGCCCCTGGAATGGAGTGGAGTCACTTTTCTAAAAGCAGCCCATTCTATTTGCAGGTCTTGCAACAGAAATCGGATGGTACAAAAGTGGATACTTTGAGTGGAATTTAATAAGGGCCATTATGTGGGGAAACCACAGAGATAATGTGCTGCCCCAGAGCTAGCACCCACCCCAGGCCTACCGAACTGAAGAAAAGAAGAGATTACAGGAATCCCAAAATAGACAGCAGCATGTTGCCCGTCCTAGGCAAAATCCCACGGAGGAATCTGGAATAATAAGTACTAGAACCTCACTCTCCCCTTGCCCACTTGAACCTGTACTACCTCCCATTGGCTAAAGTCGACCAAAAGTTGGGGGTTAAGACAAGGCTGGGACTACTGTGAGGCTAGGAAGGTGAGAGGCACCTGGGGCACAATTAAGGAGCACTTGATCCAGGAGCAATACGTGACCAAGTTAGATTTCTTCTAAGTATACTTTCCAAAAAGTTAAAAAGCATGACTCTCATAGAAATATAACATGAATGTGTCAAAGATTTTATTCCACCCATTAGTGAATAAAGAGCAAGATGTTAAAACAGTTTGAAGGAAAATATACAGACAGATTTATGTAGTTGACGCAGTCAATACTAAAGTGAATATGCTAATACATGCAAAACTGGTTAATACCCTATAAGGTGATAAACTGAAAACTTTAAAATTATCTTTTCTACTAGGGGAAAATCAATTATATCTCTATAGATAAATTCCATTTGCATTGCTATGGGCAAGAATCATTTGCACTGCTATTGGTTTTCCACCAGTTAACCTCTTCCAAATAGAGAGTCAAAGGTGCACAACCTTACAGACTTAATTCATCAAGTATCCATCAAACAAGTGCCCAGCATTCCACTGAAAGGAACTTAAGTAATCACCTCTCTTATTTCTAAGTACTGGATGATTTTTAAAAACATTTCTATTCTGCCTGGAAGCTATTCAGATATTTTAAAATACTAGAGACATGTCATTTTTCTCCAGAAATCAGGTGCCCAGGATTGGATGCTGATGTGGTATGAGCAGGAAGGTGTTTTATTTCAGCACTCAAAGGGAGAATTAAAACCAGTCATTATTAAAGCTGAGGGGATAATAGTAAGTGTAAATCCTGTTTACTCTCTATTGCACTCTGAAGTGTCTGCCAAGAAAAGAGGTAGGACTACACATTTATAGCTATAACAGCAGGATAACAAGAAAGAAGCGTAGGATTATTCAGACAAGCAATGCACAACAGATTACAAAGCAGCATCTAGTTTGTCAACGTGCCCACAGAGAGACAATAGTTCATTTGATCCAAATACCACACTTTTGTATGAACAATAAATGCAGAATCAAAATATGAGCTTTCTATTTCAGTTAAGAGCCATGCAGGTTTAAGGGCTTTAATCGGAAATTAATGACTCAAAGGCAGTTCCATTTTATTTTTTTGCTTATTTTTTTCATTGTATTTTTTGTCTAGTAAGGATAGTAAAATTGATCCTTACTATCTTGCTGTTTTTATTGTTTCTTTCACTGTTTTGCTTAGGACCTCAGAGGTAAAAAGAGTCTTGAAAATCTTCTAGACTAGAAGTGTCTGACAGAATGATGATTAGAAGTGTTCTATTATCTGGGCTGTTAATAGCTACTAGTCACTTAAAATTTTTCTAGGGCAGGATTTCTCAAACTCAGCATTTTTGAAAGTTGGGACTGGATAATTATTTATTAAAATTCCTTTACTGGCTGGGCCTGGTAGTTCACGCCTGTAATTCCACACTTTGAGAGGCCAAGAGTTCAAAAGCACCCTGGGCAACATAGCAAGAGCCCTCCCCTGAAAAACAAAACAAAACAAACAAAACAAACAAAACAAACACCAGAAAACCAGCTGGTCACGGTAGTGCATGCCTGTCACCTGTCATCCCAGCTATTCAGGAGGCTGAGGCGGGAGTATCACTTTGAGCCCAGGAGGTCAAGGCTGCAGTGAGCCAAGATGCCACTGCACTCCAGCCTAGGTGACAAAGCAAGACTGTCAAATAAATAAATAAATAAATCTACCATGCTGAGTAACTGGTCCATGGGCAGTCATCCTATTCAACTTCTTCCTCATTCTTCCAATCTTCAACAATCTTCATATTCAACTCCTATTGTCTTCCCCTCACACATTCTACAGTGACTGTTCCAAACTTTCCCACTCTGCTCAAATTCTTGACCTCACCCTGCCCACCAGTTCCAAGAATAGGAGAAAAGCAAAACAGTTGCAGCTGTTACATGAGATTACTTCCTTGTGTAATTCTGACATTCACTTAAAATTTTCTGTTCCCACAGGGTGATAGAGAATTGTGTTCATCTCTGAATTTCTCCATGCTGTGAGAAATTCATACTGGGGTTACCTGTCTTGGATCTGAGGGGAGATGCCCAGTATAGGAAAAAAAAAAAAAAAAAACACACACTGAATGAAGATACAAGAGGCCAGGGTTCTGCAACGGATCCTGTTAATAACTCATGGTTTCTGGGCAAGACCTTCAATCTTTCAGGCTTCAGATTCCCTACTGCATAACAGAGACATTTTTTAAATAATTTTTTTTCTAAGATTTTAGATGATCTTTTCAGGTATAGACCTTTAAAGTTCTACCTTCTTCTTTGCTGTTCAACTTTTAAACAAAAAATGTTTGTGTTTACTATGTTTCATCACTGGGCTAGCTGCTAAAAATGCAACAGTGACTAGAAGAGATTTGTTTTCTGCCCTCATGTAGTGTTGTGGGAAAGCTGACTACCTGTCCGATGTTCCACCCTAGGAAAGCCTAACCTTAGAAAGCCATCAGTCTAAGCAAACAGTTGTATTGCTGTATTCCTAGGCTAACACACAGGGTACCAAAGAATGAGACTAGGCCTCCCCTTAGTTCATGGTTTCTTCCATACAGCTATGTTGACTGCTTAGTAGAACCAGAGAATATATGCACATGACTCAACAATGAGCACAGTAAAGGTGTCAGCCTATCACAACAAACTTATGGCTGAAGCAGGATTTGACCTCAGACTTACTCTTTTAGTTGCTGGGGATCTGGGGAATTCCAGATTAGGGGCTAGGGTGACCATGGCAGTAGGTCAAGTCTTGAAGGACCTGGGGAAATTACTCTTTCTTAGCAATTATGGAAATATTTAAATATTCCAACTACAGGGTGGCCATACTGGTACCTTGCTGCTGAATATCAACCCTAAGTAGAATTGATGAGCCAATATAGACACACAGCTATGTGATTTATCAATAACACTTGCCTTTCCAGAGTCACCAGGAGAAGACTTCAGGAACCCCAACATTTCTTAGAGGTGCCTTCTTGGATTTATGTGTGTATATAAACCTTGAATCATAACTTTAGCTTCTTCTTTTGACTCTACCCAAATTTCTTCTGAGTCCAAAGTAGGCTCATCCATTACCTCCTTGTATTGACTTGTTTTCTTAAAATGTGGAACAGCTTAGGGTCCTGGACTACCTCATGTGTCCCAGTGTAATGTTCTTCCTTGGAAATAAGTGTAACACTAGTTATTTTCTGCCAAGTCTGGGAAAACCATGTTATGCTTCCATAACACAAATTATGCAAACTACTCTTCCACATCTTCCCTTTCTCTTTCCCTTCCTACCTTACCTCCCTTCCTTCCTCCTTTATTTCCTTCCCTCCTCCTCCCACTCCTTTGTTATTTATTCATTTAAAATATGTTTATTGTATACCTACTTCATGTAAAGCACTATTCTAAGTACTGAGATGTAACCAAAAACAAAGTCTTCTACTCTTAGGGACATGGATGAAAAACTAAAGAAGTTTAAGCTTCTGGGTTCTTCACCTGCACCAGATTTTTCTTAGGCTCCATAAGGGGCCCTAGAAACACGTTCAACTGGTTTATATTTTTTTTTTTAATTATGAAATCTGCAGAAGATATTTTAGCTGCAATAGGTTAACAATGCTGTCTCCACTCCAATTTTTTTTTTACCATTACACTTCTTTTTATATTAGATAATATTTGAGTGGCAGAAGATATTTTTGGACTCCATCTAAGGAGAAGTCGAGTTAGAAACAGATCTAATGTAGGTTTAATAGGATGTATATAGGTGGTATGAAGTCAATTCTGTATGAAGTTGTTTAGTTGTTCTAATGTAGGGATGTCTTCCAAGGATACTACCACTGCCTATTATGCTAATTTACCAGTACATTGTGTACTGTGTGACACAACGGTACAGACCCAAAAAATATACCATGAAATTAAATTGTCCTACTGAAACAAGTTCTAAAAGTTTGTGACCAGAGTAGGAGAAGCAAGATTGAAACAAGATTTGAGTCAGAAGCTAGTTGTGAAACACTCTTCCAGTCATTAGACAAATACAATTATTAGAGAGAATTTGAGTTACATTAATTCTTAAAAAAATTTTCTCTTGTTGGCAATATACTCAATAAAGTATACAGTTATAAATGCACTATGCATTTCTTAATAGGAATTGTACAAAATAGAATTCATTAGAATTCTTGTGTTTGTAGGGCACAGATTTGTAGCAATACTTCAGTAGGTTTGTCTGGGTGTTAGGATGCATGTTTTGTAAATTCCATTTATCAATAATAAAAACAAACTAGCCAGCTGGGTGCAGTGGCTCATGCCTGTAATCCTGGCACTTTGGGAGGCCTATGCAAGTGGATCACCTGAGGTCAGGAGTTTGAGCCCAACCTGGGCAACATGGTGAAACCCTGTCTCCACTAAAAATACAAAATACAATACAATAAAATAAAATTAGCCCAGCATGGTGGCTCACACCTGTAGTCTCAGCTACTCGAGAGGCTGAGGCATGAGAATCGCTTGAACCCAGGAGGTAGAGGTTGCAGTGAGCTGAGATCATGCCACTGAGCTCCAGCCTGGGCAACAGAGTGAGACTCAGTCTCAAAAAACAAAACAAAACAAAAAACTGTCCAAGTGCTAGAAGAAAGACTGAATTATTTTTCTTTTATTAGAAATATATTGCAAAATTATTTTCACATACAGAGACAGTCAAATGAATATGTAGCAAAGAGAAAAAAATAGAGAAGCATGACAGGTGCTTAATTAATAAAAATATTATAGGCCGGGCACGGTGGCTCAAGCCTGTAATCCCAGCACTTTGGGAGGCCAAGACGGGCGGATCACGAGGTCAGGAGATCAAGACCATCCTGGCTAACATGGTGAAACCCCGTCTCTACTAAAAAAAAAATACAAAAAATCAGCCGGGTGAGGTGGCGGGCGCCTGTAGTCCCAGCAACTCGGGAGGCTGAGGCAGGAGAATGGCTAAACCCGGGAGGCGGAGCTTGCAGTGAGCTGAGATCCGGCCACTGCGCTCCAGCCTGGGTGGCAGAGCGAGACTCCGTCTCAAAAATAAAAAATTAAAAAAATTAAAATATTATATTAATTTTTTGCTACCTAGACTTTTAAAAAGTATTTGTTCTGATTTCTTATTTTAATTGGACATATATTTTGTACCTCATTTAACATTCTTTACTTTTCTTATATAGGGCTCACAAAATCTTCATGTTTGTGAATCATAAAACTTAGATCCACCCCTTCTCATAGAGCTGATATTTTGTTGGGAGAAGATAAACAATAAACAAATATAACATAGTTGGGAAGTGGCAAAGCTAAAAAGAAAGATAAGTTTAAGGGACAGGAAGCCCAGGAAGTATGGCATTTTAGATAGATTGGCCAATGAAGAGCACTAAAAAAACAAAAACAAAACAACAAAAAAACTAACATTTTATTTGAATCACACCAGTTTTTCTACAATGTCCTTTTGCTGTTCCAGGGTCCAATTCAGGATATCCCACTGAACTTAATCATCTTGTCTCCAAACTGTTCTCCAATCTGTGATAATTGTTCAGTCCTTTCTTATTTTTTATGACTTTGGGAGTTTTAAAGAATATTGGCCAAATAGTTTGTAGAAGGTCTATCTGATGTTTTCTTATGATTAGACTCACAGGCTGGCATGGAGTGTCTGTGGCTTTTCCAGGTGCACAGTGCAAGCTGTCAGTGGATCTACCATTCTGAGGTCTGGAGACAGTGGCCCTCTTCACATAGCTCCACTAGGCAGTGCCCTGGTGGGGACTCTCTGTTGGGGGTCCAACCCCACCTTTCCCTTGTGCACTGCCCTAGCAGAGGTTCTCTATGAGGGTTCCCCTGTGCAGCAGACTTCTGCCTGGGCATCCAAGCCTTTCCACACCTCCTTTGAAATTTAGGCAGAGGTTCCCACAACCTTAATTCTTGACTTCTGCACACCCACAGGCCCAACACCATGTGTAAGCTTCCAAGGCTTGGGGCTTGCACCCTCTGAAGCAATGGCCTGAGTTGTACATTGGCCTCTTTTAGCCAAGGCTGGTGCTCAAGCATCTGGGATGCTGGGCACCATATCCCAGGGCTGTACACAGTAGGGATGGCCTGGGCCCAGCCCATGAAATCATTTTTCCCTCCTAGGCTCTGGGCCTGTAATGGGGGTGGGGGTGGGGGCACTGCTATGAATGTGTCTGACATATCCTGGAGATGTCTTCCCCATTGTCTTGGTAAGTAACATTTGACTCCTCGTTACTTATGCAAATTTCTGCAGCCAGCTTGAATTTCTCCCCAGAAAATGGAGTTTTCTTTTCTATAGCATTGGTAGGCTGCAAATTTTCCAAACTTTTATGCTCTGCTTCCTCTTGAATGTTTTGTTGCTTTGAAATTTCTTTCACCAGATACCCTAAATCACCTCTCTCAAGTTCAAAGTTCCAGAGATCTCTGGGGCAGGGGCAAAATGCTGTCAGTCTCTTTGCATAGCAAGAATGACCTTTACTACAGTTCTCAACAAGTTCTGCAACTCCATCGGAGACCACCTCAGCTGGACCATTGTCCATATCACTATCAGCATTTTGGTCAAAGCCATTCTACAAGTCTCTAGGAAATTCCAAACTTTCTGACATTCTCCTGTCTCCTTCTGAGCCCACCGAACTGTTCCAACCTCTGCTTGTTACCCAGTTTTAAAGTCACTTCAACATTTTTGGATATTTTTACAGCAGTGCTCCACTCTCCGTGGTACCAATGTACTGTATTAGTCTGTTCTCACACCGATAATAAAGACAAACCCAAGACTGCATAATTTATGAAGGAAAGAGGTCTAATTGACTCACAGTTCCACAGAGGCTGGGTAAGCCTCAGGAAACTTACAATCATGGCAGACGCAAATGGGGAAGCAAACACATCCTTCTTCACGCGGCAGTAGAAAGGAGAAGTTCCAAACAAAAAGAGGAAAAGCCCCTTATAAATCAGATCTTGTGAGAACTCACTCACTATCATGGGAGCAGCATGGAAGTAACCACCCCCATGATTCCACTACTTCCCACTGGGTCTCTCCTACAACATGTAGGGCTTATGGGAACTACAGTTCAAGAGGAGATTTGGGTGGGGATACAGCCAGATCATATCAGCATGTTTTTTAATGAAAAAAAATAAAACAAAATTGATCATCAAATTCATAGAGATTTTCTCCTGTTTTCTTCTAGAAGTTTTATGGCTTTAGGTTTTACATTTAGACTTATGATCTATTTTTAGTTAATTTTTATATAAGCTATGCTGAGGTTCCTTTTTGGCATATGAACATCCAATTATTCCGTCACTATTTATGGAAATGACTATTTCAATTGAAATTGTGTGCTTTTGTCAAAAATCAGGCAACCATATTTGTGTATTTATTTCTGGGCTATTCCACTCCACTTATCTATATGTATATCCTTATGCTAGTACCACAGTCTTAATTACTGTAGCTTTATAGTGACTCATGAAATTGGATAGTGTGGGTTCTACAAGTTTTTTTCTTCTTATTTATAATTTTTTGATCATTCTATTTTCTTTGTCTTTTCATGTACATTTTAGAATCATCTTGTCATTATCTATAAAAAATCTTGCTGGAATTTTGATAGGAATTACATTAAAACTGTAGATAAATTTGGAGAGAATTAATATCCTAACAATTTTGAGTGTTTCTATCTATGAACATAGCATAGCTCTTCATCTATTTAGTTCTTTATTCATTTCTTTTTTCAGTTTTGAGAAGACCATTTTGATAAGGAGACATCTGAGTTAAGACCTGAATTAAGTGAGGAAGTGAACCATCTGTAGAAAGAGTGTTTCAGGCAGGCAGTATAATAATAAGTGCAAAGAGTGTTTCAGGCAGGCAGTATAATAATAAGTGCAAAGGCCCTGAAGTATGGTAGAACTAGTCTAAGAACATTAAGGAGGCTAGAGGAGGAGGTGGAAAATTCTTCTTGTTTGATTCCTGGTAGCATTACTCCAACAATCATTTCTTCACCCCAGCAGCAGCAAAGTCTTCCCATAGCAGTAGCTGAATGGAGTTTGCAATTCTTCTTGAATTTGCAGAATTAGCCTCATTACCACGTCACCCCCACCATCTCCCCTACCACCCTCATTACTGAACAGCACCAACCAGTGGAGTGGAGTGAAGTGGTGTGAAGAGGAGTAGAAGGTCATATTACAAAAGTAGCAAGAGGCCATATTATATCAGGTCTTACAGTCACTGTAAGGTATTGAATTTTATTCAGGGAAAGAACAGAAGTGATTGAATGTTTCTGAGCAGATGAGTGATGTCTGACTTATCTTTAAAAAGATCATTCTGAGTGCTGTATGCAGAAAGGATTGATGGGAAAAGATGAGTCCAAGACAGAAGCAGGGAAACCAATGATGAGACAATTACAGTGTTTCAGCAAGAGCAGATGGTGGCTTGGACTAAGGCATGAGTACAGGAAGTAATAAATGTTGGAATATAGATCTGTTTTAAAGATAGCGACGCAAGTTGCTGAGGGTTAGATGTGGGCTAGGAATTAAAGGTTTTTGTTCTAAGTAACTGGAAGGATAGCATGTCCATCAACTAAGTTGGGGAAGACTGTGAGAGTAGAGGTTTCAAAATTGTTTATCTAGTTTAGAATGAATAGGCAGGGGAAAAAAGATTCTAAAATATTTATGCACCATTAAATTTTAAGTATGGAATCTAAGAACCTGCATCATACATCTGAGTACACTCCAATAGCAACCATCAGGGATAAACAGCAGCCTATGCATTATGGCTCGAATGTGAATGGTGAGGGTAAGGCAATAGGCAGAGGGGAGGAAAATAATATTTTAATTAGTAACTCAAATTATTATGCCTCTAAAGGAGCATGTAGGAATGATATCTGGGGCTCAGGAAGACCTCACTGAATATTATGTACTTTACTTGAGACTTCAAGGAGTTAGCCAGAGTTCCGAGGAAGCTGGAGTTTGTAGGAATGGGAGGTTAGTCCATAAGCCAAGTGATGAACAGATGCAAAGGTCAAAGAATGAGAAGATGTGCTTGACAAAGTAAAAGAACAACAAGCATAAATACAGAAGGGAGAGCCAAATTGAGAGTATTGTGAAATAAAGCAGGAGATATATTTTATTCTAATAACCAGATCTGCATTTTTTTTTTTTTTTTTTTTTGAGATGGAGTCTCATCCAGTTGCCTAGGCTGGAGTGCAGTGGTGTGATCTCGGCTCACTGCAACCTCCACCTCCAGAGTTCAAGCAATTTTCCTGCCTCAGCCTCCAAAGTAGCTGGGATTACCAGCGTCCGCCACTATACCCAGCTAATTTTTGTATTTTTAGTATAGATGGGGTTTCAGCATGTTGGCCAGGCTGGTCCCAAACTCCTGACCTTGTGATCCACCAGCCTTGGCCTCACAAAGTGCTAGGACAGGTGTGAGCCACCGTGCCTGGCCCAGATTTGTATTTTGACAGAATGAATTGGAGGGGGAGAGTCATCTAGCCTGAAGACTAGTTAGGATGTCATTGCAGACTTCTTGATGATGATGGTTATGGCAGTGGATTCAGACTTGAGAGATATTTAACAGCTTATATATGGCAAGTTAGAAGAGACAGGCTCTGAGAATGACTACTAGACTTCTAAGGTGGCAACTTGGCAGATGTCGATACCTTTACTAAAACGGATGTGCCACGTATTAATTGTCTCTCAGCTCCAAACTTACTCTTCCATATTCTACTTTGTGAAGCTGATGCTTATATTTTGCAGAACACATTTCTGCTTTGCTGTCTGATTCTATGTAAACTCTTCCATACGTGGCACTAGAGGGATACCGGGTAGCTGGAGGAGGAGAAAGGAAATGCTTCTTCCCATGTGCTTCCTGGTGGCATCAGTCTAGCAATGATTCTTCGTCTCAGAAGTAGCAAGTTCTTCCCATAGCAGTAGCTGAATGCAGTTTGCAGTTTTCCCTAAATTTAGAGAACAGCCTATATCACAGCACTGTGTTCCCATTCCACTTCCCCTCCTACCCCTCCCTCCCCTACTCCCCTCCCACCTTGATGTCCACACTGAGCCAACAGCACTAACCAGATAGTGTTCTCTCTTCAAGGGTCTGAATTTCAGGCTTATGGGGATCCTCTTTTGAATCCAAAGACCCTAGAATCACTTGAGCAGCATTTCTGCCTCAGAAGCCTGAGTTGTAGCTATTGGAGTTCCTCCTCTAAGTTTCTAAGTTTTGATAATTCTAGCCTTTTTCCTTTGTTCCCTCAGCCCTTCCTGCAGTTGCTACCTCCATGATACCTTATGGTTTGGGAGACTTCTGAAGTCTTTTTTTTTTTTTTTTTGAGATGGAATCTCATTCTGTCGCCCAGGCTGGAATGCAGTTGCGTGATCTCGGCTCACTACAACCTCCACCTCCCAGGTTCAAGCTAATTTTTGTATTTTCTGTAGAGACAGGGTTTCACCATTTTGGCCAGGCTCGTCTTGAACTCCTGACCTCATGATCCACCTGCTTCACCCTTCCAAAGTACTGGGATTACAGGCGTGAGCCATCACACCTGGCCCTGAAGTGTTTCTTTTTAAGCTTTCATTTACCTAGTTAACATTTTTTAATGTAAAATTACCTCTAATCAAATAACGTGTGTGGTTTCTGTCTCTTGACTGGACCTTGATTGATATAGAAATTGGTTCTGGAAAAGATTTAGAAGTTGGGATTTGGGATTTTTTTGGTTTTGTCCTTGAGCTTGAATGAAGTGCTGAGCTCCCCACTAATGTAAAATAAATTCTGGTAATCCATGTCATGCAGAAGTATCATGATTCATTAAATTGTCACCTGCAGTTAATTGTGATGACATTCCTACCGAACCAAGTGCCTTAGGAGCATGTGCCTGCTGCATCTAACTGTTAGCAGTAGTAATGACTGTGAGGACTATGGTGTGGGATAGATTCTTGAGTTTAATAAAACACATACGGAAAGAATAACAAACTTGGGTCTTTACATTCTTTATAGTCTCATTAGAGTGCCAAAAGGATTCTATAGCAGTCCTAAAAGAATCTCTCTTTTCTTGCAGCCACAGGGCTGATATTGTTAAAAATAAAAAAGGACTTAATTGGCCAGTTATAATTTTTACAACATCAGTTGAACTTACAAACTTGCTGGTCTTTCATGTATAAGTTTAAAAAACAGAAAGAAAATGACCCTAAAACTTGGAATGAGTACACATTTCTCTGGGCTTAAATGGGATTACAAATTTTGAATTGTCAAGTCCTTTTGAGCCTCTTCTGACAGTGGGAGCACTGGCCAGCAGATACTAATTCCTGGGCACTCACAACCCTACAGTCTACCAGTTACACTGGGTGCTTATGTAGTGTCTTAGTCAGTTCAAGTTGTTTTAATGAAATATTATTCTTTGGGTAGCCTATAAACAACAGAAATTCATTTCTCCCAGTTGAAGGCTGGGAAATCCAAGATCAAGATGCAGGATGCAGGCTGATTTGGTGTCTGGTGAGTGCCTGCTTTCTGGTTCATAGGTGGTGTCTTCTAGCTGTGTCCTCACATGATGGAAGGGGTAAGGGGTCTCTCTCAGGGCTCTTTTGTAAGGGTACCAATTCTATTCATGAAGGCTTCACCCTCATGACCAAATCACCTCCTAAAGGCCTCACCTCCTAAAACTATCACCTTAGAGGTTAAGATTTTGTGAACATTGTCAGATTCAAAATGTAGTCACTTCTGTCAAACCCTAGCAAAATGGAGCTAGGGAAGGCCATGCTAGTAGGGCTCTCACACACAATTTTCCTGATAACACAAACTATCACAAGACGTTTTTCCAAAACACAGTTTACTACGTGAGTCACACAAAGACAGCTGGCAGCACAAGGACAGCTAGCCGCTTACACAAGAACACATGCCTGACACACTGACTCACAAACCCAATTCTAAATGGAAAGGCCTAACTGAAACTCCAAGATTACAAGTCCTCCCTAAGGACTACTGACATTCACATATCAGAACTCTCCAGCTCTTGTAAGATGCTACCAGCACCAAAAAACTTTCTTTTAAAACAAGTTGCATAAATCTCCTCTTTCTCCAATAAAATCCTAACCTTTTGCTCTGTTCTCCATACATACTGGAGGCCATCCTGGTTTGTATATAGGTCCCAAATTACAATCCTACTTCTTGTATACTATTCCCAAATAAAACCTTTTTACTTAGAGATTCGTCTCTATTTTTACATGACAATTTCAATATATGAATTTGTTGGGAGGGACACACACATTTAGACTATAGAAGTGGGTCAGGTGATAATTGGAGACCTAGCCCAACTTTGAAACACAATGTGCTCAGTAGGTCTGCAAATCCACTGTGTGTTTTTGTCTCCAGCTCTTGAATGTGTTTTTGTCTCCAGCTCTTTAATTGGAAGAGATATATGTTTAGGCATAATAGATATGCTTGGCAGCTGGTAAAATCCTTACAGTGTCTCTGTGATCAATGGAATAAGGACCATGAGAGTAGAAAGAGGAAGCCTCTGGAGCTTTCCTTCCCTTTCAGGACAGTACAAAAAAAGATATACCACATATTTAGAGGAACTGCAGAGATTAGTGCCATCATCAAAGACTTGAAAGATGGATGAATCCTATCACATCTCCATTTAAATCATCTGTTTGTCCGATGCAGAAGGGAAATCTTATCAAATGACTGAGTGTGATTATAAACTTAATCAGGAGGTGACTCCAATGTTAGTTGATGCTCCAGATGTAGTGTTTGTACTAGGGCGAATCAACATGACATTTCCTGACACCTAGTGTGTAGCTATTAACATGGCAAATGTTTTGTCTCTATATTAATTTATAGGGTTCAACTAAAACAGTTTACCTCTTACATGTCAGGGCCAGCAGTGTAGCATCATTGGATTGACATCCAATCTTTTACTCTTTGCCACAGTATAGTTCACAGAGATCTTGATCATCTTAATATTCTCATACAAAATAAACTGGCTCGACACATTGATTAAATTATGTTGTTCTGATCTGATAAATGCAAAGTAGTAAGTATTTGGATGGCAAAATAAGACAGCTAGGATCTCAACTATCAGGATTCATTACCTGATACAGTAAAGTATAATAGAGAAGCAGAATGTTGGAGTTAAAGGGATAATGACAAGATTAGTTTCAGGCATGTTGAGCAGCATACCAGAGAGTTATCCAAGTGAAGATATTCAGGAGGCAGTCAGACACATTAATTTGGAGTTAGAGAGAACATAAGTAATGCAGATTTGGTAAGCATTGGCAAACAATAAGTCCTAAATGAAACTATGGAATGGAATGAGAATTAGTAAGAATACACAGAATAAAGAGAGAAGACCCAAGACTGAGAGGAATGTAAAACTTTAGGCCGGGCGCGGTGGCTCAAGCCTGTAATCCCAGCACTTTGGGAGGCCGAGGCGGGCGGATCACGAGGTCAGGAGATCGAGACCATCCGGACTAACACAGTGAAACCCCGTCTCTACTAAAAAAATATAAAAAATTAGCCGGGCAAGGTGGCGGGCGCCTGTAGTCCCAGCTACTCAGGAGGCTGAGGCAGGAGAATGGCGTAAACCC
>NC_045434.1:155122367-155155784 GCF_002776525.5 Piliocolobus tephrosceles
AAAAAAAAAAAAAAAAAAAGAAAGAAAACTTTAAAGCTCTGTGAGAAGAGGAGGAACCAGCAAAACAGGATGAGAAGGAACAGCCAGAGTGCCAGGAGAGGTTTCAGAGAGTATGGGGCTCCAGAAGTCAAGGGAAGAGAGTGTAGCTAAAAGAAAGGAGAATATCAGCAATGTAAATGCTGTAGAGTGGTCAAGCAGGAGGACTAAGAGTGTCCATTGGGTTTAGTCCCATGGAGGTCATGGGTAACTTTGCAGTGAACAGCTTCAGTGTAGTGGAGAGGGTAAAACTAGTTTGGTGGGGGTTAAAGAGTGCTTGCAGGGTGATTATAGAGAGAGTCATGATTGACTATGACTTCAACACATTACTGCTCCTTTATCCTGCTTATGCTTCTTCATAGGGTTGATAAACACTAAACTTGGTCATTGAAGAAAGCATTGACATTGTCAGAACGTCTTGCAAAAGTAGGTCTTGTCCATCTGCCCCAAAGGAGGCAGGAGTGTCCAGTGGAGGAACACAGATTAAATGCTAAATAGACCTAGGACCAAATCTGTACACAGTCATTTAGAGCTGTGGGATGCAGTGTATGTCCAATACTCCCTCTCAGCCCTTGTTTTCCTGTTTATATGTTGTTTCTCCACACCTGCTTCTCAGAGTGGTTAGGGTGAAATGAGATAATGAATTACAAGAGTAGCACATTGCCAGGCTCATCATCAGTGGTCAATAAGTTCATTCCTTGCAGCCCAATATAGAAAAGTACAAGACACTGCAGAGAAGCTCCATGCTCTCTGGTTCTCAGAATTTTTAAAGTATTGCTCAAATAGGAAACATGTATGACCTTTGCTCCTTGACTGTAAAGTAACCAGCTGTGCAACACAGCAGGTCACCGGGTATGATCTAGGCTGGCAGTGAAATAGGAAACTGGTGAATGCAGGTAGATAACAAAAGAGGCCTATATACATTCCACTATGAGAGGAGCAAGTAGGTCCAGGGAAAGGGAGAAGTATGGGGAAAAGAAGTAATATAAGTTATGTTTTAAAGAACTGTGTACAGAATCAATATTCCCTTATGGAAAAACAGGATACCTAAAGGCAATGTTTTGATAAAAAGACATGATTTAATACAAAGAAGAGTTTTTGTTAGTAATTCTACCCAGTAAGATGTAAAATTTATCAACCCACAAAATTGACATTTCCAAATACCTAAGGGTACCTGAGAACATTTAATTCATTCTTTCTTATCTTGAACAACTTTTTAAGATATATTTCAATATTTATTCAGTTTCACCCAATGATGCATAAATACTCCATTTATAATTCTGTGATTAATATTACTGAGGCTAGGAAACAGATCTGAGGACCTAAAATACCAAAATTTACCCAAAAGTCGAAGTACCTATAACATGGGAAAGAGACAAAAATCCTCCTAGAGATGGCACCTATCTTATCTTTGTGGGTACCTAATGAGAATGCTTGACTCCACTAAACTCCACAGCATTTTACTGAGGGTCCACAGCAACCAAATCATTACTGGGGTTGAGAAAATCCAACGCAGTTTGTGGCCTGTGATAGGTCTTAAATATTTGTTAATTAATAAGGTAATTACACTGAGAAAAACAGTAGTTGCCTGGATCAGCACTCTTATTTTTATTTTGTGTAACCACAACTTATGATTTTGAAAATTTATACCTGGCATTTCATATTTCCACGGGGTAGAACTTAAAATATTATCTCACCTCTACCACTGTTCTCCATTGCTGCCCTCTTTATAAAAGAGAGTTTCATTTTTCATAGTGTTAACAGGACTAAAAAATGAGTATAAACTCTTTGGAGGTTGTTAATTTGGAATTTTCTCAATTCTATTAATTTTCTATTAAAAAGTAGTCTTAACTAACCAATTCTACTTCTAGAAATTTATACCCACACAAAGTTGAATGGACAAGGATTATTTGTAAACTGAAAAATGGCAATAACTTAAATGTCTATAGGGTTACATGATGATGCATCCAACTAATGGAATACTCTGAAGCCTTTGAAAAGAATGAGGTAGGGTTTAAGTGTTGCCACAGAAAGACCATCAAGGAATAGTAAGTGAAAAGAGAAAGATTGCATAATAATACTAGTGACAATAATTATAATAAACACTCATATTTACTATGTTCTAAGCACTTTACATTCATTAACTCATTTAATTCTCATCGTAACTCTATGAGGTGGGTACTATTGTCATCCTCATTTTACAGATGAGGAAATTGAAGCACAGTAATGTCCAGTAATTTGCCCAAGGTCACAGAACTACTAAGTGGCAGTGGCAGTGTGTGGCTTGAGGATTAGTGTTTTTTTCTGGTTCTATTCCAGATAGGATTTTTAAAATGTGTAAAAATGTGTATATACGTATATATTTTCTTTTTATTATGAGAGGCATTGTTACTTCTATAATAATAATTTTTTCTACAAGGATGTTTCTTAAAATACTATGTTTTAGTTATTTTTCCTTTTGAAGTTAACAGTCAAGGAAGAAATTTAATCATTTTCCTTGTTTCCACTGATTCAATCAACTAAAATATCTAAACTGTTAGGCATCCTTGCCTGCCTCTGTCCTCAAGAAGCAACTGTCTAGTGGAAAAGAGTGATATGTAAACAAGTAATGCAAAGCCCCTTTGCTATGGTCTGTATGTGTCCTCCAAAATTCGTATGTTGAAACTTAATCACCAATGTCATATTATTAAGAGTCAGGGCCTTTAGGAGGTGACTAAGTTATGAGGGCTCTGCCTTTATGAGTAGGATTCATGCCTTATGAAAGAGGCTTCACACAGTGTTTGTCCCTTTCTGACCTTCTGTCCCTTCTGCCATGTGAGGACATGGTGTTCTTCCCCTTCAGAGGATGCAGTGGTTAAGGTGGCACCTTGATCTTGGACTTCTCAGCCTCCAGAAGTGTGAGAAAACAAATTTCTATTTTTTATATGTTATCCAGACTCAGGTATTTTGTTATAGCAGCAGGAGCAGATGGATATTCTATAAAGGGGGTCTATAAAGATGTGGTAGGAGAGGCGCAAAGAAGAGAGATCAATTATGTAGAGGGAAGCGGGGGGCAGTGTGAAGGAAGGCTGCCCAGAGAAGAGGTAATGACCTGCCAAAATACGGAAGGAAATGTAAGAATTTTTCAGGAGCTGGGTGAGAGGAGGAAGAGAAAAAGCAGTTCAGATGGAGGGAATAATGAGAGTAAAGACACAGAAGCCTGAACCCATGTTGCTGATTTATCTGCACCTTAGGGGAGGGAAATGTGAATAGTGCCTCTGGAGATGTGGGTAGGAACCACATTATCTAGCACCTTAGGCTACGTTAAGAACCTCATCCTGGGTGCCAGTTTTTTAAGAAACATTTGAAGAACATAGGTGTTCTCAAGTAACTCAAAAGATATAAACCAATTATACACATATAATTGAATATTATTCAGCCTTAAAAAGGGAGGACATTCTAACATATGCTACAACATGGCTGAACGTTGAAGACACTATGTTAATGAAGTAAGTTCACAAAAGGACAAATACATGATTCCACTCATATGAGGTACCTAGAGTGGTCAAATCCACAGAGACAGAAAGTAGAACACTCAATAGCAGAGAGGCAAGGAAGTAGGGAAACAGGGAGTGATTGTTTAAAGGGGAAAAAGTTTCACTTTGGGATGGTGAAAAAGTTCTAAAGATGGATTAGTGATGATGGTTGCAAAACGATGTGAATGCAGTTAATGCCATTCAATTGTATACTCGAAAAGGGTTAAAATGATAAATGTTATATCATATATATTTTGCCACAATTTATTTATTTATTTAAGATGGTCTTGTGCTGTTGCCCAAGTTGGAGCGCAGTAGCATGATCATAGCTCACTGCAGCCTCGACTTCCTGGGCTCAAGCCATCCTCCCAGTTCAGCCTCCTGAGTAGCTGCGACCATAGGGGTGCACCACCACATCTGGCTAATTTTTTTATTTTCTTGTAGAGACAGGGTCTCACTATGTTGCCCAGGAAGGTCTCAAACTCCTGGGCTTAGGCATTCCACCTGCTTTGACCTCCCAAAGTGCTGGTATTACAGGTGTGAACCACTATACTTGGTTTACCAAACTGTAAAAAAAAAAAAAAAAAAAAAAAAAAAAAAGAAGAAATTTTAAAAGATACAGACCAAGCACTTAGAAAAATAATTCAAAGTTCTTCTTTCCTAATCTATTAAAGTTCAATATGTAATTTCTTTGCTTGAACTGATCATAATGATTTGCTTCTGTTATACAATAATGACTACCATTTACCGAAAACTAGCTCTTTGCTAGCTATACATCCACAGAGATCAGGTTCAGGGAGGTCATCTAATTGGTCCAAGACACACAATAAGGAGTGTGTGTGTGTGTGTGTGTGTGTGTGTGTGGATCGTCATTTCTAGGACTCCTACAATTGGAAATCAAGTCTTTTAGGCTCCAAACACCTTGTGCTTTCACCAATCCCCAAGCTGCTTATCTTGCTACTTTTTGGGATATGTCAACATTTTTCTTAAAACAACAAACAAACAAAACTTCTTGAGCTGAAAAGAAAGTATTGTTTGGTGTTTTCTGGGTTCAGAAAGTGTAAGAAGCCAGAGGCACTGCAGAATGAAATTTTCCTTGAGTGTTTACTGTTGATCCACATCTGATACTTTTGAAGGGTTTTGGTCCCCTGCAAGAGAGACTAAAAGAGCATTCAAAATTAGTCTAGACCCAATGTACTGTAACTACCGGGCCGGCCACCTGGAACAGAGGGGAGGAGGGTCTGCACTTATGTTGCGGCGGTTATCCGAAGAATACGGCCTTCCAGCTCCTTGGCCACCAGACTCCCCCCGCCCCAGGTACTCTTCCCGCTGGGAGACACGGCGCGTGCTCGTGCGCAGGCGCAGGGCGACTGTCACCCAGCATCTGTGGTTTGCCGCCCGGCGCTCGGGCGTTCCGATGTAGTTCCCCCGAGATCTCTTTGTCCGCCTCAGGCAGGGGGGTCGCCGCTGCCCCTTCTCCAGGCTCTCTCTAACCCTTGCCTAGGCTAAGCCCGGCGCGGCCCTACCCTCTGACCCCGCGTTGCACAATGCCCGAGCAAAGTCTCCAGGGGTGTGAACCCCGGCGTCCCTGCCCCTGGGCGGGGACGGGCGGCGGCCAAGCAGGGAGTCGAGGCGGCGAGCGTGCAGCTGGCCTAGTCTGCGGTCTCCGACTCCTCGAGTCACCTGGGAACCGTCGCTCCAGGCCCCCACGCCGCTAGGCCCAGCAGCCAGGCCCACGCCGCTGCGGCAGCCATGGCGGAAGTTCATAGACGTCAGCATGCTCGGGTTAAAGGAGAAGCCCCCGCGAAATCCTCCACACTCCGAGATGAGGAGGAGCTGGGGATGGCGTCGGCCGAAACGCTGACCGTGTTTCTAAAGCTGCTGGCCGCCGGCTTTTACGGCGTGAGCTCCTTCCTGATCGTGGTGGTGAATAAGAGCGTGCTCACCAATTACAGGTAGGGCTGAGGCGGCGGCGGCGGAGGCCGCGGAGGAGGAGGAGCGGGCGGCGGCGGCGGCGGCGGGGCGCCGGCTGCCTGGACTTTGACTGCCAAAGTTAAAGCCGAACAAAGTTGGGCGGGAGCTGGGGAGGGCGGGCGGCTGACGCGCGCGGCCCAGGCGGCTGAGCGGCTTGGCGCTCGGGCCTGGGGCAGGGGTCCGCTCTCTGCGCGAAGCTCTGGCCGGCCCGGCACGTTTGGGGCTCGCCTGCCATGCCCTCGGTGCACCGCCCCGAAAACCCTGCCCTTCAGAGAGATGGAGCAAAGTGACTCTTTTGATGACTTTTGAGCCCTTATGCCTGTCGATCAGGGAGGAGCGAGGGAAGCCTCCCTCCTCCGCAGCCTGGACAGGGAGCCGAGGCTTCAGTGTCCCCTGCTCCCTCTGACAGCCTCTGGGGACGTGCGCATCCTCACCCTGGCGGACAGTTACTCCTTTGCTAACACTGGGACCTCGAGGCAGAAGTTGGTTTTTGTTTTTTTTAAAAGGTATGTGAAACCGTTGGAGAGATCTATATCTTCACTGCCTTGAGAAATCCTTTGCAGGCAGCGGGCTGAAATGGTAGACTTGGACAAGATGAGACAAGCGGCCGCCCGAGGCTACATCAGCGAGGTGGCCTGACAACCAACAGGCAGGAGTTTTCTCCCAAGATTTTTGTTTGATTTAGGGGCGGACGTTGGTGTGGCTTGTATAGGAATGCCTTATTAACGTTGCCGATGTGCAAATTGAATTCACGGAGCTAAGTCAGGTTTGTTCTGACCTTGTTTTTCCTTTGCCCTTTTTTGTAGATTTCCCTCCTCACTATGTGTTGGACTTGGCCAGGTTAGTTGGAATCCTCACCGTTACGTGGTTTATGTTGTTAGAACTTCTCTGTGTGTGTCTTTATGTGTAGAACAGTGAATCTGTGTTCTCTGTTTACAGATGGTGGCCACAGTGGCAGTTCTCTGGGTGGGAAAGGCGCTCAGAGTAGTCAAGTTTCCTGACCTTGACAGAAATGTACCTCGAAAGGTAAAAGAAGAAAAGCAATACTTTATTTTGTGAAATGAAGTCACTATCTATTAATATATTTTATCAGTGCCTTGCGTATTTAAAAACTGCGGCCTCAAAAATGCCCAGTCTAAGTGTGGTTATAATGAATGTAGAGAATAAATGTAGTAATATGTGTCAAAGAAGGCCTACAATCTCTTTAAACTTAAGAGAAAAAATAACCTAGTAATATTCTTTTGTTTTTAATTAATGCACACTTGTTGAGAGTACAACAGTTTTGCAGTTTCTGTATCCATCTAATCTAGTCCATGTATCCTGCATTCATTATTCTTTGGGTTTATTTTATGTTCTTCTGTCTGCCTCTGCTTGACTCCAAATGACGATGAATTGCCTTTACTTTTTCTGCTGACTTTAGAGCCATGGGCTCTAATACACGATCATATTTTACAGCAAATGATGTTTCTGTCTCGCATTGATCATATTCATATTTCTGTCTTTTCTCCCTGCCTTCCTCCCTTTCTTTCTGCCATAGTAATGTTGTTTATCCAAGCAGAAGTGTTGTTTGGGTGTTTGGGGGTCAAAATTGTTTATGAGAACTAATCTTATGTTTTAAGTAGAAAAAATTTTGATCATATAAACAAAATCGTTTCTGTTTGAAAGGACCTTGTTTTAGCTATCTTTGTTATTGAGTTTTGTTATCCCTTTTTAAATTTTCTAGACGTTTCCACTACCTCTACTATATTTTGGAAACCAAATCACGGGACTGTTCAGCACAAAGAAACTGAAGTATGGATAACTTTATTTTACTAGTGAGGTTAATATAATGTATTCTTAAAATTGTACTTGAATGTTGAATATTTAACACATTGTTATTGATTCTGGAAAAAAATGAAAGGACCAGAAAGCTTCTATTACTACTAAATAATGAAGGTGGTGCCAAAGGTTTTAGTTGATGCTGTTTTCTTTGGAGAGAAAAGGAATTTTTTGTTTTTGTTTTTTTACCCCTCATTTTGATGTTAGAAGTCTTAAAATGTTATAAAATGCTATGATAGGAGATTTTTATTATTTTTCTAGAGCCACAATAGTGAAGATAATATACTAGGCTTCTGAGATTTCAGTTCTTTAATATGGTTCTTAAATATTTTAGACAACTTCCACACAGCAGTATTAAAGGGTAGGCACAAGAACTTTTGCAGTCTTTCTTTTAATGTGAAGTAAAGTAACATCAGATAGAACCCTGATAAAAATATTATTAATATCTTACCCATGGCATATAACTGTAGAGGCAACATACTTACTTTGAGAAAGAGGCAATAGCTCTCCTCTCCGTGGTAACACTATCTTTCCCTCTAACCTCCCGGTTTCTGGCTTCTGCTCTTACTGTAGTGTACATATTGGGTGTGTGTGGTATTAAAACGACACAAATAGAGAAACCATTTAACAGAAACCCAATGGCTTTACCACTACCACACAAGCTAAAACCCTGGCATAATAAAATAGAATGGAGAGATTTCTGAGGATCAGGGACAAGGTGTTTTTCATTTCTTCCTTTAAAACCCAAGAAACCTGACAGAATGACCAGGATGATATCTCTGAAGAGGGTGCCAAGGAAGTCACATTTATCATGGTTGGGACATTCTTTTGCATTTCATTACCCACTGGGAAAGGAATGCAGGCCTACTGCAAAGTGCTGCTTGTATAGAGTTTGCTTTTTTTTCATCCATCTCATCCAACCATTCATTCACACCTATCTTTGATTGCCAGCTAAGTATAATTCACTTTGGAGTGAGATAAGATATATTGAGAAATAACTATATTGCAAGAGGTTGTATGTTTGATTAGTACAAGCAAAATGCTCTGGGAATTTAGATGAAGACAAAATTACATCCACAAAAGGACAGTCAAGACATTTCATGGAATAAGATTTTCATAGACGGTTTTTGGGTGGTCTAGTGGGTGGGAAGGGAGGTCGGACTAGTGAAAAAATGAGAAGGAAGCCTTTTTCTATTAAAAACTAACATGTTTACAGCTTAGGGTATTTGCATAATTAGCAGAATAAAGTTTTGTAGTTAATGTTTCTCACTTCTAGTAGTTTTTTTAAAAGCAACTCTTTTAGGCTTTCAAGTAGGATTTTTTTTAGAGAAAAGCAAGGGGTTAACCATAAATTAATCAGTGTGGAATTTCCATAATGGAAGAATAGCATTATTTTAACTACCAGTTTGGATAATCTTAGTTTAAAAAAAAATGTTAAATTCTATTTTACCTAATTATCTTTTTTTTTTCAGCTTGCCAATGTTTACAGTTCTGAGAAGGTTCTCCATCCTGTTTACAATGTTTGCTGAAGGAGTTTTACTCAAGTGAGCTAAGTTTCTAATATATCTGTTCTTTAAATCACGCTGAAAAGGTGCCCAGCATATGTGAGATATTAAATTATTTGTCTTGTTCCTACCTTACCTTTTGAGAAGCTGAAGAAACCCTCTCTTGGCTGCTGGAATTGATAGTTTGTGGGAGTGGTAGTCGGGAAGGTCATGAATTGGAGTTGAAAATCTATCTGAACATGAGATTTACTTTCTAGAATTTCTGTGCTACTGCCACTGGGAGAAGCTGGATCAGAAGCATAGGTATAGGTTTTAAATAGCGTTCATATCTTAGCTCCTTTTACTGCAAATGAATGTGACATTTTTCTATTAAAGAAATTCTGCTTTACAAAAATTCAAACTCACTAATAACAGTTGGTGAAATTTTTAAAAATGGGTGTAATAACTTATATAACAATGAATTTTTGCTTCATCAAAGGGGTTCTTTTAAATATCCAGTTTCTCAGAAATGTTTAAAATATAATTGTTTATAGCTTTTGAGAAAGCATATCACACTTTTTGCTTCTGTTGTAAAATGAGTGTGTGAATAAAGTCATGTGTGTATTTTAAAATTTTTTATTTTGTAGGAAGACTTTTTCTTGGGGTATTAAAATGACTGTATTTGCAATGATTATTGGAGCCTTTGTAGCTGCCAGGTAAGATGTGGGCCTATGAATAGCACATTATAAAATATCAATAATTATTGATAATAAATGATTAGTTATCAATAACAATTTTTTAAAGCCTATATAAGAATTATATCTTTGAAAAGCGTAGCAGTCTCTTGAAAAGGTTAAGTCTTTTTGGGTGTATTAAGATAAAGGTTGACAAAAATAAGATTCTTGGGATTGTTAAAAGTTAAATTGATATAATTTAGAATTTGTTACTGTCGCTTTGCTGAGCACATAGCATGTGCCACACAATATGTTTGACATTTTACACATCTTATTATGTATTCTTCACAACACCTCAGAGAGGTATGGGTATAATTTTCCTATTTTATAGTTGAAGAAACTAAAAAGTTCAGTAACTTGCTTAAGGTCACAGAGCTAATGGCAGAGCTGAAATTTGAATCTGTGGCTTTCTTCAGAGCCTGTGTGTTTTTATAAACCATGTGGCATTTCTTAATTTTGCATGCTGCTAAAATTTTGCATGCTGCTAAAGCAAAGCATGTCTCCTCTTCTGTGAGGTGAGGAAAATGACTATGAAACATTTGCTTGCCTTTTCGAATAATGAATAATAACATTGCTTTAATTGGCCTCACATAAGCTATATCACAAATGCCATAACTTAGATATTCTATTAGGTTATTAAAGCTTTTTCCATTTTTCTTAAGTTTTAGTTTTAAAATACATTAGGAAAATGTATACCCACAGACCGAGAAAATTGTAATGATTGCTAGAAGTCTTCTACAACATTTTAATCAGCCCAGGCCGTGCATGTATGTATTTGCTATTGCCACACATTCTGCCAGATGTATGTTTTCCATGAAAGAGTTCCAGTGTAGTTCTTGGATTGACTCATTTACCTTCATCACATTTCCGTAGTATAGGTGGAAGAAAATATTATCAGTCCAGTCCTATTTTACAAGTTCAATCTCCAAGTAAAATTTCATTCTAAAAAAAAGAGGGTGACATAATTGGTTACTGGAAATTGGCTATATAGCTAACTGCTTTTCCTTCTATGTCATATTCCCTCCTTGGAGAAAAAGTCTATACTAGCCTCCTACCTTTATTTTTAGAGATGTCCTGCTGGTCTTTGAAACATTTCCTTGAAGCTGATGGGATCCAAAATTGTACCAAACAACAGGGGTTCCTCGGGGCTTTCTTGGGTCTACAAAAAACTTCTGAAAGGGATTACTGTCTGGATCAGCCTTATCTAGTTAGACCCTTTAACTTGGAAAAAGATTGATAGGAAGGGAACTCAGACCTCTGAAGTCAGTTAGAAGATTGTTAGACTGCTTGGGGTAGGGAGTGTGCATTAAGTTAGGCCTGCCTAAAATGCAGTGGCATAGAACTCATTAGAAGTCTTGGTTCCTATGCAGTATCTCTGCAAAATCATAGTTTGTGGAGCCACTATTTTAGCTAGGGTGCTGAAGTATGTTGAAGGCATACCTTTCTCAGATTTTCATTTATTCTGTTTAATTTACTAAATTCTTATCTGGTGCCTGGTACTCTAAGTTCCAGAAATTTTTGGTTTCCCTAAACCCCCAAGTTATACTTCACAGGTTCATTGAGCAATTATTTAAGTATTTGAGTTCCTGCTGTGTGCTTAGACATTGTTCTAGCTTGATCTCAGAGGTAACCATGATCCACACTTCAGAAATTCCACCCAGGGGCCCACCTACCTATGCAAGATTGTCCTGCCTTTTGTGTGGACCTTCAGAAAATGACTTGTTAATGGCCTGTACTTTTGGTTTTCTTGTCTATGAAATTGAGCTCTACCTGCTTCTGCCTGCTTCACAGATGTACTTAATGGTAATTTGGTGCTTGTCATCTGGCTTTGAATGCAGAGCAGTGTGCTATTAAATGACATGATTGATTGTTGCTAACTATGTGTTTAAATGTTAGTGCCTCTTATTTCTGAGGAATCCCTTATTGAGGAGAAATTGCAAACTGTGACCAGAAATCAAGAAATACCAGTAGCTGATAAAATGCCTAATATTCACTTCCCTAGATGAGAATATGTTCTTGTAAATTTTTTAGCTCATATCTATTTAAAATTAAATGCGTGTTCTTTAAAGTAAGTTGTTCTTAAAGTGTTGCTTATGTTTTGCAGCTCTGACTTGGCATTTGATCTGGAAGGATATGTTTTTATTCTGATAAATGATGTCCTGACAGCAGCAAATGGTGCATACGTAAAACAAAAATTAGATTCAAAAGTAAGTAGCAGTCTAAAGCTTCTTTAACAGATGTGTACTGATGT
Organism: Piliocolobus tephrosceles; assembly: GCF_002776525.5. Lineage (NCBI taxonomy): Eukaryota > Metazoa > Chordata > Mammalia > Primates > Cercopithecidae > Piliocolobus > Piliocolobus tephrosceles. Next base: position 155,134,180 of record NC_045434.1, read on the forward strand.
TGGGAATGTCAGTTCATCGGAGAAAAAGTGTACTTTTCTCCTGGTAAGAAAGTACTTACCAGGGATGAGAAAGACATAGTGGCTCTGTGAGGGTAAAATTCCTATACTTGGGTGTTCATAGAAGAAACTTTATTTTTTAATTAATTAGCAATTAGCTTTTAGTCCAGGCTTTTCTGGGATTGTGTGAATTTTGAGTTCGTGTGGGGTAGGAAAAGTAAAGCGTGTTCACTGAAGTGTCTTTAAATGTTCATGCTGTATTCTAGAGGACTTTCCGGGGATCTGGGAGGCAGAAAGAGAACTACCTGGAAACCTTTGGGCAGACTTGAAGGGAAATGAGTGTTGGAAGGGGCTGCAAAACAAAAATGGCCTTTATGTATTTGCCCTATAAATAATGGGAAATTTTAGGGAGCATTAGTATCTCTGTCTGTCTCAGGGGCAACACTGTGTTTCCTGGCCTTGGGTTTACCAGATATTGTTTGTTGTTTACTATATACTTTAAATATCTAATTTTTAGATCAAGCCAGATTCTTAGAAAGCTGAGTATTTGAATCATATTGCTTTTGCAACATTATGTTATGAGATTACATTACTGTAAGAAACAACTAAATGGACCTCAACTTTATATATCCTAGGGTTGCTAATTGAAGGAATTGTCCTTGATATCATAATGTGTCCTATATGAGGACCCATATGAGATGCTTATCTTAGATGTCACCATAGTTTTTCCTGAGCAGCTGGTACATTTTTATCTCATAATTACTTCTTGTAACTGACCATGACTTTATCTTATTTTCCTATCCATGTTTTCTCTTTAGTCAGATGGACTTTAACGGCTTAGTTTTTAGTCTTTTCTATTATATGTACAGTATTTCTGAAACTACTTAAGCTCCTTTTTGGGAGCTTAGATAATAAATAAATACAAGTGTCCTACCTGCTTGATAGTACTTTAGTACTTTGAATTGACCTTGCCTTGGCCAGGGACTTTGCCTGCTCCTCTAGAAAAGAAATATAGATAGAATGTCTATCCCAGTAGTTTTCATTATTTTGCAGATAGTTTTTTTTTTTTTTTGGAATAACCTCGAAGAACCAAGGACAGTGTTGATTTGTTTCCAACCCATTTTCTTTAAATATGCATGTCTTGGCCTCCATTTATTTGCTTTGATGAATCTATATGATGGTTGCATTTTAATGGAAGCTACTAGTGAGAATTTTTATCTTTTTAAAATAGCTGGAGAAAAGGTAGCAGTTAGTGATTGGTCTTACTCTTTTCTTCAGCCTGTTTGCTACTTTGGAAAATAGATAATATTAATGGCATTTTATTTGTCCTGTAGCTTCAGTTGTCTAAAACAGCACTGTTCAATAGAATTTTCTGTGACATTGGAAATTTATATTTCTGTGTTCCATTAACTGGTCATTAGCCATGCATGGCCCTTGAACACTTGAAAATAACTGAGAAATTGAAATCAGTAGTTTTATGTGATTGTAATTTAACTGAAATAGCTACTTGTGGCTAGTGGCTACTATATTAGTACAATCTATAGTACATCCTAGAACCTAGAAAAAAAAATCAAGAATGTTTCTGAGTATTTTATTCCTAGGAGAGCCCTTCAGTTTCTCACTTAGAAATGACTATGACTTATTTGTACTAGAACTTTTAAGTTCATTGATTACTTTTCCTAGCTCATATCTTACAAGCAACAAACTAGAAGGTAGAATTCTATTTAGAGGCAGAGAGGTTTACCAGCAGTATAAAAGGTCAGCCAACAAGAGAAACAGTCGGATTATAAAAGACAGAAATACTGGAGAAGAAAAAAAGATGTAGGGTCTATTAAACAGCCGTAAGGGCAACACTGAATAAGAACATACTACATAAACATAATAATACAGATTTTTGATGCATAACAATGTATCATAAGACATAATAATACATGTTTATGATGATGCCCTAAATCTAGTTTTAGTCAGTGTAGTTTATTTAAGAAGGCAGGGAGAAAGACATTCAAAACAGTTAAAATGCATAAAGAAAAACAGAAGTTTTGGCATTTAGGTTTTTGCTGTTTGTCAGTTACTGGATGGTATGTATCTGTGTGTATGTGTGTCTCCATGCACATCCTGTACTTCCTGGATAACACTCATGCCTCTGGCTGACTGGGCACCCTTCTTAAAGGTTGTTCAGTATGACTTTCTTTTTGCTGCTGTACACATGAGGCACACCTTTACACTGATACTTGTGGTGACCATAAGCAGTCAGTTACTTGGTTTATCCTAGAGGCAGTAAGGCAGTACGGCCATGCTGAGGTGCTTTTTTAAACATCAGGAGTTTTCTTGTTTTGTTTTGTTTTTGGAGTAAAGAAACAAAGGAATGGCTACTCCATAGGCGGGGCATCCAATCAGGAGTTTTGTTACTGATAATATCAGGACTGCTTACAATCATAGTCCATTGAGTATTAGTCATATGGCATAAAGATTTTGTGCTGCATTTTAGACCTGAATGTAGCTATCGAATTTAAAACTTAACTTTATACTACTATGTAAAATAATGCATGTTTATGATAGAAGTAGTAGAAAATGTGGATAAGCAAAAGGAAGAAAACATAAATCTCCCTTAATACTATTATCGAATGAGAAGCACCGTTTTGGTGGATAGCCTTTATTTTGTGTGTATGTGTGTGCACATTTATCTGTATGTTAAAATTTTAAGCAAAGGAGGGATGATATATTTTCTAACTTGTATTTTTCACTTAATACCATTTCTTAAACACCTTTCTATGTCAGTTAGCATCATTACACATTTTTAGTGGCTGTGTAATGTTTTATTGTACAGCTGTGTTATAGTCTAGTTGTCTAATCAGCTAGTTTTCCTTTTTTTTTTTTTTTTTTTGTTTTTTTGAGATGGAGTCTCACTCTGTCGCCCAGCCTGGAGCGCAGTGGCACAGGCTCAGCTTAGTGCAACCTCTCTCTCCTGGGTTCAAGTGATTCTTGTGCCTCAGCCTCTTGAATAGCTGGGATTACAGGTGTCCACCACCAGACCAGTCTTAAGTTTTATATTTTTAGTAGAGACGGGGTTTCTCTATGTTGGCCAGGCTGGTCTCAAATTCCTGACCTTAGGTGATCGCCTGTCTCGGCCTCCCCAAATGCTGGGATGTCAGGCATGAGCCACTGCACCCAGCCTAATCAGCTAGTTTTCTATTGTTGGGTATTTATTTGCAATTTTTCAGTGTTGCTTTTGAGAAGACAGTTCAACTTTTCTCATCAGTCAGTAATCTTTCAATCACAGGAGTTAGGGAAGTGCTATGCCCCCATCCTTACCACTCCCTCACTGTCCCCTCTTCCCACCTCTCAAACCCGGATCTGCATTTTCAGGAGACAGCTTCATGCTAAATGTCCCACAAGTGTGTGAATCAAAGGTGGACTCAGAGTTCTTATAGGCTCCCTGTGTTTGAAGATGTGTGTTGTCCTTTGTTGCTCCCTAGTAGTTAAGAACCCAATGAGTCATACTGTGTTCTGGGAGTTGTAGTTATAGTAATCTTAGTCTTCATTGTACTTCATGTGCACATTTTCGGAAATACTTCATTGAGAAGTGCTGTCCGTTGATATTGGTCTAGGCCTGAGTCTGTGTGTCTGAATCTGGCCATCTTTTTTTGTTTGCTTGCTTTGTGCTTTTTGTTTGTTTTGTTTTTGAGCCAGGGTCTTGCTCTGTTGCACAAGTTGGAATGCAGTGGCGTAATCAGAGCTCACCGCAGCCTCCCTCGGATTCCTGGGTTCAAGGAATCCTCCCACCTCAGTCTCCTGAGTAGCTGGGACTACAGGTGCATACCACCATTCCTGGCTAATTTTTTTTTTTTTTTAATTTAAGATAGGTTTTTGCTCTGTTACCCAGGCTGGAGTGTAGTGGTACGATCTCGATCTTGGCTCACTGCAGCCTTGAACTCCCAGGCTTAAGTAATCCACCCACATCAGCCTCCTCAGTAGCTGGGATTTAACAGGCACGTGCCACCATGCTCGGCTAGGTTTTTTTGTTTTTTTTTGAGATGGAATCTCACTCTGTCATCCAGGCTGAAGTGCAATGGCGCGATCTTGGCTCACTGCACCTCCACCTCATAGGTTCAAGTGATTCTCCTGCCTCAGCCTCCCTAGTAGCTGGGACTACAGGCACCCGCTATCATGCCCAGCTAATTTTTGTATTTTTGTAGAGATGGTTTCACTATGTTTGCCAGGCTGGTCTTGAACTCCTGACCTCAAGTGATCTCCCTGCCTCAGTCTCCCAAAGTGCTGGGATTACAGGCATGAGCCACTGCGCCCGGCTGTTTTTGTGTTTTTTGTAGAGACAGTGTTTCACCATGTTGCCCATGTTGGTCTTGAACTCCTGGGCTCAAGCAATCTCTCCACCTAAGCCTCCCAAAGTGCTGAGTGTACAGGTGTGAGCCACCATGTCCAGCCTCATCCCTTTCCTAAATGACACTGTGCTAGGCTTCTGAAAAGCCCAAGACATACTCAGTGGCTTTTGATTCAGTTCTGGAAAGAGAATGGATTCAGAGGGATGTTTCGATATTGGTGTGTGTGTGTCTGTGTGTGTGTGTGTGTGTTCAAAATAACCTCTTTTCTCCTAGCTATTTTGAGGCAGTCAGTTATCATTTTTATTTCTCTGATCTTAAGCACTTGAGGAATTTATTTCAAGTAAGTATAAAATTTTGTAAGATGCTTTTTTTGGTCTTGAAAGTTTAGGTTATTTCTTAATGTTTGCAAAACTTCTAACTTAATTCATTTGCTGTGTATGTTGTAGGGGAGGGTGTGTGTGTTTGTGTATGTATGTGTAGTTTGAGTGGTATTTTGTACAGTGTTGTATCTGCTAGAACCAAATGCAGATGAAACACCTAATTATTTACTGTCCTAGGAGCTGGGAAAATATGGACTGCTCTATTACAATGCACTGTTCATGATTCTGCCCACCCTGGCCATTGCATATTTCACAGGAGATGCACAAAAGGTAGGACTTTCTAATTATGGTTTAATGGTTTACGTTGATGAACTGCATTATTCTTTATGATGAAAAGATAGACTTTGTTGTTCAAAAGAAATATACTTATTAAATGACCGAAAACTGAGCATTTACTCTTTAAATTGCTGATGTCATGCTAACCTCTTTTCTTGGCGTAAACATTGGATAGTACTAAGATGACTCAAAATAGCTCTGCTGTCAACATAAAAATAGTGCTTGCCAGCTAGTGTCCTTTTCTTACATGCCAGAAGGATAGAGGAAGGGAATTTTTACATTTCTGCTAAACTGTAAAATAGGAATAGTAGTAAACTATCCTTGAGAAACAAAAATCTTGAAATAGTAAAATTCTCCAAATCCTAAACAAAATGCTAGGCATTGCTAGAGGTTTTCAGTTTTAGTGTCCAGTTGTCATCCTGGTTTAACTCCCAACTCGTTTTTTTTTCCTTCAGGAGATATTTAGCATTGTTTGGTGACTTAACCATATAAAAAACAACTAATATAGTAGTGTACCAATTTTCTGCAATGTCTAGCTAAATAAATACAGAACAGAGTAGTAAAATAAATCTGGAGAAGAATTTTTCTCTAAAACAAGCCCATATAGGAGACAAATTGATAACATATTGTTAGAATTCACAACATTCTGCAAACTAAATGGAAATTCAGAATTATGGCAAGGATTCTGTACCAAGATTCCTTCTAATGATTCCTCTGGCTAGTAACTTCTTCAGAATAAGTATGTTGGTCATTTACTCTAAAGACAGTGATGATTTTTACAAATTTGTGGGAGCTAAAATAAAAGAGATTTTTAAAAGCAGTTGGACTATTAAATTGTTCTTGAACCAAAGGCAGGAGACTGACAGCTGACGAAGCTGCTCCCCTCCGCCCCCGCCGTCATACCTGTTTCTCTTAAAGAACTGGTACAGGTCATCTTGAATATATGTGTAAATGTTTTAATGAACTGTGACCTACCTGCCAGCAGGCCTAAAAATGACACCAAAGTAGGAAACAGTTATTTCTCTAATAAAGAGTATTGAGTAAGTATTTTGTGGCTGTGAAAAAAAGTGGTACAAGAAACTAACATTTATTGAATCCCTATTATGTGTTAGTCACTTTATATATTTAATATAATGTAGTTTTTATAACAGTCAAGAACATTTTAATTATACCTATCTTACTAATGTGGAAAGAGAGGTTCAGAGAGACTAAGAAACTTGTCCAGTGTCATACTACTGGGAAATAGTGGAGTCAAGATTTAAACCCAAGCCTGACTCCAAAGGCTGTGGGCTTTGGAGCAGACTAGTGACTAATAGAAGCACCCCTCGCTCTCCAGCTTTGGGACCAGAATATGGTGTGATATATGGTTCTAAATCTTGAGGCCAATCTGAGAAAGTTGGAAGAATTAATTTGCTTGGGGAACGTATAAAGTTTTAGCAGACATTGAATCAAATGGACTAAGAGAGCAATTTGTATGGCCCTTTGGAGGGAGAGTAATCTAGGTCAAGGAAGAGCAGGTTCCAAGTCCTGAAGTGAGAGTGCTTAGCATTTTTTAAATGGGCAAATACTAGGAAGTCAAAGTGGGCCTTGAAAAATGTGGAGGAAGAGAAACAAAAGGTACATTCCAGGTAGAACTAACAGCATGAGCACAGGCACAACTGCAAAGACCAGACTCTTCAAATTAGAAGGTAGAAGTCAAAGACCTTGGAAACATTAGCAGAGACCTTAGAGAATTCTGGTTTGAGCCTCTTATTTCATAGATGGGGAAACTGGACCCCAGAAAGGACTATAGAACCTAGATTGTTTAATTCTAAGCAGGTGCTATTACTATTCCCACCATACCGCACCCTGATTCCTTCTAAATTAGGACCAGTGCTAGACACAAGAATTTGACATTTACTTTGCAGGTAGTGACAAGTCCTTAAAAGTTTGTGACAAAGGGCTGGGTGTGGTGGCTCCCACCTATAATCCTAGCCCTTGGGGAGGTGGGCAGATTGCTTGAGCCCAGGAGTTCAAGACCAACCTGGGCAACATGGCAAAACCCCATCTCTACAAAAAGTTCCAAAAAAATTAGCACGCCTGGTCAGGCGTGTCTGTAGTCCCAGCTACTGGGGAGGCTGAGGTGGGAAGATCACTTGAGCCCAGGAGGTCGAGGCTGCAGTGAGCCCCATTGCACTCCAGCCCGGGTGACAAAGCAAGGCCGTGTCTCAAAAAAAAAAAAAAAAAATTGTGATGTAAGTGGTACAGTGGGGAGAATTTAGGACTCTCGGAATGCAGAAAACTAGCTACCTCCAGTTCCATGCCTGACCACCATCTGACTTTGGATAAGTCCCTTCTGCTCTCCCATTTAGCTTTATCATGTGTAAAATGAGTCTCTAGGTACAGCCGTTTCTGGGGTTGAGACAGAGTTTCTGAGGAGTAAAAGCCATGGCATTGTGGAAACAGACAGCTATTCTCACAGCTGGCATGAGCCTAGTACTCCCCGATAATCAGTGCTGATAAACTGCTCTCATTTGTTGGACTGCAGACTTTCCTGACCAACTTTGAATGGGGGCCACTTTGAATGGAAACTTTCTATGTATTGAATGAAATGATTTCCAAGATGAATGGTTAAATGAAAAAGCACAGTGCAAAATGGTGCATATGGTATCCTACCTTTTGGGTGAAATAAAAAGGAAAATAAGAATACCTGCCCCCCCCCCCACACACACACATAATTTTTTTCATTTATTTAAATAAAGAAACTCTGGAAAAATATACATGAAACTGATAAATAATTTTTGTATATGTTGTAGTAACAGGGTAAGTAGAACAGGAATGGGAGGGAGACTTCTCAAACTATTCATCTTTCTATATTTTTTTGATTATAGGACCATGTAAATGTATTTAAAAACTATATCAAAGGAACGATAAGGAAAAGATAGTTTTTCTATAAATGACTACTATCCTGTGATTAACCCTAAATTTGAAAATAACTGGGGACATGAAACAAGTCAGTTTGTTATTATCCGAAGTTGCAGACTCTTGACCCACATTGCAAATTGAAGCAAAATCGATGCAAATTATTCTGAAAGTCTCACTGTTAAATTTAGTAGGCAGAATTTAACTTTGTTAGGACAAGAATCCAACAAAGGGGCTCTGAAAGATCAGCTCCCCAGAGAGGCAGGAGTTGGATACAGCAGTTGATGGGTTGATACAGCCTTTAAGCAAGAATTGGAGGCCAAGGATGAAAAAAATGAAATTATAATACCATAAAAATTTAAAGGAAAGTTCCAGTTGAAAAACTCATCCCAGTGAGCACATAATGCAAGGTCTTACAAAGCATTTTGAGAAACCTAACTTGTGTGTGTGTGTATGTATGTATATGTATGTATATACATATTTAAAGTTTATTCAAGGTTCTCAAAGTTCTGGGTTTACCAGAAACCAAGGAACAAATAAATATATTCAGCACTTAGTTTTTAAAACATGTATCTTCTAACTTTAAAACATTTTTTTAAACTATGCCTCATGCAAAAACGAGCTCACTGTTAATAAAAGATACCTAGTTAACATAGATAAAGGTAGAGTAGACATCACTTGACCAATGACTTTCCAAAGCATCAGTACAGATTGTGTTTAAACTTACTAATCGCTTCCTTCAGATGGGAATTTTTTTAGTACAAAGCCAGTGATTCAGTCACAGGAGTTGGAGCTTGACTTTCTGGCAGCACACCCCGCTAGGTGTTCTCACATAGGGATGGAAGAACAGACCCCTTGCTGTAGATCTCACAAGGCTAGTTCTGTGGTATGCTGTATAATATCTCCATTATATCACTGGCTAAATTACATGGTTTAGGGGAGTTATAGGAAAAGTTGCTGCACAAATTGTCTGCCTGGAGGTGTCTCATACTAAGCATTGCTGACTAAATAATGAAGTAATTTTAGGCTGTTGAGTTAGCCTGTTTAGAGTTATTCATCTTTTCTGGATTGCTCTGTGGAGCATACAGATTGATTTTCAGACTCTGAATTATTCTCACCACATACAGACAGATTTCTTCTGTTTTCTGGGCCTTGGTGTTTCCATATGTAAAACAGGTGGGTTGGATCAATTATTCTTTAGTTATGAATGAGTAGATCTTTCTCTTTGCCTGTATATTATTTGACTGATACTGTTCTGTTTTTAACCATTCTTATCTCTGAGATATCTCTTTTTAAATAAGAGCATGTGACCTACTTGGCAAGCTGGAATATGTAGTTTTGACATGATATGTAGGTTTTATTTTATATAGGTGGCACCACTGACATTATCTTCTTTCTGTCTTAGCAAGTTTCCTAACAGTTTACTTTCAGATAAGGATTCAATTTTTTTCTCAGTAATTTTTCAGGGAAAGAATTTTCAGAATAGAATATCATTTATTAATCTTTTTTCTTTACCATGACTTGCAAACTCAGTGGTTTATTTTTAGACTTAATAGTAAACAGAGATGTATTAAAACACTAAGAAAATATCTGTCACACTTTGGATTTTAGTTCAGATTTCAAATGAGTTGATGACTCTGCTTAGCAAATTTCCGGGAAGTGGGGATTGGTTGCCTATGTTCCTGAATGACAAATGGGTTAATGAAGAAATTAAGATGGAAATTAAAAAATTTCTTGAAACAAATGATAATGGAAAACCGAAACTTATTGTATACAGCAAAAACAGTACTAAGATGATAAGTTTACAGCTGTAAATGCCTACATCAAAAAAAAAAAAAAAAAAAGGAAAAAAAAGAAACACTTCAAATAAACAACCTAATGATACATCTTAAAGAACTAGAAAAGCAAGTTCTTTTGGGTTCCACACCCAAAAAGATTTTTTGGTTTTCTGAAAAGAAAAAATTGACAAACCTTTAGCCAGACTAAGAAAAAAAGAGAGACGACCCAAATAAATAATATCAGAGCTAAAAAAGGAGACGTTACAATGGATACAACAGAAATTCAAAAGATCATTATTGGCTACTACAAGCAACTATATGCCAATAGATTGGAAAAGCTGAAACAAATGGATAAATTGCTGGACACATACAACCGACAAAGATTGAATCATGTAGAAATCCAAAACCTGAACAGACCAGTAACAAGAAATGCGATCAAAGCTGTGATAAAAAGTCTCCAAGCAAAGGAAAGCCTGGATATGGCTTCACTGCTGAATTCTACGAAACATTTAAAGAAGAACAAATGTCAATCTTACTGAAACTATTCCAAAAAATAGAGGAGGAGGGCATACTTCCAGAGTCATTCTGCAAGGCCAGTATTACCTTAATACCAAAGTCAGACAAAGATGCATTAAACACGAACACACACATACAACACAGAACTGTAGGCCAGTATCACTGATGAATAGTAATGGAGAAATCCTCAACAAAAATACTAGCAAACCCAATTCAACAACACATTAAAAAGATCATTCATCATGACCAAGTGGGATTTATCCCAGGGATGCAAGGATGGTTCAGGATATACAAATCAATGAATGTAATACATCATATCAACAGAATGAAGGACAAAAACCAAATGGTCATTTCAGTTGATTGATGGTAGAAAAAACATTTGATAAAATTCAAAATCCCTTCATGATAAAAATCCTCAAAAAATTGGGTATAGAAGGAACATACCTCAATGTAATTAAAAACAATATATGACAGATGAATGGGTAGTATCATACTGAATAGGGAAAAATGGAAAGCCTTTTTTCTAAGATCAGAACACAACAAGGATGCCCACTTTCACCACTGTTACTCAACGTAATATTGGAAGTCCTAGCTAAGTCAATCAGACAAGAGAAAGAAAGGGCATCCTTTCTTTCCTGGCAAACCAGGAGGCAAATTATCCTGGTTTGCAGATGATAGGATCATGTACTTAGAAAAACCTAAAGACTCCATCAGAAAACTATTAGAACTGATAAACAAATTCACTAAAATTGCAGGATAAAAAATCAACATACAAAAATCAGTGGCATTTCCATATGGCAATAGCAAATAATCTGAAAAGGAAATCAAGAAAGTAATTCCGTTTATAATAGCTACAAATGAAATAAAATACTTTAACTTAAAATTAACCAAAGAAGTGAAAAGTCTCTACAGTAAAAACTGTAAAACACTGATGCAAGAAATTGAAGAGGACACAAGAAAATGGAAAGCTATTCCATGTTCATGGATTGGAAAAATCAATATTGTTAAAATGTTCATACTACCTGAAGCAATCTACAGATTTAATGCAACCCCTGTCAAAATACCAGTGAAATTCTTCACAGAAATAGAAAAAACGATCCTAAAATTTATGTGGAACCACAAAAGACCCAGAATAGCCAAAGCTATCCCAAGCAAAGAGAACAAAACTGGAGGAATCACATTACCTGACTTCAAATTATACTATAGAGCTATAGTAACCAAAACAGCATGGTACTGTTATAAAAACAGACACATAGATCAGTGGAATCTATGTGTCTGAATAGAACACAAAACTAAATCCATACATCTACAGTAAACTAATTTTTGACAGTGGTGCCAAGAACATACACTCGGGAAAGGACATTCTCTTCAATGTATGGTTCAGGGAAAACCAGGTGTACATACGCAAAAGAATGAAGCTAGATCCCTATCTTCTGCCTTGGACAAAAATCAAATCAAAATGGATTAAAGACTTATCTAAAACTTCAAAGTATGAAACTAGTAGAAGAAAATATTGGGGAAACTCTCCCGGATATTGGACTGGACAAGGATTTCTTAGTAATACCCCATAAGCACAGACAACCAAAGTAACAATGGACAAATGGAATCACATCAAGTTAAAAAGTTTCTGCACAGTGAAGAAAACAATTAACAGTGAAGAGACAACCCACAGAATGGGAGAAAATATTTGCAAATATTTGAAAAACAACTCTATAGGAAAAAATTTAGTAATCTGATTAAAATAATTGACAAAAGATCTGAGTAGACATTACTCAAAAGAAGACAGATGGCAAACAGTCATATACAAAAGGTGCTAAACATTGTTGATGATCAGAGAAATGCAAACCAAAACTACAATGAGATATCATCTCACCTTAGTCAAAAAGGCTTTTATCCAAAAGTCAGGCAATAACAAATGCTGCTAAGGGTGTGGATAAAAGGGAACCCTCATACACTCTTGGTAGGAATGTAAATTAGTACAAACACTGTGGAGAACAGTTTGGAGGTTCCTCAAAAAACTAAAAATGCAGCTACCATATAGTCTAGCAATACCACTGCTGGGTAAAACCCAAAAGAAAGGAAATCAGTATATCGAGGAGATACCCCTATTTTTATTGTAGCACTGTTCACAGTAGCCAAGATTTGGAAGCAACTCGAGTGTCCCATCAGCAGATGAATGGATAAAGAAAATGTGGTACGTATAAACAATGGAGTACTATTCAGCCATAAAAAAGGAGATGCTGACATTCACAACAACACGGAACTGGAGGTCATTACGTTAAGCAAAATAAGGGAGGCACAGAAAGACAAACTTCACATGTTCTCACTTATTTGTGGGAACTAAACGTTAGAACAATTGATCTGGTGGAGATAGAGAGTACGTGGTTTACCAGAGGCTGGCAAGGGTAGTTGGAAGGAGGGGTGTGGGAGGAAAGCTGGAAGGGTTAAGAGGTACAAAAAATGGTTAGAAAAAATAAATAAGACTTAGTATTTGGTAGTACAACAAAATAATTGTACATTTCAAAACATAACTAAAAGAGTATAATTGGATTGTTTGTAATACAAAGGATAAATGCTTGAGGGGATGAATACCCCATTTACCCTGATGTGATTTATTATTATTATTTTGAGACAGAGTTTCCCTCTTGTTTCCCAGGCTGGTGTGCAATGGTGCGATCTCGGCTCACTGCAACCGAGATCTGTCTCCTGGGTTCAAGTGATTGTCCTGCCTCAGCTTCCTGAGTAGCTGGGATTACAGGTGCATGCCACCATGTCCAGCTAATTTTTGTATTTTTAGTAGAGACAGGGTTTCTCCATGTTAGTCAGGCTGGTCTTGAACGCCTGACCTCAGGTGATCCGCCTGCCTCGGCCTCCCAAAGTGCCGGGATTACAGGTGTGAGCCACTGAGCCCAACCACTGATGTGATTATTACACATTGCATGCCTGTATCAAAATAGCCTCCACCCATAAATATATACACCTACCATGTACCCACAAAAATTAACAATTAAAAAAATAAAAAAAAAAAAGCATAGTTATAGTTAGTGGTAGGTCCATATAACATTTGCTGTCTCCCTTTGATTATGGGACATTGTTTTCACTCCTGGGGTATTTACATTATACTCCTGGCACCTGTAGCACTAAAGACTTTATTTAAAACAGAAGGAAAGCCTAAGAAAGCATCTTTGCATATTAAATCTGTAATCACAGTTACCAGTCAGCTAAGACTGAAGATTCCAGGCCTTGTGGCGGAGAGACTCTTCATTTCTGTGTCACACACAGAATGACCAGGTAGGTCATTCTCTTCACAGTGGCTCTTTATCAGAGCTTTCTCTAGAAGCAGAAGTTTTGTTTTGTTTTAAATGTTTTTTTTTTTTTTTCCCTAATTAACAAAATATATGTTCACCGTGACTTCTGTTTCCTATCTTAGGGAGAATAAAAAATCCGCTTGCAAATCTACCACCAAGAGATAACAGTGGTGGAAGTTTAAGTGAATAATCTCTTCTGTATGTAAATTCTGTATACATTTAAAGTGTCTGCATTTCGGTGTCTCTGCTGATCCTCACAGGAGGCAGATAGAGCAGACTATTTTCTACATTCGTAATATATAGGTAGAGGCTCACTGATGTTAAATAACTATCATGGCCACACAGAAAGTTAATGGCGGTTAGAATTAGAACTCCTGCTATTTGACTCACTGATTGGTAACCGTGTGGAGCCACAAAGGAAAAAAAAAATTGAGAACATGTTGTTGCCTTGCCTTTGTTTTTTTTCCAGTAGTACAGATGGAAAGACTATAGGCTATGGAGCTGAACAGGTACTTACTAGCTAGATATTTTGGATATGTTACTGAATGTTTCTGAGCCTGGTACATGATAGGCACTTAAGCAGTAGTTTTTATTTTTTATTTTTAATGCTATCTTTATGGCAGGGAGAATGGGCTCTTTTGCACTGTAGGGACTGCCAGCGTTCTGTTTTTCCTACAGCTGTACTTTCAAATGGCTGCTGCTGCTTTCGTTGCAGCCAAAGATCTATTCCTGTGGCAAAGCAGAGGAATGTAACAGTGTGCTTGTGCCATAGACTGACTTTCTCCAGAGACAGGCCAAATACTTAGAGAAATAAAAAAAAAAATCCCATGAGAATTATTTTTCTGTTTTTGAATTTTGTCTGAATGGAATCATATCCATGAGATTTATTTTAATATCCTGAAGATGTCATTATTATGTCCCCAAAGGAGACTGTGCAGTATATATTTGGGGCATTTTTCTGAATCAAATGTAACATTCAGTGTAGAGAGCCTTGGGGCTTAGCATATGTAGACTCAACGTTTACCGTATATAACCTGTGTGACCTAAAGTAAGTCACCCGTCTTCTGGGTATAATAAGATCTGGCCTTTCTCTCCCACAGGATTGTCATGGCAATCAAATGACATGATATATATAGAAGCACTTGGTAAACCATAAAGCACTCCAAAAATGTATGGCAGCACTTTTTTGTTTTTAATTTTTTTATTTTATCATTTGCTCCTTGATTATCAGGAAGCCTGATTAAACCTTCTTCAGCATAGTGCCCCAAAACCTGCCTAGGGCCTGGCACACGGGACTTAATAGATGTTAGAATTGCACACCAAAAGCAGAGGAGATATTTAGAGCTAAAGGAGAGAAGAAACTTAGGTTTATGAGAGGTTTATTTGAGGTCTTTGCCGAATAATTCTGATTACTGACCACTGATTAAGTCCCTGATAAAAAAAATTAAAAGTAATGATTATATATAGTAGCTGACATCATTTACTGAGCCAGATTCCTTCCATGTCAGCGATTGTATCCATATTTTTTTTTGTAATTCTGATCACCCTGTAGGTGAGGTCTTATTATTCATCTTTTTGCATATGTAGAAACTAAGGTTCAGAGAATTATCATTGTCCCTTATAACAACTTATTCTCTATTCTTAATGACTTCGGGGTAAAAGAATAGCTTAGCCAGGAAAGGAAGATAACTTAGAGTTGGAGGAAAGGTTTTAGGGCTGAGATTTCTTTTATGTGTTTTAGCTTGGGTAAAATAAAGTCTCTGCTTTTCAAGCTGATCTAATACTCTTGTCACAACTGGAAGAAGCCTTAATACCCATGCAGTTCTCCTTTATAGAAGCTCAGTCTAGCATAATGAAGCAGTGGTGAGGTGGTAAAAGACACCAGGCTTCTGAATCCTGGTCCACCTACCTTTCTAGGTACAGTGGCTTTTCCTGCAGGGTATACATAACCTTTCCATTGCCTAATTGTTGGTTTACTGGGTTATGCCTTCTCTATTCAAAGAAAAAACAAAAACAAAAACAAACAAAAAAAACTTAGTGCAAAGCTAATGAGTTATATGCAGTTCAAATGACCTTTAATTATTAGAAGAAAAGTTAAAATTATATATTTTGTTAACTATACCTTAATAAAGCTGGGGGAGGGGGGCAGGGGCAGGAAACAGGGCAAACTAATAGTGTAAGAAACAGTTAAAATGTGAACAATTAAAATGTAAACATACTTGAGATTCTGGTCCATTTTCAGATAAACGTGAAATAAAATTGTTTTTTTAAAAACAAATTATGTAGATTTAACATTCAACTTAAATACAGTTAGTAGCATGTACAAGCAGGTGTGTGGGTATATTAAAAAGCAAAGTTCAGAGGGGTCAGATATTTGAAAAAAAAAGCAAAGTTCACCTCATCTGTATGTAGAAAATGATGCTGGGCCACAGATCATGGATGTTTAATCCACTACCGCTAGTATTTGTGCTTAGCGCTTCTAAGTGCATGGAACTCTGCAGAAATGACATATGACACATTTCCTGCTCCTAAGGAAATAGTCTTGCTAGCAGAAGCTGGTCTTCTGAGTTCTAGGCGAGTTTATTGTGCTTTACTGATTTCTCATCAGAGAGGAGGTTGTGTTTACACGTATGAAAGAGCGTAGCATGAGATTGTATGCATGAGTTCTCATATCTTCTATTCATCCAGCAAACAGTTATTAAACACCTACTATTTTCTGATCACTTTGTTAAATACCATGGATACAGAGATAAATCATCAAGGTATTTGCAGTGTCTGTCTGGAGAGATAGTCATGCCCATAAAGATGTCCATATATGTACACATACTTAGTAAGGAACCTGATAAAAGTAGCATTTAGTCTTCTGTTGAGTTTGGCAGGAAAGATGCTAATGTGCAACTTAGGTTTTTGGCTAAAGCTTCCTAGTAGAAGCATCATTTGGTACAGGGTTATAATTCAAATTAGGAACTGAATGTGGTCTTTCATTTCCTAGCCATGATGGAATAACACGGACAGGGTTTACCTTCCTGCATTAAGGTACTAGAAAATCAAACATTTATCAAACAACATTTTTCAGTCTTTGGATGACAGGCTGTAAAGGATTGTTAAGAAAGGATGAGAAGAGAAAAGAAAGCTGTAAAAAAGACTCAATTGGAACTTTTAGGGATGAAAAATATCTGAATTGAAAAATAAAGTGGAAGGAATTAACAGATTAGGAGAAAAGATCAGTGCATTAAAGAAGTAATATAAACTGTCCAAATGAAGTGTACAGAGGAAAAAAGATTGTAAAGCAAATGAACACAGTATTAGTGACCTGTGGGGCAATATCAAAAAGTCTATGAAGGGTGGGGGCAGAAATTTTTTTTCCCCAAAATTTAATGAAAACTTTAAAGGCACACATATAAGGAGCTCAATAAACATAGAATGTAAAGGAAACTGTATAATAAAGAGGAACATTTCATAATGATAAAATGGGTTAACTCCTCAAAAGGACATAATGGCCCTAAGTGTGTATATTCTTGATGAGAGAGCTCCAAAATATGTGAAGTGAAAACTGATAGAACAGAAAGGAGAAATAGACCAACCTACAATTACAATTGGGATGTTAATATTTTTAACTCAGTAATTGATAAAACAGTGAAACTGAAAGTCAATATAGAAGACTTGGATAATACTGTCAGCAAGCTTAATCTACTTGACATTAAAGAACATTCCATTCGACAACAGCAGCGTATACATTCTTTTCAAGTGCACATTGGGTATATACCAAGATAAACTATATTCTAGGCTGTAAAAGCAGTCTTAATAGTTTGAAAGAATTGAAACCATACAAAGCATATTCCCTGACCAGAACAATATTAAGGTAGAAATTAATAGCATAAAGATATTTGGAAAATCCCCAAATATTTGCAAATTAGCACACCTCTAAATAATTCATAGATGAAGAGAAATCACAAAGAAAATTAGAAAATATTTTGAACTGAATGAAAATCAAAGCACAGCATAGTGGCTGGGCGTGGTGGCTCACTCCTATAATCCCAGCACTTTGAGAGACTGAGGCAGGTGGATCACTTGATATCAGGAGTTTGAACCAGCCAGGTCAACATGGCAAAACCTTGTGTCTACTAAAAATACAAAAATTAGCCAGGTGTGGTGGCACACACCTGTAATCCTAGCTACTTGGGAAGCAATAGAATCACTTGAATCCAGGAGGCAGAGGTTACAGTGAGCCAAGATAGCACCACTGCACTCCAGCCTGGGCAACAGACCCTGGCTGTTTTTGTGCCTGTCTCAAAAAACAAAAAACAAAAAACCCTACAACATAGGAAAATTTCTGGAATGCAGCCAAAGCAGTATATAGAGGGAAATCCGTAAAATTAATTCTGTGAATTAAATCCCTAAATGCTTATTTTAGAAAAGAAGAAAGATCTAAAATGAGTGATCTAAGCCTCTGTCTTAAGAAAGTAGCTGGGGCGAGGAGGTGGCTCATGCCTGTAATTCCAATGCTTTGGGAACCTGAGGTAGGAAGATTACTTGAGGTCAAGAATTCACAGCCAGCTTGGGCAATATAGTGAGACTTGTCTTTTAAAAAGGGGGAAAAAAAAAAGAAAAAAAAAGGAAACTAGAAAATTAAACCCAAAATAAACATAAGAAATGTAAGATTGTAAGATAAGAATAGAGATCATGCAATGAAAACCAATGAAACTAAAAGCTGGGATTTTTTTTGAAAAAAAAAAAAAAAAGATTAATAAAATTGCTAATTCATAGCCAATTGATCAGACCAAAAAGTGAGTTTACATAAATTATCAATATCAGAAATGAAAGAAGGACCTCATTACAGAGCACGTATGTTTTAGAAGAGTAGTAAGGGAATATTTTGAACAATATTATGCCAATAAACTTGACAACTGAGATAAAATAGATTCTTGGAAAAGACAAACTGTGTACCTAAAGCTCATTCAAGAAGAAATAGGTAGCATATGAATAGCTCTACTCTATTAAGTAATTGATACGGTTTGGTTGTGTTCCCACCCAAATCTCATCTTGAATTGTAGTTTCCATAATCCCCAAGTGTCATGGGAGGGACCAGGTGGAGATAATTGAATCATGGGGAGGCAGTTTCCCCCATCCTGTTCTCAAGATAGTGGGTTAGTTCTTATAAGATCTGATGATTTTATGAGGATCTTCCCCCTTTGCTGGGCACTCATTCTTGCCACCCTGTGAAGAGGTACCTTCCACCATGATTGTAAGTTTCTGGAGGCCTCCCCAGCCATGCGGAGCTGTGAGTCAGTTAAACCTCCTTCCTTTACAAATTACCCAGTCTCAGGTATTCCTTTATAGCAGCATGAGAAGAGACTAATAGTCATTAAATAGTTCTGTTTAATTGAAATTAATCATAAGCTTTAATTAATAATAGGGCTATTAATAGCTCTACTTATGTTAAAGAAATTGAATTTGTAGTTAAAAACTTTCCTCTACATAAAATTTCAGGCCCTGATTGCTTCACTGGAGAATCTGACAAAAAATTTAAGGAAGAAATAATAATAATTCTACATAAATTCTTCCAGAAGGTAGAACACTTCCTTGTTGATTTTATATGGCTAGGATTACCTTCTGCCAAAATCTGACAAAAACATTACAAGGGGGGAGAAAGTAGAGTACAAAAAAATCCAGCACTATATTAAAAGGGCAGTATATCATGACCATATTGTGTTTATCTCAGGAATTAAGGTTAGTTTAACATTTGAAAATCAGTCAGTACAGTTTACCATATTAACAAGAATATAGTAGAACTATCCTCAATAGATGCAGAAAACCTATTTGACAAAATGTGACATCCACTCATGAGTGTAAAATTCTCAATAAACTAGGAATAGAAGGGAACTTTCTCAGCGTAATAAAGGACATCTATCAAAGAATCTATTGCTAACATATTTAATGGTGAAAGAAAGACTGAATACTTTTCACTAAGATTTGAGAACAAGGCGAGGATGTCTGCACTCATATAGTGTTCTATTCAGCGTTATGTTGTAGAACTTCATCTGTATAATACAGATTTGAAAGGAAGAAGCAAAACTGTGTGTATTTAAAACATGATGTATGTAGAAAATCTTAAAGAGTCTAGAAAAAAGTGATTGAAACTAATTACCAAGTTTGCACAGTACAAGGTCAATATGCAAAAATTAACTGTAGCTCCACACAATAGCAGTGAACACTTGGAAACTAAGTAAAAAATACCATTTGTAATAACTCAGATTATAAAGTAGTTGGGGATTGATTTAGCACAGTATGTTTCCTGTATGCTGAAAACTACAAAACACTAGTGAGATAAATTTTAAAAGACCTAAATAAGTGATTTTTATGTTTATTAATTAGGTGGTTTGATATTAATTTGGCAGTTTTTACCAAATTCATCTATAGATTCAACACCACCCCAACTCTATTGGAAGATTTTTGTGGAAATTGACAAGCAGATTTTAAAATTTATGTGGAATGGCAAAGGACTTAGTATAGTCAAATCAGTTTTCAAAAATAACAGTTTTAGAGGATTTATCCTACTTGATTTCAACACTTCTTATAAAGCTTCAGTAATCAAGACACTGTGATACTGGATTAAGAGTAGACAGACCAGTGAAATAGAACAGAGAATCTAGAAATAGAAATATACCATGTGGGCAATCATTTTTGTCAAAGTTGTGAAAACAAATCAATGAGGAAAAGATAATGTCTTTCACAAATGTTGGTAGAACAATTTGACGTCTGTATGCAAAATAGTGAACCTTGACTATGACCTCGTGGAATATACAAACATTTATCAGGAAAGTGTTATAGGTTAAATTGTGTCCCTCCCCTTCCAGATTCATATATTGAAGTCCTAACCTCTCGTACCTCACAATATAATCTTATTTTGAAATGGGATGATTGAAGTGTAATTAGTTAGGAACAGGTTATACCGGAGTAGGGTGGGTCTCTAATTCAATATGACTGGTGTTCTTACTAAAAAGGGAAATAAAGGGCCAGCAGGGTGGCTCACACCTATAATCCTAGTGCTTTGAGAGGCCACGGTGGAAGGATCACTTGAGGCCAGAAGTTTGAGACCAACCTGGTCAACAAAGCAAGACCCTGTGTCTACAAAAGAATTTAAAAAATAGTAGCCAAGTACAGTGGTGTACCCCTATAGTCCTAGCTATTCAGGAGGCTGAGGTGGAAGGATTATTTGAGTCCCGGAGTTCAAGGATTCTGTGAGCTATGATCATGCCACTATACTCTAGACTGGTTGACAAAGCAAGACCTTGCCTAAATAAAAGGGCCGGTGGTGGGGGTGGGTTGGGAAATTAAGACACAGGTATGCACACAGGGAGAACAACATGTGAACATGAAGTCAGACATCAGGCTAAAAATATACCACAGATTGCCAACAAACTACTAGAAGCTAGGGGAGAGGCAAGAAAAAGATTCTCTCTCTCAGTTCTTAGAAGGAGCCAACCCTGTAGATACTTCGATCTTGGACTTCTAGCCTGCAGAACTGTGAGACAACAAATTTCTGCCATTTAAGCTACTCAGTTTTGTGGTGCTTTGTTATGGCAGCTGTAGCAAACTAATATTAAAAGGATCATAGACCTAACTGTAAAAGCTAAAACCATAAAACTAGAAGAAAAGATAGGAGAAAATCTTTGACTTTTGGTTACACCCACATCTCATTAAAAAGTTATAAGCAAGAATTATAAAAGATAATACTGATCTTAAGACTACATCAACATTAACATTTTTTGCTCTTCAAAAGACACTATTAAGAAAATGCAAGGTGAGGCCAGGTGCAGTGGCTCACGCCTGTAATCCTAGCACTTTGGGAGGCTGAGGCGGGCAGATCACTTGAGGTCAGGAGTTCAGGACCAGCCTAGCCAACATGGCAAAACCCCATCTCTACTAAAAAATACAAAAATTAGGTGGGTATGGTGGCATGCACCTTAATCCCAGCTAATGGGAAGGCTGAGGCAGGAGAATCACTTGAACCAGGAGGCGGAGGTTGCAGTGACCCGAGATCGTGCCACTGCACTCCAGCCTGGGCGACATAGTGAGACTCTGTCTTTTTTTTTTTTTTTTTTTTTT
>NC_045434.1:155155884-155257801 GCF_002776525.5 Piliocolobus tephrosceles
GCCCGGCGAGACTCTGTCTTAAAGAAATAAAAAAGAAAATGGAAGGTGAGTCACAGACTGGGAAAAAAATATTTGTATTTTATGTATGTGTGTGTATGTAGCATAACATATATATGATTAAGGACTTTTATCCAGAATATATTTTTCAAAACTTGTGTAACTCAATCATAAGAAGACAAATAACATGAATAAAAATTTGGCAAAAGAGGCCAGGCGTGGTGGCTCACCTCTGTAATCCCTACACTTTGGGAGGCTAGGGCAGGGGGATCACTTGAAGTCAGGAGTTCATGACCAGCCTGGCCAACATAGTGAAACCCTGTCTCTACTAAAAATACAAAAATTAGCTGGGTGTGGTGGCACGCGCCTGTGATCCCAGCTCCTTGGGAGGCGGAGGCAGGAGAATCGCTTGAATCTGGGAGGCGGAGGTTGCAGTGAACTGAGATCGCACCACTGTACTCCAGCCTGGGAGACAGGGCGAGACTCTGTCTCAAAAAGAAAGTTGGCAAAAGATTCAGACACTTCACCGAAGAAGAAATGCTGATGTCAAAGAACCACATTAAAAGATACTCAACTTGACAGTCTTTAGGGAAATGCAAATTAAAATTACAAAATACCATTTACCCACTTGTTAGAATGGCTTCTAACAGTTCCAAGTGTTGGTGAGAATATAGAGCAGTGGGAACTCTCTTATAGTGCTAGTGAGAATACAAAGTTGTGTAGCTACTTTGGAAAACAGTTTGACAGTTTTTTACAAAGTTAAAGATACACCTAACCAAATGAACCAGCAATCCCATTATCTAGCTATTTACCCAAGATAAAGAAAAACATGTCAATTGGGAGACTTGTAACCGAAGGTTCAAAGGTTCGTAATAACTTGTGGAAATAACCCAAATAAATGTCCATTACCTGGTGTTTGGATAAACAAATTGTGGTATACCCACAAGAGAGAATATAGAATACTAATTGGCAGTAAAAGTGAATGAATTACTGATACATACATAGGATGAATGAGTCCTAGGAGCATAATGCCAAGTGAAAGAGAAGGAAGACACAAGAGTACATGGTATACAACTCCACTTGTAGGAAATTGTTGAACAGTGAAGTTATAGTAACAGAAAGTAGATCAGAGGTTGCCAGGGGCTTGAAATGGAGGGGAGATTGACTGTCAATGGGGAGGAGGGAACTTTGGAAGGAGTTGATTTCTTTATCATGATTATAATGGTGGTTACGTGATTATACATTTGTGACTCCTCATTGAATTGAACACTTAAAATTAGTTTATTTTTCATGTATTCTACCTCAACAAAGAACTACAGACAGTCTGTGTCTGTCAAGCCCTGTTAGGAATGTAATTAGATAAATGTGATGTGGGTCCTCCAGGGAGCTCAGTCTGTGGACATGGTATGGAAAGATTTACAATTCAAAGGGACAAGAACTCTAGAGAGGAGTGCTGCGGCACAAAGGAAGGAGTACTTGATCAGGGAAGGCCCCACAAGGGAGCCTTGAGTTTTAATTTGATGGCTGAACAGGAGTCAGACGAATGTTGAGGGGAAGGACATTCCAGGCAAAGGCATGCAAGTGGGAAACTGTATGTTATGTTTTATAAGCCACAGGGAGCCTGGTATTGTTGGAGCCCTGGTGTCATGAGATTTATGTGGAAGTAGCAAAAGTTGAAGCTGGACAGGTTGGCAGAGATAAAAGGTGGAATGTTTCTCACATTTGCTTATCAAACTCCTATTGCAAAAACAACTAGGTACTTGAGAATCCATTCCTCTTGGACAAGAGATGAGATTATCAGTGCGCCCTTTCATTTCTGTTTATTCCTTTCCTTTTGGCTTAACACAGACAACACCACCACCACCACCACAAAATACCTTGTTTTTAGAATTAACAGTTTTAAAACTGTAATTCTCCTTGAATAGACCTCAGCTGAATTTGTATAAGTAAGGCTGTATTTAAGCTTTCACACGTTACAGGAAGGAAACATGTTTTGATGTTTGAGAAAGCCTTTAGTACTAGCACATTAATAGCCATCTGAAAGAACTGAGATTAGCCACATGTGGCTTGTGCCTTCAACGAAATGTCAGTTTCTTTGCACCAATAGTGAGAAGTATAAAATCCCCACATTACATTTTAGATGAGAGAAAATCTTATGAAACGACTTACTAGTTCAACTCTGTATACATGAAATCTTTGAACATCACTCTCTATCCTTGGAGTAATTCAGGGAAACGTATACGTGTGTGTCTGTGTCTGTGTCTGTGTTGGAGGCAGACTCATAGAAGGATTTACATTAAAATGGGATAGCTGATTTTGAAGGCCTGGTCTAAAATTTAATGCTTTCTTGTGTGTTGCAGGCTGTGGAGTTTGAAGGCTGGGCCGACACCCTCTTTCTTCTGCAGTTCACCCTCTCCTGTGTAATGGGGTAAGCCTTTGCTACCTTGTTAGCAGGTAGTTTCCTAAAGAAATAGGTTAGAGAAATTTGCGTGCCTCATTTCTCAATATCTTTTTAGGTCTCTTGAGTATGTCAGCCTAGGATAATTAAGCCTCCAGATTCAGGTGGTTTCATAGCCCTTGGGAATGTGCTCTTAGGGCTACTGAATTGATACCTTAGAAGGATGAAGAAAAGAAACAGTTTACCTGCTGTTTAGTAAGCACCATCATATTTCAACATGCATTAGTTTTAATCTCTATACTGACCATTTGACAGATAGAACTTTAGTAAATTGTCTAAATTTGCACAGTTTGTAGGTGGCAGTGGCAGCATTTGAATTTGGGGCAGTTTGACCCCTCTTTACCATGTTTTCTTCTTCACAGAAGAGAATATGTAGAGGATGAGAGGATACCTGCAAACATGCCTCTTCTCCTCACCTCCATGTCTCTCTAATGTGTTTTTTTTCCTCAGCTAGTCAGTTTAGTTGCTATTTGGTGACTGGATCTGGCACACAGTGAGCAGGTGCTTCAAAATAAAGTTGACCTGATGCCTTGGTACTAAGTCAGGCTGAGAAGCCTCAGTGTAAATCAGAGGCTTTGTATCCCCTCTTAAAGTAGTTTTAATTTGGTTTTCTTCAATATTTAAGGATCTCTCTTGCCTCCATCTGGCCCAGCGGACATGTTGTCCTTATGGAAGGTTCACAACTGCGTTTTAGGGTCTGTGAGCTCTGAGCTTTCTGTCTGGCTTAGGCGTATTAGTAGGAAGCATGATCTATAAAAAGTCATGATTGTAAGAGATGGTTCAGGGTTTTGATGAGGGCAGCAAGGAAAAATACTTGGTAAGGAGATGAATGTGTTTCTCTATAGTGAAATTTTAAAAATTCTGAAGCTGCAGTATAACAAGCAGTGAGGTGGGGAAAATTCCTAGCCGATCAGTGACTAGAATGTGCTGGCCTGGCCAGCACTGATTGTTTATCTTGGCTAGACATTACTATAAAGTAAGAAACTGGATTTTATACCTCTTCCTTCATTCTAGGTTTATCTTAATGTACGCCACAGTACTCTGCACGCAGTATAATTCTGCTCTTACAACTACAATAGTTGGCTGTATTAAGGTAAGTAGAAAAAGTACTGTTATCTTTTTGGTACCTGCGTTATTTGAAGATCTTTCCTTTAAGATAAGAGTCTGGCGATGGCCTTAAGACCCAAATCGTTATTTCCTCACATAACTGTCTTAGTTTGACAAATTGTGGTGATAGTTTCTGAAACAGTCTTTAAGAATGCAGGGAGGGCATAGTCTCTACTTGGAGGCAGCTTAGCTCTGAAGAGCATGGGAAAAGGAAAATGTACTATCTGAACAGAGGAAGGAATAGAATTAGGTCTGTTTCTGACAGGGCAGATTAATAGCTTGGTAATGATAAGCCTGTCCCTTTAACCCCCAGTGAGAACTGCTGTGTTCTCTGCCTCACTGAGATCTGGCTGTTTTGTAGGGAAAGGATGCTGGCCAGAAACTAATGGGGGGAGTTTTCCTATGCCTGAGCCAAACCTTAAATGGCTCACTTTTGAAAGCTGCGTCTGACATTTCCAATGATCTCATTTCCTCCTGATCCATTTTATTTGAGGGGAGACTAATTTGTCTTCAGCCAGGAGAGCCAAGTTGACTCGAATATTGAGCTCAAGTTGGTGGCTTGAAGCCTGAGGCCTCTTCCATCTGACTTTGTGATTCTAGAGCTTTATGATTCAAGAGGCCGCAGCTTGTCTGAATTCCAAATGAATCAGCCAAGTGGGCCTGCTTCCTTAGAAAGGCAAGACCGAGAGATGTAGATCCTTAATGTTTGTGGAAAAGAGGGCCATTACCCTTGTGCCTTCCTTTCTGATGCCCCATTACTCAGTAGTGAGGGAAGGGGTTTCAGAGGTCAAGTTTTTACTGCTGTTTATCTTTGTAGTCTCAATAGAGTGGTGCCCACCTGATCTCATTTTAGAAACTAGATTGGGTTAAAACTCCAGAAAGTCTGTAGTTTCAGATCATGAAATTGGACTGTTTGTTGTGAATAGAATTCCGAATTAAGCTACAACAGGTCAACAGTGTGAATTCCTTTTGAAAGCTAGAGATATTCCATATGCCAGGCTGACTGAGACAGCTTCAGGCCCCTCCCCCAAATTAGCTCTGGCTGTGTTTTGGTTTTGTAAAGTGAATGCTTCAAAGGTAAAGTGGATGGCTTGCCTCTTCAGTATAAGAGCAGTGAGAATGTGAGAAATAGGCCATGTTTTTAGCTAAGGAGAGGGATGATGCAGGAAAGCCTATGTTTAATTTTAATAAGTAAACCTATTTGCCTGGAATTTCTTAGTGTACTTTATCATTATCAACATGGGATACAAATAAAGTCATTCTTGCTTACATAAAGTTTATACTTTCCTTTTGATACATGTTTCTCCTCACAGTAGTCCAAGAACTCCATGGATTTACTCATTCCAGGGTGATTAATTTTACTTACACACTCCACAGGGAGGCAAAAACTGAATTGTCTGATGAGTTTACTACTGCTCTTTGCTTCTTACTGGTGCAGGGTATCACTGTTGAAGGATGGCTTGCACATGCGGACAGATGGGAATTGCTGATACCCTTGCAGGGTCGAAGTCTCACAGGACACAGTGGAGCTTCTGTCATTAGCATCCCAGTCGTAACCCATTTAGCTCAGCCATTCCTCCTACAAGAGGCTTTAAGCTTCCTTTTGTGCTTGAGAATCCCCTGCAAATCCTTAGGTCAGCATTCCTTTTTCTCTTCAGGATGGTGGGAAAATCACTTATGAAAACTCGTTAAAAGTAGAAATTCCAAGACCTACCCAGATAGACTCAGTCAGAATCTCTAGAGTAAAGCTTAGAAATGTTTAAGTTTAACAGGGTTGCCAGGCAATTGTCAGGTATACTAAAGTCTGAGAATTGCAGTCTTAGTTTTGAGCTAGTGTGACTCTTCTGTGCTTCCCAATAATTTCTTTTTTGAAGATGTTGGTGTCTTTCCTTGATAGCCAGACTTGCTTAGGATACCCTAATATATACCTACAGGTTTTCCAACTTCTGATTTTGAGCAGCATGGGTTGGATTCTGTCCCCTTCATTTCTGAAGTTCCTTGGGCAACTTACATAATCCCTGGATCTCTGTATTCAAATGAGGTCCTATTATACACTTTCCTAAGTTGCCTGCTAGCCTTGTTTATTGTTACATGATACTTAATTTTATTTTTTCCCTTCAAATAATAGGAAAATCCTTTCTAAGGCAACCTCCTGTCTTTGAAGCTGACATAATTTTGAAGGTTCTCTCAAAGGGTGTTTTATTAGAAAAATAATTTTGAAGTTTCTTTTTGGCCTTTTTCACTGTGTCATTTTACTTTGTGTCTCATAGGCCTAATCTAGAGGCCTGTGAGAAATAAGTCAGAGAAACATATTTTGGGGTAAAATATTTTAATTTCCTTCAGTTCTCACTTTAAAACTTCCAAAAGTTTTATATATTAAAAGCCATTTGGGCCAGAGGTCATTTGAGATAGACAAAGAAGTGAGAAAACAAATTTAGATAAGCAGAAAAGAGTAAATTTAAATATATTGTCCGGTATCTTTTTTAGTCATAGTCCTAAGAATGGATTAGTTTAAACATTTGTGTCCCATTTTAGGAGGTGGCATTGTAGATACACTAGGCCTCTTATGTATGATGAAGGCAAACAGATCTTTAATAGGGGGTGTTTTTATGGAAACAGAGGAAAAAAACGAAGGTTAATGTCTGGAGTAGTATATAGAGTTTTGCAGAGTCCTTGAAGTATCTTCAGATTGCAGTGGCATTCTGACAGACTTTACTGGATTATAGTTCAAATCACTATTGAAGTGAACTTTCTGAGTAGTGTATACATCAGTAGGCATGAAGGCTATTTGTGTGTAACTTGTGATTTTTCTTGAAGTTTAAGTTGTCTAGTTTCAGTTTATAGGGCTTTAAGAAAAGCACAGTTTTAATTTGCAGTGACTTAAAGTCAAAAATGGAAGAAAAATTTGAAAATGTTAGTTTGGAAACCTGTATCCAGGGAAGAATTTAGGTTCTAGTCTAAATATTAGAGAAGTAATAAAAACAATAACAGTGAATGAGGCTAGAATCTAATTTAAATAGGTGTGCTATAGTTTTATTTGAAACATATTTTTTTCTCTAGTCTCCCATTTTTACCAAAGATAAATCATAGAGGATCAATTTATTTGTAAAATAAGTTTAAGTCTTATTATACTTGGCCTGCTTATTTGTATAAAGTGTAGTAAGAATAGCGATTGGCCATATAGGCTCTTTTTAGATTAGTTTTGTTGTAACTTTTTAATTAGGAATCTTAGATTATTAGACTTTTAAAAGCCTCAAGGCCAGGAAGCTAAGCCAAGGATTTGCCACCAGACTCTAATACCTGTAACAAATTGGGTGAATCTTTCTCCTTTTGATATCATAAAATAACTTGAAGTCCCTTGGCCTGTCAGAAAGTTACATTTTTTGTTTATCACAGGTCAGGAAGCTTGTAAAGGAACTGTGTAGATAAGGGTCTTTTTATTGACTTTATAAAGTCAACTTTAATTTCTTAAAGTAGTTTGGTTGCATCTGAAAATATTTTAGTCACAGCCTTGGTAAAATAACCAGTGTCTCTAACTGTGTCCTGTTACAAAGAAAACAGATGTGTATTGAACTTATCTAAACAATTATATTCTGATAAGTTAAGAATATTTATAAATCGTTTTTAAATTTGGAGAAATTAGTTACAAAGATAAATGTTTTAAATTTATTCACAAAGTATATTTTACTCAATTGTTATAAATTATAAGTAGTTTAAAAGAAAAAACAGTTTTTTGACTCTGGCAAAAACAGCATTTTTTTTTAAAGTCATAAAAATTACTTTAGTCTTTTACTAATGTAATTCCGTGTAATTAATTCTTATTCTGCTGGATGTTAGGTTAGCAATCCTCATGAATACATCAGTTTTTGAACTAGAGTACTGAAAGTTTTTACCTAGTCTAATGGTCTGATCAATAAAGTTACCAGAAACCTGTATTTACAACTACTTATCAGGGTCTTTTTTATTAATTTCTCTGAAGAAAAAGCAAATTTTGGACTCTACCCAATTGTAAACTGCATTTTGAGAAGAATCAAAGTAAAACAATAATTGTCAATGGACAACAAAAGTCTTAGAATAGTTATACAATTGACAAGGAAATTTGGTTATTTCACTGGCATATACCAATTTAACATAATCATAATTATTACTGATAATATATATGAAGACATTTCAAATCTTTAGGAATCTCATATTTAGAACATATATTAATAACACATTTATATAAATGTAATGCAGAGAAAGTTAAGCACTATTTTTTAAATGATTTCCATTTGATTTTAACATACTGAATAAGGCTAATGTTTCTCTTGGACTTCTAGAGGCCCTATTATCTAAAAAGTTAGTTTGAGGTCAAAAAACTGAATTTGAAATTTTGATTTGGGGAAATATGTCAGATATCAAAGGTTTAAAACAAGATTGTAGGCCACTAAAATAAATCATTTATTTAGTCAACATGATAATTTAAAGATTTTAAAAAGCAAAACCTTTTACTCTTGGTGGAGACTTATAAGACATAATAAAGACACCATGAGTTATACTGAATCTGTTTTTCCCTGTCTCCCTGTTTTTTGTAGTTTATTTAGAAGGTAAATAAAATTTTAAAAATTATTTTTTATTAATACTACATGAAAAATTTGTTTAAAAGAGAAAACTGCCCGGGCTTGGTGGCCCACGTCTGTAATTCCAGCACTTTGGGAGGCCAAGGTAGGGGAATCACTTGAGGCCAGGAGTTTTAGACCAGCCTGGCCAACACAGTGAAACACTGTTTCTACCAAAAAATTAGCCGAGCATGGTGGTGTGCACCTGTAGTCCCAGCTACTTGGGAGGCTGAGGCAGGAGAATCACTTGAACCCATGTGGCGGAGGTTGCAGCTAGCTGAGATCGCACCAGTGCACTCCAGCCTGGGCAACAGAGTGAGATCCTGTCTCAGAAAAAACCAGAGAAAATTAGATTTTATTTTTGTATTAGTGTATTCTTAAAGTTAATTTTAATAAAACCTTGTAAATAAATCTATTTTAGTTAGTTTAACCACAAGATTTTTATATGTTTTTAAATAGCCTCTTCAATTTAAACATTTTTTAAAATATTTATTTTTATTTTTTTAATTAAAACCTTTTTAAATGTTTATACTGGGCAATATCTTTTTTTTTTTTTTACAAAAACTTATTTTTATGTCTTCTATAACCTTTTTTATGAAAAACACATTTTCCTTTTTGAATATACTTTGCATATTGAATTGTTTATTTTAATATCTAGTTTATATATTTTAATTATGATAGTATCTCTTAGTAACTCTTATTTGTAGTGAAAAACCTAGGAAATAAGTAATTTTAACTATATGTAGAGTGCAAAACAAAGAATAGAGCTGTGAACACAATGCCTGGAAGAGTTAATCCTTAGTATGGCCAAGAGACACGGTTGGGCTAGGGAGGACAGGGCCTGGGTGTTGTCCCCAGACCTCACCATGGTTGTTTGTCTAGACATTAGAATCTAAAGTCTCAAATTTACAGACATAAGCTCACAGATAAATTAAGTAAACATTAAAAATATTATAGAAGTAACAGTTCTGGCCGGGCGCGGTGGCTCAAGCCTGTAATCCCAGCACTTTGGGAGGCCGAGACGGGCGGATCACGAGGTCAGGAGATCGAGACCATCCTGGCTAACACGGTGAAACCCCGTCTCTACTGAAAAATACAAAAAACTAGCCGGGCGAGGTGGCGGGCGCCTGTAGTCCCAGCTACTCGGGAGACTGAGGCGGGAGAATGGCCTAAACCCGGGAGGCGGAGCTTGTCTGATCAAGTTAAAATCTAACTTAAAATTTGAAGACATTTTAATTTTATTTTACTAATAATTGTTCAACTTTTAATTTATTAAGGATTACTAAAATCATGTGAACTTGAAAATTATTTGTGCTTATTTAATTTATGAGTACTAACTTATAAGTTAATTTGATATGTAGACAGTATATTCAATGTTTAGTTCCCACTTTCAAGTGAGAGCAGGTGGTGTTTAGTTTTCTCTTCCTGCGTTAGTTTGCTTAGGATAATGGCCTCCTGCTGCAACCATGTTCCTGCAAAGGACATGATTTCATTCTTTTTTGTGGCTGCATTGTATTCCATGATGCATATGTACCACATTTTCTTAATCCAGTCTATCATTAATGGGCATCGTGGTTGACTGCATGTCTTTGCTATTAGGAATAATGCTGCAGTGAACATAAGAGTACATGTGTCTCTTTGGTAGAATAATTTATTTTCCTTTGGTGATATAACCCAGTAGTGGGATTGCTGAGTCAAATGGTAGTTCTGTTTTAAGTTCTTTGATAAATGTCCACACTGCTTTCCACAGTGGCTGAACTAAATTTACATTCTCCCCAACAGTGTATAAATAAGCATTCCCGGCCGGGCGCAGTGGCTCAAGCCTGTAATCCCAGCACTTTGGGAGGCCGAGATGGGCGGATCACGAGGTCAGGAGATCGAGACCATCCTGGCTAACCCGGTGAAACCCCGTCTCTGCTAAAAATTAAAAAAAATTAGCCGGGTGAGGTGGCGGGCACCTGTAGTCCCAGTTACTCGGGAGGCTGAGGCAGGAGAATGGCATAAACCCGGGAGGCGGAGCTTGCAGTGAGCTGAGATCCGGCCACTGCACTCCAGCCTGGGCGACAGAGCAAGACTCCGTCTCAAAAAAAAAAAAAATAAGCATTCCCCTTTCTCCCTAACCTCACCAGTATCTGTTGTTTTTTGTACGACATTCTGACTGATATGAGATGGTATCACATTGTAGTTTTGATTTGTGTTTCTCTGATGATTAGTGATGAGCCTTTTTTCATATATTTGTTTGCTGCATATATATTTTCTTTTGAGAAATATCTGTTCATGTCCTTTGCCCATCTTTTAATGGTGTTATTTGTGTTTGTTGAATTAGGTTGCTTATCAATTCTGGATATTAGACCTTTGTCCAATGCA
Organism: Piliocolobus tephrosceles; assembly: GCF_002776525.5. Lineage (NCBI taxonomy): Eukaryota > Metazoa > Chordata > Mammalia > Primates > Cercopithecidae > Piliocolobus > Piliocolobus tephrosceles. Next base: position 155,166,412 of record NC_045434.1, read on the forward strand.
TAGTTTGTGAATATTTTCTCCCATTCTATTGGTAGTATTCTTTAGTATTGGCAAAAGCATTTATCTTCTGGAGAAATAGATTGGGAAGAGGTTAATGTCACTGATTTCTTAATAGTGTTCTTCCTTATACTATACTCTTATTAGGGTTGGTGGGTTTTTGTTGTTTGTCTTTCGTTTATTTGCTTTTGTATTTTAAGGACAGATATTTGGATGAGTTTTATATATATTTAAGAAACTCTGTTAAACCTATGTAACAGTATATTACTATTTTTATTTTTAGAATATATTAATAACTTATATTGGAATGGTCTTTGGTGGAGATTATATTTTCACGTGGACAAACTTCATTGGTTTAAATATCAGGTAAGTAAAACAATTTAATTAAATTGAAAAATTGGGATTGGATATTCAAATAATGTCATAATAAGGTTAGGCTATTAAAATTAATGGAAAATTTATTCATTGTTAAACATATATGGAGTGCCTTCTATGTGCTACATATTTAATGTCTCTACATAATGCTTTCTAAGAAGTGGGGAGAGGTTGGGCATAGTGGCTCATACCTATAATCCCAACACACTTTGGGAGGCTGAGGTGGACAGATTGCTTGAGCCCAGGAGTTTGAGACTAGTCTGGGCAACATTGTGAAACTCCGTCTCTACAAAAAAATACCAAAATTACCTGGGTGTGGTGGTGCACGTCTGTAGTCCCAGCTACTCGAGAGGCTGAGGTAGCAGGATCACTTAAGCCCAGGAGGTCAAGGCTGCAATAAGTTGTGATTACACTGCATTCTAGCCTAAAATAAATAAATAAATAAAATTTAAAAAAATAAAAGTGGAGGGTGGAGAAAATGCTTCTATATTCTATTTAGAGTATTAGGGAATCTTTTCTAGAAGTTTAACTCCCTTTGTTTAGCCTTGAAAGCACTCTATTATGCTAGTTGGCAGTGCAGTGTTCTCTAGAAATATAGGGCTAAAGAAGAATAACATAACAACAATTATTTGATGTGTGTCTGACATATTACTACCTTTCATTAGACCTTACATGTCTTCATCAGTGAAGGGGGTTACTTGTATTGTTTGAAAGGTCTTTTTCAGTTCTTGAATCCCATTGTTTTAAATATTCTTTACATGCCTTAAAATGATCAAATTTCTGTTTGGGCCAGACCTCTGTCTTCAAGTCAGACTTGTCTAGTTAACAGTCCACTTGACACCTCCTGCTGACATGTCTAAAACTGAACTCTATTTCCTTCAAAGTCTGTGCTACCCATGGTCTCTATCATCTTAGTTGATGGAGACTCCATTCTTCTAGCTACCTGGTTCAAAAATCTTGGCATTATCCTTGACTTTTCTATCTCATGTCTAATATCCAGTATGTTAGCAAATTTTGTTGGCTTTACCTTCAGAAACTATCCAACAGACGATCTCTTGTCACTATTAGCATTGCTTTCATCCTCAGCTGAGCTAGATTGTTGCCTTAGTCTTGTACAGTCTTATCCCTGGTTTGACTCATCCACCTCCCTCTCCTGCTGTCAATTCTCAATAGAGTAGGCAGTGCATTCTTTGCAAAAGGTAAGTCTGAATATGTCATTCTTTTAATGCTCCCATACTCCCCACTCCATGACTATTGAAGTTCCAAAGTCCTTACAAGGCCCTACGAGATCTAGCCCCTGTTTACCTCTCCAAGTTTAGCCACTGCTTCTCTTCTTCTCCCTTACTCTACTTCATCCATATAGACCTCCTTGCTGTTCCTCTAGGATGTTTGGTGTGCTTCCTCTTTAGGACCTTTGGACTGAATATTTTCTCTGCCTGGAATATACTGTCAGATATTTGCGTGGCTAGCTTTTATGCCTGTAAGTTTTTCCTCAGATGTTATCTTCTCAAGGAAATCTACCTGGACCAAACAAAAACATGAAGGTGGAAATGCAGGTGTTGGATGAGGGCTGGGGAGAATGGGCAGTAGGCACTCCAGTGTGGTTAGTGTAAGAGGGATTTCACAAGGATAATTCTGGAAAAGTAGGTCAGTAACCGAGTGTGAGGTGCCTCTCAAATGTCTCATAACGGAGGAAGAATGAGTGCCCAGCTTGGAAGACATTCTGTGAGATACCAATAGACTGCGTAGATGATAGAGGTTGGGTCAAAACTTGCTTACTTGCCATACAGTTAAGATCTAGTTAGGATGATCAAAAACAGAAAAGCCTTGAGGATGAAGAGAAGCAGCAATTGCCAAAACCCCTTTCATCTTTTTACTGTTCACCAATATTAGCCCCTGGTGTACCTTAGCGTTTTGACTTTTACGTCTCTTGGGTGGCCACTGCATGCTACTTAACCTTGTGAAATGATCTATTGTCTCATATAATTTAACTATATAATTTAACATATGTTAATATACATATAGCATAACATCTAACATATATAATAACATAACATATAACATGTTAATATTACAACAACATTGTCATATAATTAAATTATATAATGTAATTCCTATGTACATCCTGTAAGAATGGTATTATAATCTCCATTTCACAGGTGTGAGGGAACTGAGGTTCTGAGGGGCTAAGTAACTTGCCCCGCATCATAGAGCTTTGTAAGTGGCAGAGTGCACACAGTTAGATTCTCTTTATTCAACGCAATGACATCTTTGTGTTTCTCTCTGTTCAGATTGGAAACCTTTGAAAGATGGTAGATACAGAGGCAGTACAGCTCTGCTGTACTTAGTTGGTGAGAAAGAAAATGGGAAAAGGCTTCCTAAAAGTTGCTGTATGGGGAGTGAGGATGGGTGTCCTTGGTCGTTGTGGGAAGAATGTACCCAGAAACCCAGTTTCAGTTATTTGGCAAGAATTTTGTTTGTTAGGAAATAGCGGTACAAGGCAAACTCTTCGTTCATAGGTTTTGATGTAGATTGGCTTATTTGACATATAGAAGGCAGGGTCTAATCTGGGAGGCAGAGGTACCTGCCTAGACACATGAACAGACATGTCAGTGATGAGATATGTAAGAGGCAGCCTGGAAGTTAGGACTGTTGTTCCCTGGCCATAGCGTTGCTATATTGAAAGCATTTTTAGTGTGTATTTTTGGAATGGATATCTCATTGTTGGGGGCTAATGAATATGTCCATGACTATAGGTTTAGGAGAAGTAGACTGTGTTTGCATTGCTTTTGAAGATCAAAAGTGGATCAGAGCAGATCAAGTGGATTTAATAGATTCAGTAGATTTGGAAGCAGTTTAGCACATTCCAGTCAGATTTGCGGTATTCTAACAAGGCCCCTGTCTCAGGAACTGTAGCGTTGTATTTTTCTTCTGGTTGTCTCCCAGCTGTGTCTGCCACAGCAGGTCTCTGTGAGTTAAGAGTTGGTAGTGCCACTTTGGGAGGCCAAGGTGGGCAGATCACAAGGTCAAGAGATCGAGACCACCCTGCCCAACATGGTGATACCGCATCTCTACTAAAAATACAAAAATTAGTTGGGCATGTTGGGGTGCGCCTGTAGTCCCAGCTACTCAGAGGCTGAGGCAGGAGAATCGCTTGAACCCTGGAGGAAGGAGGTTGCAGTGAGCCGAGATGGCATCACTGCACTCCAGCCTGGCAAGAGAGTGAGACTCTGTCTCAAAAAAATAAATAAATAAAAAATAAAAGAGTTGGTAGTGCTATTGTTTGAAGATTAGACATGAAAATTGCTTGAAAATTTTTTAAACGGCATAAACCTAGGCTTGCATAATGATTTTACCTTATTTTTAATATGCATGTTTTAACTTTTTAAAAGAAAAATCTTGTTGACCAGTTCTAATACAAGTGGTTCTTCTTTTAAAAAATGAATATTTAGGATGATCTAATGTGTTAACACCAATTTCAGAGTACCAGAAGGTATCAACTTTCATGTGAATATGTATGGGACCAATAGATTAGTTAAAGGGTCTGTGTTTGAAGTAGTGGAAGATCCTGATTTAGAATCATTTAGTAGTGATGTGTAAAAATTCATATATAACCCTTCTCTCCTTCAAATCTGGGCTTTTCCTCATTTTCCCTTTCCCTTTCTTCCAGTTTTCCCCTTCCCCAAAGCTGCTAGAGAGCAACTTATATAGTTCCTTCCCAAAGTGTTTACTCATCACTGCGTAACACATAGTATGCTCGCTGAGGAACGTTCAGTTCTCTTCAGGTGGTTCATGAATTGCCCTTTCTGAAAATTATATTTGATAATGATCAAGTCAGTAATAAAGATGAAATTAAAAATATTTGATTGTTGCCTCACGTTACAGCCATATGGCAATGGTGTGCCCCCTCTTTCATTATGTTACATCTCCTTGCTCTATGGTGTGAATGTTTGTGTTCCCCCAAAATTCGTTTGTTGAACTCTCAACTCCCAAAGTGATGGTATTAGGAGGTAGGGCTTTGGGAGGTGATTACGTCATGGAGTTGTTGCCCTCATGAATGAGATTAGTGCCCTTATGTAAGATATCCCAGAGCATGATGAGAAGATACTGTCTGTGAACCAGAAAGAGAGCCCTCTCTAGACATTGAACCCGCCTTGATCTTAGACTTCCCAGCCTCTAGGACTGTGAGAAATAAATTTCTGTTGTTTATAAGCCACCATTTATGGTATTTTGTTACAGCCGCCCAAATGGAGTAAGACGTTTATTATTATAGTACCTTACCTTTTGTCAGCAGTGCATATCCCCTCTGGTCTGTGAGTGTCAGGGCTGACAGGGAAGGTAGGAGAGAAGAGAATGAAGAGATTATTCACGTAATCTCATTTGATCCTCAGACAAGCTTAGACAGATAACAGTATTCTTATTTGATGAATACAGAAATGGATTAATTTGCCCAGGGTCACATAGCCAGTGTAGATTGAACATCTAAGATCCAGAATGCTCCAAAATCTGGAATTTTTGAATGCTAACAGGATGCTCAAAGGAAATGTTCTTTGGAACATTTCAGAATTGGGATTTGGATGCTCGGGCTGGTAAGTATAATGCAGATATTCCAAAATTTGAAATCATAAACACTTCTGGTCCCAAGCATTTTAGATAAGAGATACTCAACCTATAGTATATTCAGGATTTGAACCAAGACCTAACTGTAGAGTTCATGTTTTTTTCAATACACTGACTATGCTGGGAATATAGGATCTGGAATTATCATTAGGCCTAAGCCTGGAGTAAATTCCAGGACATTCTTTGTCTTTTTCTATCCTGTGCTTCTCCAGTATTCCTATCCAGTTTAAATAGGGTTAATATGAACATCAGAGATTGTCTTAACAGGAAAAATAAGAAACATTTTTATTTTTTAGGTGGTTGTGGGAAGGGGAAGCTAGAGAAAGGTAGGATGAAAGAAAGGAGAGGTAGCTCTTCTACTTTGTTTTGTGGTGGGTTTGGAGGCAGAGGGAAATTGACTGTCATGTGGATGGGTGTACATGTGAACCTTAAAGAACTTTTAGCTTCAGTCAAAAAGACTTCAGTAAGTCATTTCTTGGGTCCAGTCCAGCTACCAGGGAAGTAATCTACTTGAGGTACTAGAAGAACCAGAAAAGTTTCTAGGAGAGTCATACCAAATTCCAGAAAAAATTAAATGGGAAAAAGCTGCTAGATGAAGGAAAAGATGAAGCTCTATGAACATTGGCATAAGCTCTATGAACATTGGCATAAGAATTGGGTTCATGCCAGGCGCGGTGGCTCACTCCTGTAATCCCAGCTCTTAGGGAGGTAGAGGCGGGAGGATAGCTGAGCCCAGAAGTTCACGACCTGCCTGGGCAATATAGTGAGACCCCATTCTCCACAGAAAGGGGGAAAAAAAGGCCAAAAAAAGTGTAAGAATTGGGTTCATGTGTCCCCTTTCCTCAGGTGGGGTGATGGGGGATACTCAGTTTAGCAGTTACTGTGTTGCTAAGAAGTGCCAGGCCAATTGCAAGAGACTCTGTGCAGCTAAAAGAATTGAGGCCACCATGGGAAATTAACAAGATGATAAGGACAGAATGAGGATGGATAACTAATACCCAGTGGCACAAGGGTCATAAGGGAGGCAGCAGTTGGAGTGGAGAAAGGCTGACCTGGGTTTTATTCTGGTCTATCATTAGGATGCTTTGTGACCCTGAGCAAGTTATCTTATGACTCTGGGACTTTCCTCATCTATAAAATGGACACTTTGGAGGGATATTGTACCTTGGAGGGATATTGTACATTGCAGGAATATTGGGAAAATGGAAATGTATATAAAATGTTTGACAGGTAGACTTTAATAATTTGATTGCTCTTAAGTGCTGTGAGGTGCAGATGAGGAAAAGGAAGAATCTGGTTGGGAAGGTTCAATTGGAAAAGGCTTTATTTTGGGTTGATTGGGGTCTCAGAAAATGGCTAGTGTTATGTGAGCATGTGTAGTCAAGAACAAGCGCCAGTGCCTGATCCCGCTTTCTTCCTAGTGGGAACAAGAGCTAGGCATCTCTCACCCTTCTCCAGCTGGTCTGGGGCTGATGTCAGAGCCCAGAGGAGAACAGAACTAATTTCAAATAAGCAGCAAGTTCATGAGTCAAGTGGTCAGGTAGAAGATGAGGGCCAAACCCAGGGCAGAAAAATTGGAGCCCAGGTCAGGCACCCAGCTGGCTGGAATCCAAGGGAGTCCTGGGCGGCAGTCTCAGTGGAAGAGCCAGGGAGGGCAGGGCAGGAGTGGTCGGATCTGTGAGCTCTTCCAACCTACTTTCCACTTAGTGAATAGGGTAGGAGGCTGTGTATCCTAGGTGAGTTTGAGGTCCCCACAGAGAATGGACCAAGTAATCATTGTCATCAAAGAATGATCCTTCTTGGTGGGAGGTGCAATGGGTAAGTGAGGGGTACCAGCAACCACCTGTCATAGGCTGAAGGCCCAGCTGCTAAGTTCCCCACTGTGAACTTGCTTTTAGTCAGAGAAAAACCAGCTCTGTGAATCTCATAGGGTCTGCATATTTAACTAATTTGGGATGCTTCCTATTCATGCCTATTTTTCCAAATGCAAAAAACATACAACTAAAAATGTACCTGTAGTGTCAGCATCCACCTGTAACCACTGTTAATATTCTTGGTGTGTTCCTCACAGACTTTTGTCTATTCTAGTGTGTACTGATGTACATATTCATGTTCATTTAAATAAAATGAGATTAGACAGTGCTTGATATTTTATGATATATTTTCTCATAAAAATTTAAGCTGTCTCTAAAATTTAATATGTCAATGCTTGTTTTTATTTTATACCATTTTAATAGATGCATAGTACTCCGTTGTATGAATTTATACAATTCCCCACTATGAAACTTTACCCTTCATCTAATTTTTTGGTGTAAGTTTTTGTTTTTTTTTTAACCAAGTAGAGTGTTTACCCTAAAACCCTCCCTTCCTCCATCTCTTATAGTGGTTTTCTGTTTTGCAGCATTGCTGGGAGCCTGGTGTATTCCTATATCACTTTCACTGAAGAGCAGCTGAGCAAACAGTCAGAGGCTAGTAACAAGCTGGACATTAAGGGGAAAGGAGCAGTGTGACCAGAGGATTGCTTCATCTGATACGTAGGCCTAAGTTTTTAATCAACTCAGAACACTGGCAATTCCCACACAGATACTGAGGTGTCTTGATTATGGAGGAAATACCATTCCTTTGCACTTGTACAATCTGAGGATTGATTGCTGCCTTTTAAAATTTTATGATGAGAGAAACTTATAATTGACTCTATTTTAAATATGTTGTTTGAATTAATTTATATCAGACTGGAAAATGTACTGGGCTTTTTAATTTATTTTTCTTCTATGCCGACAGTGAAACATCAGTGTTTTGAAAGTATTTTATTTCATAATTTGATATCCAGGTGTCCCTGAGAGCTGCATATATAATGTTTGCCAACTGGAGCTTCATCATTCAAATTGTTGCTGCATCTGGAGGCAGTTTAGCCTCTCCTCTGCTGGAAATGCAGACAAATATGTGAAATTTCTCTTCTTTGAATTTTATTTCTTATGATTGCATTGTCTTTGTCATATCGTCATTCCATTTGCCAAGGTAAACAACTTTGGCACTATAAAAAGATGTGGGGCTTTGAAGTGTATTGCTGTCTACGTTAGCTTCCCTGACTTTCATAGGATGAGCAGAGTGCATTCCTTGAAAACATGTTCTTTTTTTGTTGTATAGAATGGGGATAATGAAGGGGGTGAGAAAGTAGGCCTTTTACTAATTTATTCATCTGTTTGATTTATTGATTCAACTAAAATGTTTTAAGTATATGTGCCAGGCATTGTGCTAAATACTGGGGATACAGGGATGTTTGCAGAGGTAGTTGAAACATCTCACTCATGCCATAGTGACTGAGGTAAGGTTGCAAATTTAGCTCTGTTAAAATCATTCAGAAGATGTCACTAGGAGTAAGTTTGTTTCAGCCCTCAAAAGCCGCAAGTCTGTAAATTGGATTAAAAACACCTGCCCTACCTACCCTGCAACAGTGTGAGTTCAAATGCTGCAATGTGAGATGAGGTACAAGTAAAGAGCTGTGTTTTGTAAACTAGTGCAGCTCAGCATTGACTCCCTCTCTAAGTGACAATTGCAGACAGGCAAGTCTGTTTTCCGTTGCCTCCTTCCTTTGGGTTCAGTTGCTCTTTGAATGAATATGATAAGGTCCCACATTTCTGAATTTATTGGTTTGAGGGGAAAGGCTGGTTAGATTCTTCGTATTGTCACTGGTTGGTTTTTCTCTGGCAGTGTCAGTGTTAGAGCTGTCATCTTCTTCCTTAAATGGCATGAGCAATGAGCAAACTTCCCTCCTTTCAACATTCCCACCTACATTATATGCCCCTTGGCTCACTTACTGAGCTTGCCAACTTCTCTCAAAACCATTGCTGCATTTTGGAAGAGCAGATGTGAATGGGCATTGCCTAAATTGTCTCTTGGGGCAATCTGGAGGGTGGAGATTTTAACTCAAACATAATCCTATGACTTGACTCAGAGATATCCATTGACCTTGAGGATTAGTGTGTTTGCTCAGGCCAGTTTTGCAGCCAGTGTGCAAGAGATTTGGTGCCTTTGCACTAATACACACACTAGTGTCTACTTCATTGGGTTTGTAATCCACTGGACTCTGTTGACCTAAACAGTTAGGGTTTTGATTTTTTTTTATTTGAAAATTTATATTGAGATCATTTTCATATTCCTGTCTTTCTCTTGTGGTTTGTCTTTTCTAAAGCCTGGCTGGTGGTGCTCTGTCCCTAGAATTATCCCTGCAGCCAACTCCCAAGTTACAAGCTTCATTAAGAGCCTTAGACTCACTTTTTTCTAGCATCTTCTGACCTGAGAAAATTCCACTGGGAGTAAAGGATATTATCTTGTGTCATATGGGTCTTACTCTCCCTGTTTTACCAATGAGAAAACAAAACTCAGAGAAGGATGACTTACTAATACATCAAACCCATGTCCTTTTTATTGAACTATGACTGCCATTTAATTAACCGCCCTTCCCCTCTGAGGGACTTAGGAAACAGATCCTGAGTTCACTTGAACCCTTTCAAAAAAGCAAGCAGTTGATTGAATTTGGTGTCAAAGAGGAGCATACTTTGCAAATCAGGAAGAGTGACACGGTACCCTGTCCTGGAACCTTTATCCCACTTCCAGGCTGACTTTAGTTGGTAATGCACTTCTGGCTGTTAATGTTGCCAACACTTCCTGGTTTTGCTTAGATATAGTGAAAGGGCGTAGTGAGAGCTATTTTTAGTGATTCTTTTCCTTCTGTCAGCAACATGAAGGAGGGACCTTTGAATAATTTTTGTTGTAGAATATTTCTTCATGAAAGGCTTTTGGGTGTGTTTAACAGTTGTTGGGCTAGAGCCCCACCAGGAGTTGAACTGCCTCTTGGGGGTCAGGTTTCCCAGGAGATCTGTCACCTCTTCAGGAGTATTTGAGAAAATTGTGTAATTACAGCTTCACTAAATGCACGTGACAGGCTTCTGTGCCTTGGGAGCCCTGGCTTATGCTGAACCTTCTGGCTGACCAGAGCAGTACAGCAGCTTCTGCTTGCTGGATGCCTCCTTTAGCTGCTAACCAGCATTGCAAGATGGAGCAGCGTGAGCAAGCTGGAGACTGAATAGTCTTTTGGAGTTTGTGTTTTGATTTTTGCAGGCGTGTTACAATATACTGGTGATTTACCTGGTATTGTGGCACCTCCCAGAATCTCTGGTTTTTGCCCCATGTTTGATATTTACTAGAAATAAATGCAGAAAATCTTTGTCCTGTTAACTGCCTCCTGGGAGAAAAAGAGGCAATACAGAGTTAACTCCTTAATTTGCCCACGGAGACAGATGAGCTGTGGTGTTCCAAAAGACAAATTCTATGACTAGTGGCTCCTGTTCAATGTAAGTGAGGCCCTCTTTGGCCAATCTGCTTCTAGTCAAGGCTAAATGGATTGGAATAACCCTAGTTGGCCAGGCTACACGTTGCCAACATGTCCCGTTGAGTTTTATTTGCCCCATGTGGCTGTGGACTTTATGAGTCAATCATTTATAGGCTCCAGTTTGCACCTAGTTTTTTAAAAAAAGTGCATTTACACGCTTTTGGTAGTCCTGTTTTATCAAGAATCCATGGAGGGTTTTGGTTGGTACAGCTGATGCTGGATCCTCACAGAGAAACAGTACAGTTTCACATTGAATCGGTTTGAAATGGCGCCCCAGGACTTTGGGCCTGCCTTGCTTTACAGCCTCGTTCAGTGAGCAGAGATTTAGTGAGCAGCTGTTGTATGCCAAGCATTTGGTAAGCTCTGGAAAAAAGATAGACAAGACATGGTTCTTGCTTTCAAGGAGTGTGTAATTCTTTGGCCAGACATGATAATCTGGACCCTGAGTGGGAGAAAGGAGACAGATGAAAGGAGTCCGTGATTTCGTAACCAAGAACTGCCTGCATAGTTATGAGTATCACTGATTTTAGGGGTGCCCCACAGAGCTAAAGCATTTTTTTAATCTGAGAGGACTTTTGTAACTCATATTAGTTAATCTTCTAGCTCTGAGACAGCAACACAGCTCTTAGAATTCTGTAAGTAGCCTGAGGCCTCCTCTACTGTACATGTTCTTGTTTTCCCAAAACTGTACGTTTGGTTTCTCCTATGAACAAGACTGTAATTGATTTTTCTGTCTCTGAGGAAAAATGTTCAGAATAAATGAGATAATGGATATGAAACTACTTAGCACAATGCCTAGTACATATCAGGCACTCAGCAAATGTGGCTACCGTGTCATTATTTCATGGTGAGACTCAAGGCAAAACAAGATTCTTAATTTATGCTCCATAAATGCTAGAGGCTTGGGCAATATGGTATATCCTGGTATGACCCTGTATCTCATTGCCTCTAGAATCCTTAGGTAACAGTTTTTGTTCACTGTCTTTTCTTTTTTAAAAATATCTACTGGACACAATTGTAGCCATTACATGATGCAGGTGATTCTACCTATTTTTAAAAAAGAACAAAATTGCTTTTATATTGTGATGGTACATTTTAATAAAGGGAAAAAAATTTCCCCCTACTCCCCCTCCTTTTTTTTTTTTTTTTTTTTTAAACAAGGTCTTGCTCTGTCACCAGCCAGGCTGGAGTATAATGGTGTAATCATAGCAGCTCACCACAGTCTGAAACTCCTAGGCTCAAGTGATCCTCCTGCCTTAGCCTGCTAAGTAGCTATGACTATAGGCATGTGCCATTACGCCTGGCTCATTTCTTCCCCCCTTTTTTTTTTCCCCCAGTAAAGACAGGGTCTGACTCTGTTGCCAGACTAGTCTCAAACTCCTGGCCTCAAGTAGCCCTTCTGTCTCAGCCTCCCAAAGTGCTGGGATCACAGATGTGTGCCACATGTCCGGCCAGGAAAATTATTTTCTGTCTTAAAGGAAGATAATTACATTTTAGATTAGCAATTCAGTTAAATCTTTCTCAGTTTTTCATCTTAAGATGGCTCCTGCAAAGGCCAGCGGCGTTCCTTTTCCACTCTCTGAATTGAAAGCAGTTGACCCCATGCTGCCCCTGCTTCCAGGCCTGTCTCGGTTGTCATATATTGTGAGTCTCTGGCACCATCACTGTTTTCCAAGCCAGTCTTCTAGGTCTTACTTTCAGGATGCTGCTTCATGGTATGAGGATATAGTTTACAGTGTTGTAGTTTTTTTTTAAAGCTTTGTTCTTTGAAAATACTTTTTAAAAAGAAATCTACTGGTTAGATTTATTGTCTCACAAAAATGTTTTTAGAGATTATTTTTTTCACAGGTGTTTTCTTTCTCATGCTGATGATCGACTGATTTTTGTCTACAGGTAACCTCTCAGTATTTTTTCATTTTAGAGTCTATTTACCAAATGACCATTTTAGTGTTAAAAGGTACTGAGGAATTGAGGTATGTAAATCAGGTGACATAAACATGAAAATTATGTGCCTAAATATTTTTGTAATGGTGTAAAATAAATACTTTTTCCTGAAAACAAGTATTAAAATTCCTTTGTAACTGCATACAGAGACTAATCCAGAGCCAGAAGTCTGCCCGTATTTTAGAGGTTGGCATCCTGTTAGTTGATTGAGACCCCGTATGTAGAAAATACTATTTTCTATACAAATGCTTTTATGAATAGTACATAGGACCGAATATCCAGTGTCTTGTGGCATACTTGTGGTAAACTAGAAGGAAAGAAATGCTAATCTTTCTGTTTTCAGGATGTTTCAACTGCATTATCAGGTTTCTAAGCTTCTGAGTAGCTTACACATCAAGTAGAGGCATTTTGGTACACGCAGACTCAACAGGGGTGGAAGCACATTAAGGTGTGTCAGAGGGAGAAGCATATTAAACCTTTTTTTAAGAAAAAGATTGTGGTAAAATACAAATAAAATATACCATCTTAGACATTTTTAAGTGTACAGTTTAGTAGTGTTACATATATTCACATTATTGTTCAACCAATCTCCAGAACGTTTCCTTGCAAAATTAAAACTCCATACCTATTAAACAGAAACTCACCATTTTCCCCTCACCTCAGTCATCGGTAACCACCATTCTTTCTGTTTCTATGAATTTGACTACTCTAGATATTTTATATAAGTGGAATTGTACCATATTTGTCTTTTTGTGGCTGGCTTATTTCACACAGCGTAATGTCCTTTGTGTTTTTCCATGTTGTAACATATGTCAGAATTTCCTTCCTTCTTAACGCTGAATAATATTCCATTGTATGTATACCACATTGTTGATCCATCCTTTTGTTGATGGGTACTTGGGTTGCTTCTACCTCTTGGCTATTGTGAATAATCCTGCTATGAACATGGGTGTACAAATATTTTTCAAGATCCCACTTTTTTGTGTGTGTTTTTTTAGACGGAGTTTCACTCTTGTTGCCCAGACTGGAGTGCAATGGCACCATCTTGGCTCACTGCAACCTCTCCTCCTGGGTTCAAGCGATTCTCCTGCCTCAGCCTCTGGAGTGACTGGGATTATAGGCATGCACCACCATGCCCATCTAATTTTTGTATTTTTAGTGGAGATGGGGTTTCACCATGTCGGTCAGGCTGGTTTCGAACTCCTGACCTCAGGTGATCCACCCGCCTCGGCCTCCCAAAGTGTTGGAATTACAGGCGTGAGCCACTGTGCCCAGCCAATATCCTGCTTACTTTTCTTTTGGGTATATACTCAGAAGGGAAATTGCTGTATCATATGGTAATTCTAATTTTTTTGAGAACCCACTCGACTGTTTTCCATTATGGCTGCACCATTTTAGAATCCCACCAAGAGTGCACAAGGGTTCCAGTTTCTCCACATCCTCATCAACACTTGTTATTTTCTGTTTTTCAGATTGTAGCCGTACTAATGGATGTGTTGTGATAATCTCATTCTGGTTTTGATTTTTATTTTCCTAATGATTAGTGATGTTGAGCATCTCATATGCTTGAGTTGGTGTTGAGTTGTAAGAATTCTTTATATTCTGGATTTTAACCCCCTTAGAAATATATATCTAAGGAGATATATTTTTTTTAACAGCTTTCCTCCTGTTTTCTAAGAATTTTGTAATTTTACATCTTAAATTTAGATCTTGAATATATTTTTGATTTCTGTATAAGTTATAAATACATATTTAACCCTTTTTATAGGGTATCTGCATATATATACAGATACATCTTTATACATCTAAATCTAAAGGGGTTAAATATATATATAGATACAGATATATTTCTAAAGGGGCTTAATTATATATATATATATATTTTTTAAAACACAGGGTCTCAGGCTGGAGTGCAGTGGCCTGATCACAGCTCACTGCAGCCTCAATTTCCCGGGCTCAAGGAATTCTCCTACCTTAGCCTCCTGAGTAGCAGAGTAGAGGTGCATACCACCACACCACGCTCATTTTTTTTGTAGAAACGGGGTTTTGCCATTGCTGCCCAGGCTGGTCTCAAACTCCTGGACTCAAGCAGTCTGCCTGCTTGGGCCTTCCAAAATGCTAGGATTCCAGGTGTAAGGTGCTGTACCCAGCCCCCTTATCAGATATATTATTTGCAAATACTTTCTCTCATTCCACAGGTTACCTTTTCACTCCTTTGATTATATCCATTGACTTTGATGCACAGCAAAGTTCTAAATTTTTATGTAATCCAGTTACTTACTTTTACTTTTGTTGCCTGTGCTTTTGGTGGCATAGCCAAGATACACCGCCAAATCCAATGTGAGTTTTATAATTTTACACCTTAAATTTAGGTCTTGAATATGTTTTGAGTTAATTTCTGTATATGTGGTACAGTAAGGGTCCAACTTCATTCTTTTGCATGTGGATATTTCATTTTCCCAACACCAATTGTTGAAGAGATTGTCCTTAACGCATGTGTTTTAATCAACTTTAAAAAATCCTCTTAGAGTCTGATTTTTTTCTAATCTGTTGAAATTAGAATTCATCTTTGTGATAGCTTATTGTCTCACTTGGCTTCCTTGAAGCATAGGCTGTCAGTATTGGGCAACACTATAGAGGATGCACTGCTAAGAGGAGAAAGCAGAGCTGGTGCCATTGTGTACCCACAGTGGGTCAGCACTTACCAGGTAACTTCAATTCTTCTTTTCTACAGTTCTCATCACTTGGGGCCCATGTATCCATTGGTTCATCCATCCATCAAGCCAGATTGAGTTCACTGGGGCCAGCACCCATCCTCTAGTAGAGCCCTGGCATCTACAGATGAAGCTCAGAGAGGCACACTTTCCTGGTGTGGTCAGGGAGCCCGCATTCAAACCCCAATCAGTCGGACTTTAGACACCCTTGCTCTTTGCCACCATGCTGGGTTCTCGTTTCTCTTAGTCTGTCTGTAATAGACTTGGCAGTACCAAACTCATCACCGCTCTATACTTGTCAAATGTTATTTTTCATTCAGTGTTCACCCACTGGATTTAAAGCTTAAGCATGAGCTGGTAGCTGGTTTAATCTGAGAAGGCACAGCAGCCATTCCTTTCCAGCTGTGCTAAAGGTGCCCTCTTGTGGCAACATCTGCTTTCGGCAGCTAAATGATGGAAAGCAGTTTAAGAGGAAGGAAAAGCAGTATTTACTGAGGGCTGACTATGTGCTTTCACCAGGTTAGGGCTAAAATGTGTCTTTGCATATTTGGTACTTTCAGCACTTCACTGATGCATAAATGGTGGCTTCAGCCAGGCTAAGGAATTTGTCCAACATCACTCACATGAGAAATGTAAACCTGGACTTTGATTCCAAAACCCTTTTTTTTCTGAGGAATACATTTCATATACCATCCCTCGTTGTAGAGAAAGCAACAGGAGGGTTTTGTCAAGAGTGCTTTATCATATGTGCCTATTTATTTTCAGATAATTTTTCAGTGAATATTTTTGAGGACAATGTCCACAAATGACAGAATTATGAAAACATAGCTGAGATATGCGTATGAATGTGTGGGAGGAGGAATTTCATTCCACCTGCGAATGGTAGGAAAGGTTTCCTTGGAGAAATGGCATTTGAGCTGATTCCTGAAAAACAACTAGGATTTGACTGAGAAAATACTGGCAGGACAGCCCTCACACCTTCTAGGGCCTCTGTCCCACTCCTTGACTGGAGTGCATCTTTCCTTATAGTACGTGCCCTCATCTCTGTGGGTCTTCCTTGACCAGCCTGTCTGAAATAGGCTCCCCTGCTCTCACCACACCGTGTTCTCTTCTCTCCCTTGCTTCATCTCCATAGCACTTCAAGCTCTATGAAGACAGAGGTTGGGTCTGGTTTTGTTTTTTGAGCATAGCAAGGCAGAAACATGGCCTCATTTGCATTTTAGAAAGATCACACCAGCTGTAGTATTTGGATTGTATACTGTAAGTCAGAGGTTGGCAAATTCAGATGTCTCACAGGGGCCAGGCATGAATGCAAATGAATGCAGTTAATAAATACTATAGTGAGTGGTGGGGCTTGGGATGCATACCTGCTCAAAGGCATTGAAATAAAACAAAAAATCTACCAGCCAGACTTAGCCCTTTGGCTACTAGCATGAGACTAAGTTGAACTACTACAGATCAGATTTGCACTGTAACAGGATCACTGGGATTTCTGCGTGGATGACTGTCAGGTGGGGGTCGTGAAAGGGCAGGACTGAAGGTGAGTGCATCAGATAGAGCAGACTGTTGTTCTAGTGAGAATGATGCTGTCCTAAAGTACATTTGTTCCTTTTTTCAGAGAAAAGAAAAGGGATGTGAGTTATTTTAGGAATTAGAATTAACAGGTGGTAAGTCTGTTTCTTTTTTTTTAAGTAAAGTCTCTTCTTTATTTTTATTTTTTCCTTTTTTGCTGAAATGTGTCTTCAGGAGACCATTTTAACTTTGGGAAATTTTTTAAATTAAGCATTTTATTTCATTGTTTTCAAGAAACCACCTTAAATACTTAATTAAAACTTGAGGCCTATATTGAAAACGGGTTCCCTGATAGTTTCCAGAACATTATTTGAAACACCTATTTCCTCAACTAAGATTTAAAATTTTAATAATCCACTGTAGGATGCTAAATAGACTTCCCCCATTATCACTTTGGATTGTTTTTTTTCTTTTTGAGACAGAGTCTCCCTCTGTCACCCAGGCTGGAGTGCAGTGGTGCGATCTTGGCTCACTGCAAGCTCTGCCTCCCGAGTTCAAGTGATTCTCTTGCCTCAGCCTCCCGAGGAGCTGGGGCTACAGGTTTGCACCACCATGTCTGGCTAATTTTTGTATTTTTAGTAGAGACAGGGTTTCATCACATTGGCCAGGCTGGTCTCAAACTCCTGACCTTAAAGTGATCCACCCACCTTGGCCTCCCAAAGTGCTGGGATTCCAGACATGAGCCACTGCGCCTGGCCTGGATTTCTTGATATCTTATTGTTTTCATCATCCATCAGAATTACGAGTTCAGCTTCTCTCAGGATCAAACTGGCAGTTCTCAGGGTGCCGTGGTGCTAATAGTGACAAAGTAGACTTAAGATGGCCACATGACACTGACAGGGAAACTAATCATCTTCACCGGAGTCGTCAGGGGAATGGAACCTTTCCCTAAGGGCTCATGGCCCACCTGTGGTAGGGCTGAGAGTCCAGTGCTGCACATGGCCATCCCATGACCTAATGAACACCTCAGCATGCATGCTTGCAAACCTAAATGTTTTTAAAGCTGATTTTGATCTCCCAATACAAGAATGCTGATTGTCCTGCATTTTAGGTAAGCCAGTAAGTTTTGACTCAATTATTTTAACTTACAAAACAGTGGTGTACTTTCACTTAACCTCAATGCTTTCTGAGTATAAAAGTAGGAACGTTTTTGAGGTGACTGACTTACGTTTCCAAGAGTTTTCCAAAAAGGTAATATTTGAAGTGTAGCAATGAAACAGAGTGCGTGCTATCCTACAGTAAAAATACATTTATTGAGCCATTTTTACATGCTGCACACATTTTTTTTTTAGCACCTTGTGTATCGACACAGTTTAATCCTCTAAACAGTCCTTTAAAGTTATCTTAGTGTTGTTTTAGAGGTGAAACAAGCATGGGAAAGTTTTGTTGTTAGACAGTGGTATTTGTGAGACAGTCTTTGCTTAGAATATAAATTCGCCTTCCTGTAAAGCCTATCTTTTTCTCTGAGGTCATGGAGCTTCCTAGAACAAGCAGTATAAGTAAATGATGTTTGAGGGTGAAAGAAATGTCACAGTACATATTATTTTAAGTCAAAATATATCTGAGTCCCCATCTTGCCACCTACCAGGAAATTCAGTCCCAGTTCTTTGCTGAGGTTACACAAGATCCAGGAGAATTTCCTGTGCCCAGAAGATACAAGAGGGACTCTTGTCTTCAGTCCATCGTGGTCACTGCTGAACTCCTTAGTGACCAACTCTAAGGTGTCCTTTGAAGGCAGATGGTACAACAAATTGCAAACTTTGCCCTGGTAATAGTTTCTACTACTGGAAATTCCAGTGCCTAGAGTTCAACCTGTTTTGTACTCCATGTAGTCATTCCTCTGATGTCTTTCTAGAGAATGAAGCTCACATTTCTGCCATTCTCAGAGCCTACTAACATCTTTTTTCCAACTAGGGGAATTTCTCTTTTCTAGAGTTCAGAGTTGTGGGAAAAAGCAAGGAGAAAGATTGTTTGCAAGCAACATGTTTTCCATTCTAAAACACACATCTTCCCTAAACACAAAGACCTGACTTAGAAAAAAATAGGTAAACAAAAGCCAGCTCATTGGAAAGAATAAGTCTTACAACTTCTCAAGGTAGCTCAGTTTTATTTGTAAATTGGGGAAAATAACGTTGTGAAGATTGGTTTATAATTAGTGCAGTGCTTTTAACAGCAATCACTTAACAATGGTAGATAATATTTGCAATAGACTTGTTTTATCTGCCTAATCGTCTTTCTCTGTGACCAGCCTATTTTCCTTTTGAGGGAATGCATCTTCCCCAAGTGTTGTAGCCAAATACACCCAAAGGGTGCTGCCATCTTATGATGAAGACCTACGTGCCTAACCACAATGACAAGTTGGGTAAAGGGTAGCTAATAGTATCCTACTTCCCTGGCCATCGTGACTGACTGGACAAGGGTTAAGCCCGTGGCTCTAGCCATGAATATATGTAAGCTATTAAGTGCCATGAAGGAAAAGGATACAGGGATCCGACGTTGTCAAAGAAGCTGAGTCTAAAGTCGTTGAACCTTGGACAAGTCATTTTTCCATTTTCGGCCTTGAATTTTCCCTTCTGTAAGACAAGAGGATTGAGTGAGAGATTCCAGAAGGACCGTATCTGGGCTTTGGCAGCCTATTCTCACTCACCTGCTTCATTTACAGGCTTCCGGTTGCTCTGCAGAAGGCTCAGAGTGTGCAAAGTTCTGTTGTTGCTGCTGTACAGGTTAGAGTGCACCTGCTAATTTGTCTCTTTGCCAGTTATGTAGAAAAAGTAAAGGCAATTGGGACCAGCTGCCAAGTGAGCACTAGCGAAAATTTGAAAGCCACTACAAGTTTGCAATTCTGAAATCCACAGGGCTCTGAAAACCAAGCTGCTGCTTGTCTAATTTGGCCACAAAATCTGACCTGAAATTCATGTCAATACATTTTATTGTGGCCGTATTTCCAGCCATAGGTTTGTTTGAGAATGTGCTGTGGACGTTTTTTGAAATACCACTAGCCACAAGGGTTTTGGATAAGGGACTCTAGACCTGTACTATTACCTACCTGATCATTAGCCAGCACTCTCTAGGGCCAAAATATTTTCCCTGTAAGGTATCTCATTTATAATCTCAACAGATCTACTGGCACATTGGTATCATCCTTATTTTACAGATGGCCAGTTTAGAGGTTTAGCTTACCACAGATTATACAGTAATGGCCAGATGAAGAGGAGAAATCTTGAAACGTGGCTGGATTTGGATGAGCGGGTATGGAAAAAGGTGGTATGGTATTTTAAAAAGCTGTAAATATTTTTAATGGGAGGATTCTGAATAAAATAAGATTTTAGGCTATCCCTTCGTTGAAATGGAGGAACATGAGGTATAGTTGGAGATAAGGAAATGCAAGGCCAGGTACTGTGGGCTTTCAGCTCTTTGTTCTGGAATATTTAGAAGGACTAATAAACAATGTGGCATCAGACATGCAAGCATCAGATGATTCCACTGCTTTCCCCATTAAACTTATAGGATATACCTCGTGAAGACTAGCATGGATATAAATGACAGTGGTTCAGAAACACTTCCTAAGTTTGTCACGTAGATGATGAGTTGACTTTTTGACAAACTTTATGGAAGGAAATAAAGTGATACTGCTAGCATTCATGCCACAAAAATGGGACTCTGACTCTCTATGGAACCCAGAGGGCAGCTGGGACTCAGGCTAGCAATGTGGTCATTGACAATCATGTAATTGCTGCTTCTCTTCTCCCCAGCCTCCCCCAAATCAATCTGTTTTAGAGAGTGGGAGAATGTGTAGGCAATGTGGTCATTGACATCCATCTAATTGTTTCTTCTCTTCTCCCTAGCCTCCCCCAAATCAACCGGTTTTGGAGAGTGGGAGAATGTGTAGGTATAGGATTACAAACAATGGGAAATGCTGTTTTCCATAATTTAACCAGGCAACCCTTTGAAGAAACAAAAGTTTTCAAAAATCCCAGAGTCGGAGCTCCCCCAAAAAGCAAGTAAAATGGTACCCTCTACCAGTGATGCAGTACCTGGATGAAAACACATTTATACTACTACTCAGTGGAATGAGGGGCAGTACAAAGGGCAACTCAGGATTTATCCCCAAAGGTAGAATAGAACAATCACTGGAAAGAGTAGCCAGAGTTAGGCTCTAAGCAGAAGAGACAAATGGTTATAGGCTATGCTATAACCTATATGCTAATATGTTCAGTGAGTAAGGGAAGAGGCACTGTGCTTGGATGTGGGTGTATGATGGTGAGGAAAACAACTCGGCCCTCCCCCTCAGGAGGCTTACTGTCAGAGGGGGAAATAGTCATGCAAAACCAAACGGCACCTGGGACAAGTGCTAGGAGACTTCTTTAATAAGGGGGTCTGGTCACTTTAAGTCCACCACTCAAAAACCACCATTACTTTTGGTATATGGCCTTCATTAATTTTCCTAACTATATATATACACGAAAATAGATCCCTTTGCCAAAACTGGTATCATTCTGTTCAAAGGTATCTACTACAACTCCCATCTGCTGCAATCCTGAGTTGTTTTTTTTTCTAAGCTACTAGCACTAGATACAAGAATTTTGTGGCCAGGTGTGGTGGTCACACCTGTAATCCCAACACTTTGGGAGGCTGAGGCAGGCGGATCGCTTGAACCCAGGAGTTTGAAACTAGCCCGGGCAAAACAGCAAGTCCCTGTCTCTACAAAAATAAAAATAAATAAAAAAAATTAGGGCGTGGTGGCCCACACCTGTGGTCCCAGCCACTTGGGAGGCTGAGGTGGGAGGATCCCGTGAGTCAGGAAGGTTGAGGCTGCAGTGAGCAGCAGTGATCATACCACTGCACTCCAGCATGGGCAACAGAGCAAGATGCTGTCTCCGAAAAACAAAACAAAAAAAATTGCAGATGTAGTCCACATATGTTCATAGTGTGTTTTTTAAATGCAAACACTTGTCTACTAACACAAGAGGCAAATGCGTAAGACAACAGAAGAGGCCACACAGCAAAGCAGTTCACAAAGCTTATAATTCAGGCTGTTTGAAAGCTCAAAACCACCAGCCACCCAAGTAAATTTCTGTCATGTACAAATAGATGCTTAGAGGGGATTGAGTACCTTTCAAAAATAAAAAAGGATATACTTAGAATGGCACCACTATTAGCTCCTAAGCAGAACTAGTTTCTCATGCTCACTAGGCTACAGCACAGCTGGTGACAAGAGTAGACTAAGGGACTTGAAAAGTCCCTCTTGGGAACAAGTTCTTAACCTGAATCTAGATTTTCTGGTCAAGAATTTAAAGTGGCTCAGATCAATCTATTCTGATGCAGTTCTCTACCTGATCTTATTTCTGGAAGAAACCACCCCCAATGCAAGGCCCATATGTTTTCTTTTTTAAAAAGTTTAAGCTCAGACATGGTGGCTCACACCTGTAATCTCAACACTTAGGGAGGCTGAGGCAGGAGGATCACTTGAGCCCAGGATTTCCAGACTGGCCTGGGCAACATAGTGAGACCTCGCCTCTACAAATAACAACATAAATTAGCTGAGCATGGTGGTGCACACCTGTAAACCCAGCCACTCAGGAGGCTGAGGTGGGAGGATTACCTGCGCCCAAGGAGGTCAAGGCTGCAGTGAGCCATGATCTTGCCACTGCACTCCAGCCTAGGCAGCAGAGACCCTGTCTCAAATAATTTTTTAGAAGTTTATATATTCATATTAATCCAAAGTCCATTTAATTTCAGGGATCATCTAATTTTGCTAATGAGTGAAACCATTTATTTTAGAACTACCTGAACTCTACAAATATAAACTCCAGTGTGCAGAAAAACACATTTAGCCAGCTCTACATTCAATCATTCATGTTAACAACGATGAGAATACCAAAAAGTGAATGTTCTATAACCAGGCCAGATTTGCAATAGGCCTCCTCTCTTCCAAACTTCAGAAAATCAGGAGATTCTCCACTTAATAGTAGTGCTCATGAGACAGTGAATGACAAGAAAAAGGAGATGAGTCCTAAATCATCCACAGCTGGTATGGTAGAACCAGCTCTGCAGGAAGTATTTTTTTAAAAGAATTTCTTAGGGAAAGTCATGCATTTCATGTTGGTTAATTCCAGCAAAGTTTGACAAAAGAAAAATCTTTAGCTAGACCTATATGGCCAAGAGGAAGGTAAATTCAATCTCTTGAGATCGTGCCTATTCCTTTTTGCTGTCTCTATACTCAGCATGTACTTCTACCATTAACACTTACCTGCTGCCTTCTTGAAGAATAGGGCATGCCACATCTCTGAAGCCACAAGCCAAGCATAGTACCTGGTGCAAGTATAGGCCCAAATGTTTGCTGGATATTAAGAGTATATGGAAACATAATGAAAGCTTGTCATCACTGACATTTAAATGTTAAACCGTCACCATCAATTTGGACAATTAGAATCCATCTCCAGTTTACATGGCAATTCTTCGATACTCTTCACAGAATAGCCTTTGTGTTCAAATTACTTATTACTCAAGAGCAAGCAAAATGACATTTTAAGTACCTTATATTCTATAATTCTTTATACAAACTAGTATAAAGCCAAACTGAAATTAAAAATCATATTCAGAAAAGGAAAAACACGTCCGTATAGTTGTCAAAAGATCACAATACTAAGGGTACATAACGAGTTTATGGAAAACTGCTATTAGAAAAGAAAGAGGTTAATCAGATATGCAGATACATGAAAACAGTCTATAAGTGGGTGGATGGATGGGTGGAAAACCCTTTAAGATTTTGCAAAGGATGAACTTGATATTAAAGAAGGGAGTTAATTTTTATGGTAAAAAGTTTTATCAGTGGAATTATGTGATACAGAAAATCATTTTGAGAGAAAGTCATTTTTAGAATAAAAGGTTAAAATTTGGAAATTCGTCCTCTTCTGTGTTACATGGTTTTCCACACTGGCATGTTTCATGAATATGGATTATAGTTGGGAAAACCTTGTATCTCTGATTTGGTAGTTACACACCCCTAGGGTCATCAGCACACGTGTAAATATTGCCTATGGAAATTCACCAGCCCTCAGTTACTCCAAGTGCCCACTCCTAATTGTCCATTGATAGCAAAGCAAATATTGTGACAAAACAAGTTTTATTTTGCAAAATATAATGTGATACGAACTCCACTACAAAATAAGGGCACAAATTATTTTTAAATTATATAATCCAGCAGAAGAGAAACAGTGAATGGAGGTCTAGGGACTGAAAGGATCTCTTGTGGCAAAGGGAAAGAAGACAAAAATACATCACCCAAGATGAGGTAAAGGGGACCAAGAACCACTGAAAAAGTAGTGCAGTATGTCCAGGAATAAAAGAAACAGACTGTATATATATATATTTGCATTGTCAATAACATGCATCATTCAAACAATCTCTTAATAAAAACTTAGTGAATTAATCTAATGAAAATATTCACACAATATTATGTAGGCAAGTATGTTTAAAAAATATTTTAATAAGCATATTCAGAATGGCAGACGGGATGGGAGAAGGGAATTATTTTACAGTGCAAAATTACTATGCATAAATTTAACATCTAATTTGAAATTTTAAATGCCTATTTAAATATTCAAATACATTTTAAAGCTCAACAAACTTGTGTTGAACTGAATTGCCAATCCTGAACTCTATTTAAAAATACATCATGAAACAGAAAATACCCATTCCAAATGAAAATGATAGTGCTTTGCTGGGGGTGGGAATGAGGCGGGGAGACTAAATCACTATTAACAGACTTCTTTTCCCAATGCAATTTGTCAAAAGTTCAAAAGTTCTGAAATGTACTAAATCTTAAGCAAATTAAATTCATGATATTACTAAAAATTTTTAAATAGTGCAATGACTTATCAAGTTATAGTGGCTGCATTAAGAACAAATTGTTGTGTGAAATACCTGTATTAACACAAAATACAATTAAATATTTCCTTACAAAAAGCTGAGCATTATGCATTATAATAGTGGAATGTCTCATTAGGTATATTTTTAAAAGATTAAGAAAAGCAACATTTCCTAAAATGTATACATGTGCCATATTTGCCAACATGCCTGAGAATTTACTTAAAACGTTTCTGTAGTAAGAGTTTGCAAGAACTTCACAAATCTGCAAATAAAATGCATCTTTTTAAAAAGGTGAAAATGGCATCTCCAACACTGCAACAATTCAAAAAGCACAGCATCACTAATCTTTAAAAACATTTCTATATACCATCTTTGACAAAGAGCTAGGATACTTTGGATTCATTTAATAAAAAATGATTTAGAAAACAGATTGTGACCATCTGCTTGCTAAAGCTACTGCCATTCTGGATAAATTAAAGTTTTAAGTAAAACAAAACAAAAACAACAAAAAACTCACACTTCTCAACACTTCCACCCAAAATTTTGATTTACTTAGATATGTATGTAACAACAGTGAATGTACATTAATATGAAGTCAAGTGTTGCAAAGTGGCTTTTAACACTGTTTGGGGGAAAAAAAGTTGTTCACATTGGTGAAGGGAAGCAGTCTCAACATATGTTAACAGTAATACTTCATGGGGGTAAGGCCTAAACGATAATTTCTCAGTGCAAACCTTCACTCAATTGCATCAGACAGTTGAGCCATTAAAAACAAGACCACAAAAGCTTTATTTTAAAAAGGCATTGGCTCTTGAACTGATGGCTGAAAAGTGAACTGGAAGAAGCATCTGGAGTATGCCTGTGTGAGAAAAACAAGAATTAATAATATTTTATAAAAGTTTGGATATAGGTTGGTCTATCAGCTATATAAAACTACATTTTTTAACAAGAATTTAGCACTAAAAATAAAATGGCACTCTTACAAGGCTATGCAGACGGATAATCCTATTTGTAATCACACAGAGCAATGATTATTGTGTATCTTATTTTCACTTTGGAAAAGCATTGTCAAATCTGAAAAACTGGATTGTAACTAGAAAGTCTGAAAAGTTTTCAAACTTCACTTTCTCTTCATAAAATCAATACTGCCTGCCCACAGTTGTTCCTTGTGTGCCAATATCTAAGTATCACTTGACCCCTCCTCTGTTTATTTAATGCAGAAATGGGAAATTTTATGATGCATATAAAAATAACAGGATTCTGGTCAGCATGATATATTTAAGCACTTAAGCTGACATTAAACTTTTGTCTTGCTTCAAAAATAATTTTGAAAATTATAGCAAATGCAAAACAAACTGCAATCTAAGCATCATGCTTAATTTCAGAATTCTCAAATTACTTGCCCTTAAGTAGAAATCTAAAGAAAAAAAAAAAAATTTTATAATCCTTTATGAATGCTTTTACCACCTGGATAAGAAATATGACTTAATTACTACACAAACACTTAAAAATTCATTAGAAAAACCTTAGCAAAATAAAATGAAAGCTGACAGACTCAGAATAACAATTCCTCTCATAAAAGTTTACCAACTGTACAAGTTAAGAAAATTATACAAGCTTTTGTTTAAGAAAGGACAGCTCAGTCAAGACATATGTACTGTAAAAATCTTTCAAAGGCTACAAAGAATCTGGAAAAATACAGAATGTATTTCTTCAGCCCAGATAAGAATATGGAAAGACATCATTGATGTCAACAATTTTACATATACAAACCTGACCTGGTTTATTTTTAAACTTCTATATATAAAAAAATCATGCTAGCATAATTTTCAGGATTCATAAGGGTTTCCTTAATAAAGATACTCAAATTGTTTGGTGAGAAAAAATGTCTGTTTTAAAGACATTTCAAGAAACTCAAGAGAAACTGGTATTAATTGGACTTGAGTTTTTTCCCATTCCCTCATCAAACTAAGCAAAAATTACCTTGTAGTGAAATTTTATGATTAATGCATCAAATGAGAAGGTATAGATATCTTTAGTTCATTCAAATTTACCAAAATTAGTAAATTTGAATGAACTAAAGATATTCAAATGAGAAGGTAGAGATATATCTTTAGTTCATTCAAATTTACTAATTTTTAAAATATCCTTAAAAGAGTCTGACAGCTTTAAAGTAAAAAAATCTGCAAAAGGCAGAATTATGAAACCTCATTTCCTAAAGTTAAGACTCAATTCAAATTTTCAAATTGCTTCAAGGAAATCAACTTTTTAAGGTAACCCATCAACCCTGAAAATTTTAGTCACACCAGAATTTACTCCAAAGAAAGTAAAATAGGTCTAAAATTTAGTCATCTGTGTTTTCAAGTTCTTCAAATTTCCCATGTGAGATTGCTTCTTGGAAAAATTCAGAAGAACCTGGACTTTCTTTTCCATTGCTGTTTACCCTTCGCCTTTTGGCAGGTCTCTCACTTTTTTCATCAAAATCATTTTCATTTCTTGCAGTCATATGGGCAAGTTTTGGGTCAGTGGTAAGGTTATCTGTTTCATAACCATTAGTATCCATATCTGCATGAAGTGGTTTCTTATTTCCACCTGTTGGTCCATTAATGTGTAACCCTTCAACTTTTACTTCCTCTTTGTTTAATATTTCACCTGGTCCATTAGATGACACTCCTAAGTTGAAAGAAATATAAAGGAAACCACAATTAGAAAAAAGTTAAATTTGCAAACTATTATAAAACAGCTTATTATAAAGTTGTTACTGTTATCAAGGAAGCAAGGTATCAAATCTATGTATACATAGTCTAAATTCTTGCTCTATTACTTATTAGCTGTGTGGCCTTAGGCAAATTATTTACTCTTTCTGTACCTCCATTTCATTACATATATACAATAAAGATCATAATAGATATTCCTCACAGGGTTGTTGTGAAAATTAAATAAGTTAATAAATGTAAAGAACTAAGAACAGAATTTGGCATATGTTAAAAGCATATTAGGTATATTTGACAGCAAATAAGCACTGGATCCAGCAGTCTAAATAAGCTGAATTAATGGAAAATGCAATAAATAACTCAGATTTAACAAAAGGTTTTCAACATTCTAAACCTACGTAAAAGCAAAATGAATGCTCTTTCTTATAAAAGCTTGAGAAACTGCCATATAAAGGCAAGATGTCATGGCTTTTTTATTCTTAATGTAAATCTATGGGAACTGTTTTAATCACACATGGCTGGGTGCAGTGGCTCACGCCTGTATTCCCAGCACTTTAGGGATGCCAAGGCGGGTGGATCACAAGGTCAGGAGTTCGAGACCAGCCTGGCCAACAGGGTGAAAACTTGTCTCTACTAAAAGTACAAAAATTAGCCGGGTGTGGTGGCGTGCACCTGTAGGCCCAGCTACTTGGGAGGCTAAGGCAGAAGAATGGCTTGAACCCGGGAGGCAGAGGTTGCACTGAGCTGAGATTGTGCCATTGCACTCCAGCCTGAGCGACAAAACAAGACTCTGTTTTGAAAAGAAAAAAAAGATCACACACTATTTACCTTAAGTAGACCTAAATAATCTGTCATAATGTGAAAAAACTAATGCTGCACTATCCAAGCATATACTTGAAAGTGCTGAATTATTTACTTAAGTAAAATATAAATTACTTAAAAAGTAAATACAAAGTCTATAATAGGTGAGAAAAGTAAAAGCAAAATTATTCTAATAAAAGAAAACAAAAGTTTTAGAGTTGACTGTAAAATGGAATGCAAATGTTGGTGATAAGTAAAATACAGGATGCATCACTGAATTACAATTTAATTGCTTGAAAAATATTCGGCATAAAGGATGAGCCTCAAATACTGTATTTTGATTAAAGAAAATATTCTATTTTGACCAACTCAAAAATGCACTCAAATCATGAATGCACATGGGGATTATGCATCATAATATAATGAGGAGAACAATTCTGTAGGAACAAGTCCAAAAAGCTAGCTGAGACTGTGATTAGGTCAAAAATAACTGTAAGATTTCAAAGTACTAATTAAAGCCCCATATAAAAAAGTAATGTAATGTTGGGATGAAAAGTTCCTTCCTTTCTTTGAAAAAGCTGGCAGTCTTGACTGTACGTAATGTGAGTGGTTTTTGAGCTACAAGTAAAATAAGTAACTTATGAACACTTTCCTAGCCTAACAGCATGTTCTCATCAAATAGATTTTTAAAAAGGAAAAGAAAATGATTTATTTGGTGTTAATATGTTAAGAACAAACAGGAAAAGCAGTAGTAGTGCCAACTGTCTGCCTCCCTGAGCCTATACCGTTAATCCCAAGGTCAGAGTCTCAGCATCTTACTCTGCTTCAGAATGGATGTGACAGACATTAGACATTAAGTCAATAAACCTTGGATCAGGACATAGTTACTGGGCCCTAAATTCTGCTTGTATGGTTTATTCTTAGAAGTAGTGAGGGAACAGAGAGGGGTTATGAAATGAACTAAGCATATACACTCCAGCAGTACCAATGTGAGACCAAAGGTCAGAAGAGGATCAAGGCTTTCACAGTGTTTCTCTTCCAGTTTCAGTCAGGAAGAAGTCAGCTCTTCACTGGTACTCTCCTAACACTAGTTTCCTCAGAGGAGCTGGGGGTGGAGCTTATTACTTTCTTCTTGGAACTCTTTTATTTAACAAGACCATTTAATCAAAGAAGAAATCAAAATAATTCTCTGGCTCTTACTATTGATCAGTGATCTTCTGAACCTCAATTAGTATGCCTTTTTCTTCTCTTTTTCTTGGAGAGAAAAACAAGTATTTCTGTAGAATATTAATGTACAGGTTGATACTGACTATCTTTTCTCATTCTTCAAGGTTATTATGCTATCAAAGAGAACTTAAATATTCAAAACAGTGCACTTGTTACCTTACGTCAAGGTATTTCACAATTATCTGCAGATCTCATGTGAAACTGCAGGGTTTTGACCTAAGAGTTAACATAAATACTTGTATCTAGGCATCAACCCAACTATATAGACAGGAAAGGAGATGCTACTGAAAAAGAACACATTTCTTACAAGAAATAGTCACTGTTGGTAGTATGCTTTATTAAAATTACTTTTTAGTGATGTCCAATCACTTTGTATTGTTAGTATATATGTATGCTGATGTTACATATGTTTCATGTGTAATCATTTTTTACTTTCTGCTCTGGAAGTTTAATAGAAACCCAAACTGAACTTCCCAAGTCACTGAAAGAAAGTGTCTCTTATTATGAAGAAACAGAAATGTTTCTCTGGTTGCTTACCATTTTGATTAGTAGTGCTTACAGTGCCATCTTCTTTCTCAGACTGGCTGTTACTACTATTTGATGCAGTTGGGGGAGGGGATGGTGCTCGACTAGATGCAGCGCTTTCACTTTCATCTAGAAGACGATCCATGTAATCCCTTAAAATTAATAAAACATTTTTATATTAAAAAGCTGAAAATTAAAAATTAGTTGAGGTTAAATTTAGAAGGCTTTATTAACAAATATATCCTAATACTCACTTAACATTCATTCCAGAGCTTTATCTATCACACCAGGATCTGAATATTTAAATGAAAAGCTCCTTTTGGTTACACGTTTATAGGAAAAATGCATAAAGGCTTTAAAGTAACAAATTTGAGAGACCCATAAGAAATTTTGAAGCTTGTGAAGTTGTAGGCAAGTGGCCCAACTAGAACTAGATCTCTTAACTGAAGTGATAGGGGTGATGTCTAGCAAGAGTACAAAAGAATTTTGGTACAAATACAGATTGAATTTTAAAGCTCCTAAAGGCAATACCTAAAAGACAAATTTGAGCCTTTTAAAAGGACTGATTACCTCCTAAAACCTTCCTGGATATTTTTGGTATTATATTTCTGCCAGATCTGAGCTATAAGATGCTAACTAAATTCCTGGGATTATCTGCTGGTTTTATCCTGTCACTTTCTCATTGTGTGTGAGCTCATTTCTTCTCTAAGTCATTCCTGAACTACATAACTGTGGTTAAGTGACACAGGTGAGAAGATCTGGGATACAGCCTTTTCTCTCTCAGGTTTAGTGTATTACCTATAAAATGTAGATAAATCATACCTCTCCTATCTAACATATATGGTGATTGTATTATATATGTACATAAAAATGTTTCATAATCCAAAAAGTGCTACTAAACCACTAGAATAAAAGTCAGCAAACTGTAATATTTATTCCCTACCTCTTACAGGAAAAGTATGCTGATACTAGATACTGCACTAGAATTCCCCAAGGACAGGGATTTTTAGTGTATTTTGTTTATACCTGCACCACTGGTACCTAAGGTGTGCAAGGCACAGAACAGAAAGATCAATAAAATTTTAATTGTGTTACTTATCTTAAAATTCCTTCAGCGTAAGTATGATAGAAATATTAAGACAAATCTCTTAGAATTTTGTGAGCAGAGGAAATAATAAAGCAAACAGTGGAAGCTCTGAGGAATTTCCTTAAAGTGTGTGTTAATAGTCTATAGTATGCTATTAATTGTACTTATCTCAACCTATATGGTCATCACTGTCTCCTAGGTTATAGGGATTTAACAAATATAGGGATGTGATACCTGACTTCAAGAAACTTCTAATAGTCTGAGGTATAAAACTAATACATATTTACAAATTACATTGTATGCCTTATTTTCCTCATCTATAAATGAAGGGAATTCAATTAGATGGTCTTGAAGACCTATAAATCTATATAGAATTAAATTATATGGTCTTGAAGACCTCTTGAGCTTTATGCTAATCATCATAATTATAGAAAAATTACGTAACAAATCTGAAGCACACAGACATAAGTGTGATGAGTCCCAAAAGGACTTCAGGTGCTAAGGCTAGCAGAAGATGCATGATGAGGAATTGCTGGAAATAAATATGTTATGGTGGGAATGGATAATATGAAGGAAGTTAAAAGCCAAAGCAAGCCCTGGCATGGTGGCTCACACCTGTCATCCCAGCACTTTGGGAGGCCGAGGTGGGCGGATCACCTGAGGTTGGGAGACCAGCCTGACCAACATGGAGAAACCCCGTCTCTACTAAAAATACAAAATTAGCTGGGTGTGGTGGCGCATGTCCGTAATCCCAGCTACTTGGGAGGCAGAGGCAGTAGAATCACTTCAACCCAGGAGGTGGAAGTTGCAGTGAGCCGAGATCATGCCACTGCAGTCCAGCAGCCTGGGCAACAGGGTGAGACTCCATCTTAAAAAAAAAAAAAAAAAAAAGGCCAAAGCAAAGGAAATAAGAGTTGATATCAAAATTATTTTTAATTTCTGGATACAGTCCATAATTCTGTGGAAGGATAGTAATTATTATCAATATTTCCTAAAGATTAACAGCATCCAGAATGTTCAGGAAAGGGCAGAATCAGACAAACCATCCAGAAAGCTGAAGCAGCATTCGGGTAACCAAAGTTACGCTGAGTTAATTTTTAGTTTGTGGAAAAATTATTTGGAAAGCTGAATATTTTACAATGAAATCTCCAATAGGGCTCCCAATTCTTCCAGGTAGTAAATAGGGACAATGTGTAGCAGAATCTTTCAAAGGCTGTTTGTAGGCAGAAAAGGGGAAAATGTGTTTCATTCTGGTGAACAAATGGAAGGTCAACAATTTAATGAAAAAATGAACAAATGACTTTCAGGATAATGTGCTCTGAATTATGGATTTTGACCTAAAAAGGAAGATGAGAAAATTCACTCAAATTTCTCTCTGAACACATTAGCTTAATGTTTTAGGAAGTCACTTAAAGTGCAGCTATTAACAGGAAGAGATGGTTCTGGAAGCAAATCAGAAAAATTTATCCCTATCTGGAAAGAAATGTACTATTTGGTCACTGCTTCTTATAGAAGACATAACACAGCTAAAAGGGAAGAGTCTCAATACAAAAGTAGGATTCTTTCAGTTAAATAAACGTTATAAAAAAAACCCAGTGGGGCTACAACTGAAGCCCACAAAACCATGGTATTCCTGCCTAAGGGAAAAACACATTAGTTCACGTCATACCATTATACCAGGTGACCACTATTAAGATATTGTTTACTTTTAACTGTGGCCACTCTACCTACAGAATATTTAACCTTAAGAGTCATCAAAGTTACAGATAAAAGTATCTTCAAAAAGTTTTCAGAAGCTACAGGGAGATCATTAGAGAAATTAGAACATTTGGTGGCACATCCCTACCTAACCTGTTGAGCTTGACATCACAGAGGACCAACTAAGCCAGCCCACACTTTGGTGATGCTTTCTGAAAGAGAAAACTGGATGAACCACGGGTCTGACCCAGCATGGCCGTTCTTATGTGGTTACTGCTGATGATTACCGACTGACTGTAGCTCATGTGTGAACATTATTTCTGAAATGGTTGAAAAAAATAAAAGATGTTACTATTGCTTTTCCCTATATAACAGCTTGAAAACCATGACTATTTTAAGATATATCTGCAGACTAGATAGCTAGCTATATCTAATTCTACATTATTATGCTTGAATACTACTAATAAAAAAGATTAACTATAAATTTAATATTAAGCAATGAGATAAAATTTGGAATACTGCTATTTATGAAATTCCACTTTAGCAATCACCAGCTTTGAATAATGGGGGATGAGGTACACAGTCCATTGTCCCGTGATTTCCAAGGGTGAATCATACCCATTTATTCCCTTTCAGATTATTTTACTGTGGGCTTTAGAGCATTTGACCTTCTAAGGAAGTGACCAGCAGATACCTACAAATGAACTTGACAAACAGTGCAATCTAGGACTCTGAAGAGCAAGATCAAATAAGCATACAAGCACATCTTTCTTTTCTTTTCTTTTTTTTTTTGGAGACGGAGGTTCGTTCTGTTGCCCAGGCTGGAGTGCAGTGGCGTGATCTCAGCTCACTGCAACCTCCATCTCCTGGGTTCAAGCAATTCTTCTGCCTCAGTCTCCCGAGTAGCTCAGACTACAGGCATGTACCACCACGTCCGGCTAATTTCTGTATTTTTAGTAGAGACGGGGTTTCACCATGTTTGTCAAGCTAGTCTCGAACTCGTGACCTTATGATCCACCCGCCTTGGCCTCCCAAAGTGCTGGGATTACCGCAGTGAGCCACTGCACCCAGCCCAAGCACATCTTTTAAAGGTAATTATTTGGTCAGCTTTAAGAACATCTTTACTGGAGAACCTTGAGTAAGTCACAGCTTTGCATTACTTTTTAATTCTGTAAACATTAGGGAATAATTAAGGACAGTACTGTAAAGTTAATTCCACCATAACAATCACCATTTTAAAGCAATTCATGAGAGAGAAGGGGTTCAATACTCTTTCTACTTAAGTAACAAATTGCCAGTGGTGGTGGAATGTTTCACTCCAAAGCTAGACTGAATGAGGTGGAAGACAATAAATTCTCTTAACATGGGAATAAATTAGGCATTCTACATAAAGAATGGATTTAACAACCCGTATCTGTCACTGGGACTAAACTAGAGTTGCATTACTAATTCTCAAATATTACTTGTTAGAGGAAAATTTCAGGAAAGCTAGGAAAAGGAAAGTCACCATATACATGTTTTTTTTCCTCTATAAAAAACTGTATGCCAGGTGCAGTGGCTCACGCCTGTAATCCCAGCACTTCAGGAGGCCGAGACAGGTGCATCATTTGAGGTCAGGACTTCAAGACAGCCTGGTCCACACAGTGAAACCCCGTCTCTAATAAAAATTCAAAAATTAGCCAGGCATCATGGCGGGCACCTGTAATCCCAGCTACTCGGGAGGCTGAGGCAGGAGAACCGCCTGAAGCCAACAGACGGAGGCTGCAGGGAGCTGAGATTGCACCATTGCATTCCAACCTGGGCAACAGATCAAGACTATGTCTCAAAAAAAAAAAAAAAAAAGATTAAAACTGTATGTGCTTATACTGAATGGAACTGAATTTAAGAAAAACATGGTTTCACAGCTGTTCTGATCCATTTCTTCTCAACGGTGTATTAAAAATATACATTCTAAATCTTGCTTTAATGATATGCTTGTCTCATAATATGAACTGTAGTTTACAATATTTCATAAGACACTGAAAAGTCTAAATGCCTTATTTATGAAGATATAATAGATGGTAAAGTTTAATGTAATTATAATAGCAAGATTGTATCGCTTCTCGGCCTTCTGGTTAAGATCAAGTATATAAAACCAAGATTATCAAAATCATAACTCAAGAAAAATCTAGAAAAGCTTAGCAAAAATGTATATATAGCTCTTAAGGAAAAAATTAACTCACGTTACACCAGGATGAAGATTATATTTCTTTTTTCCAAATCGTGTTTGCTGAGCAAAGAAATCATAACGTTCAGATTTTTTCCACATGTAATAGAATGCTACACATTCACCAACTGACCTTGTTCGGACCTATAAGAAACAATTGCTTGTTTTTAAGAATCTCCTTTTTAACAAAGTTACCTCATGATAAACATCTGAAGTTTGAAAATAAATTTGGCTAGTTCTTAACTGATATATAATCCTATATATAAAATACAACACTGTAGCTATGTTGAAAGCTATTCTTTCTAAATGTCTATTAAGAGAACTAATGTATTGGCAACAGGTCTTCAGCTATATAGATAGCACTGTGCTTTTTAAAAGGCTACTATCATCCTAATTTACTAGAAAAATATACTCCTATATTAAAAATGCGTGGAAGTTGGTGGGGCGTGGTGGCTCACGCCTGTAATCCTGGCACTTTGGGAGGCTGAGGGGGGTGGATCACGAGGCCAGGAGTTTAAGACCAGCCTGGCCAAGATGGTGAAACCCTGACTCTACTAAAAATACAAAAATTAGCCCGGCGTGGTGGCAGGTGCCTGTAATCCCAGGTACTTGGGAGGCTGAGGCAGGAGAATCACTTGAACCCCAGGGGGCTGGGGGTGGGGACAGAGGTTGCGCTGAGCTGAGATCACGCCACTGCACTCCTACCTGGGTGACAGAATGAGACTCTGTCTCAAAAAAAAAAAAAAAAAAGGCCTAGAAGTGGCATTCAGGTTAAAATAAATGTTATGAACAGTTTGCTAATACTTTTACTCACAGAGTACGAATACCTAGAGAGTGTATCTTTATATTCCCTTTTGATAAATTCTCTTACTAGTCCCAACAGCAATCGAGACTCAGTTAATTTACTCTCTAGAAAGTCTGGGAAGATGCTACAGTGAGTTAAAAGTATAATAACGCTAATGCTTTGTTTACTAAGTTAACTCTTGTGGCTTACTTTGCTGTACCTATTTGTGCAACTGAATGATTCCCCTCACATAATGTTAAATGCCTACAGAATTAAATGATGCTGACAGAATCCCTTTTTGCTACTTAGCCACCGGGAGAGCTGGTGGTAGGGGTGATGTACATACATAAAATGCTGAGGATTTAGGGCTGATGTATATAAATAAAATACTGATAACTTTTTTCCTTTTTTTTTTCTTTTTTTTTCGGAGACAAGAGTCATGCTCTGTTGCCCAGGCTGGAGTGCAGTGGCACCAAACCAGTAACTGCAGCCTTGTCCTCCCAGGCTCAAGCAAAACCTCCTGCCTCAGCCCCTCAATAACTGGGACCACAGGTGCAAGGCACCACACTCTGGTAATTTTTCTATTTTTTGTAGAGATGGGGTTTTGCCATGTTGCCTAGGCTGTTCTTGAACTCCTGGGTTCAAGCAATCTGCCTGCCTCAACCTCCCAAAGTACTGAAATAACAGGTATGAGCCACTGCACCAGCAATACTAACAATTTAAAAGGAAATCCTGTGTGTGTATGTGTTTTGGATGCAACGTATTTCTTCATCCCATAAATTTCTGCTCTTGAAGTAAATATTCTGTAGCACTGATTGCACCTGAAGGACAAATGTTGATGATACCCTCCCTTACCCAACATATATTTTGCTTTCTTCCCCTGTTTGCACTTTACAGCTCTGATCCATACTGCTCTGAGATTGACAGCAATCAGGACTTTTAAAAAAACCATCCTCTCAAGCTCTTTTTTCGTCTCCTCTAGGATCTTATTTCTAGATAGATTCAAGCTAAGTCAACTGTACTTTACTGAAAGCAAAAAGATAAAGTCATTTTGGGGCATGCAAAGTTAAGATTACGAAAAATCTTCAACAAAAGCCCTCATAATAGAACTTATGATTAAGATCTGAACTTTAATTCCAGATATAAAAACAAACCTGATATTTTCACTAGAGTACTCTTCTCCCTTTTAAAGAATTACTGTCCTCTTTTTGTTCACTAATTTAGTATATTATGTAGAGGTCGGCTGACTTCTACCTTGTAACATCTAAATGCCACTGTCCCAAATATTTGTAAGAAATCAAGGTTATACTTTTAATACTTATGTTATTTGGCTCTAAGTTTCAAGTCACCTAGTAATTTCTTAGCTCCTTTAAAAAAATCATATTGGTCAGGGTTGTTGCTGCTGCTTGTTACATCAGCTATCATTCCAGGAGTCCCTTCCTTAGGTAATTCAGCATGGTTTGGTTTAGAATGTTTTAATTCAAGCAGAAGTGCTAAAAAACAACAACAACAACAAATCTCATCCAAAAATGTTGTCCCTTTCAATCATGAAACAATGAACTTTTTTCTTTTTTAATCAAAAATATACAAGGCCAGTCACATAATGCACCCTTTTCTTGAATGTTAACTATATTTGAGGTTATCAGATGATATGAACACAACATTAGGGGTATACAATTTTGAAACTACATTGTCTTCTAAGTTATCCTAAATGCTAAAACTAAAAATTTATCTATTAGTGTTATCTGCGGTAAACTGCCAACATTCAACAAAATAGTTAAGAAAAAACTAGTTGGGAGTGGGGCTCTTCACTGCCCAGTTCCTGTTTAAAAAAAAAAAAAAAAAAAAGAACAATAATAAACTAGTTAATGCACGACAAAATTTAAGAAATGAACCCACAGGGTTTGTAAATAACTTTTATTAATAACAAAAAATATTAAATATGTGTCAAAAAAAATCAACTGGATACAATCCAATTACACCCCGATGTATAAAAAGAGAGATGTGGTAGAAGACTATTCAGAGCCTCAGATACAAGCCCAGGTACTTTCTACAAGGTCCTGGACAAGCTACGACACAAAACTTAGAAGCTATCTTTAAGGAATTACATAAACCAATACCCTTGTCATTTCTACTAACTAAAAATAATGTGATAATCATAAGCCTAGGAATTTCCTACATTTAATCTCCAAGACTTTAATTCTGCCTGTCCTAATCTGTTGTCCTAATGTGTTACTCATGGAAACAACACATTTTTCTATTCTATATAATTATATAGTTACTATTAAAAATCATACCTAATTTCAGTTATAAGAATTAAGCCCTAAAACAAATCTGTAAGTAATTATAAAGTTATCTGGAGTATAAATTACATGACTGATATTATCAACATGAAATGATAAATGATTATGTTAAGTAAAATCCTCAAATTATAACTATAAGAATATAAAGCTGATTTATTGACACAGAAGCTTCTAGAAAATTAAATTGTTGACTAAAACTAAGTTAAATATTAAGTATTTGATTTTAGACCACTCAGGATTTAAGCAAATGTAATAAATATTTTAATTGCAAATAATGTCATGTTGAAAGTGCTTTAAAGTTTCCAAATTATTTCAAAGGCCCTCCATAAAATATTTAGTCACAGACTATGGAAAACAGCTATAAAGAATTGCATTGCACATACACACCCCAACTACAAGATGATTAACATGCTTGTAAATGAGTGCAATTCTTAAACACCTGCAATATGATGCACTGAAAACAGCCACCAACAGGTAATTATAGGTTAGGAAGTATAGGCAGCTTTACTGTAATTACTCACTAAATACCAAAATACTGTCATATTAATGATGAAACCTTTAACACTAGACAACATAGCAACTTAAGACACGTGACCATTTGAGTTGTTTAAATTTCTTTTTGCAAAAAAGAGATTATCATTACTTACTTTATTAGCCTGAATCAAATGAAAATCCTTTCCATAGGCCTTCAGCCCTTGTTCAAAATTTCTACACTCTTCCTCTGTCCAAACAGATAATTCCTCTGACAAGATGGGAGGAACAAAATGTTAGGCAATATTCCCCCAAATATTGCATAAAACAAAACTACAAATGAAAACTTAACTTTCTGGTAAAAATGAGGGAAACATTTTACTCCTGAGCTCTATTACTAATTGTTGCAAAAGATAAACTGACAACAATTCCTTATTTAATAAGATTTTGAATGATTTGGTCCCTACCTCTCAAGCTTCAACTTGGGCCACTGTCTTCTTAATGCTTCATGATCAAACTATCTTAGCGCCACCTTTCTCTTTTTTTTTTTTTTTTTGAGAAGGAGTCTGGGTCTGTCGCCCAGGCTGGAGTGTAGTGGCCGGATCTCAGCTCACTGCAAGCTCCGCCTCCCGGGTTTAGGCCATTCTCCTGCCTCAGCCTCCCGAGTAGCTGGGACTACAGGCGCCCGCCACTTCGCCCGGCTAGTTTTTTGTATTTTTTAGTAGAGACGGGGTTTCACCGTGTTAGCCAGGATGGTCTCGATCTCCCAACCTTGTGATCCGCCCGTTTCGGCCTCCCAAAGTGCTGGGATTACAGGCTTGAGCCACCGTGCCGGCCTTTTTGTTTGTTTGTTTGTTTGTTTTTTGAGCGCCACCTTTCAATTCCTTAAATTTGCCACGTTCTTTCTTACTTCAGACTTTGTGCATGGTGTCTCTCCTTTGCCTATAATTATTTCTTGCCTCCACCCACCTCATCCCCTTTCACTGAGATAATTCTTTCCCATCCCAGCACAAATATCACTTCATTCTGAATGCTTTCCCTAAAAGCACTACCCTCTCCCCCAGCTAGGTTAAGTCCCATTACTACAGGTTTCAATAGCACCCTCTAATTTTCCTTGAAGAATTCATCAGCTATTTTCCAGTTTCCCTACCTAAGCTCTAAGCACCACAAGGGGAAGGGACTTTGCTTATAGTTACATCCTCAGAACTCAGAAGGCACTCAAATTTTTGTTAAATAAATATCTCTCATTTGTTACTTAAATATATATATATATATATAAATAGTAATCTCAGTGAAGGGGGGTGGGAGCCACATTTAGTATAAAAAAGAAAAATCCAAATTTTAGTCATGGCTTCATTACTAATGAATTATGTTTGCTTTAGCCAAGTTACTTTAGTTCAGAGATCTCAGGCTCATCAATTTTTACCTTTAAGTAAAGGTATTATCTGTCATACTACCTAGTTCACAGAGCAATTATCAAGATCAAATAAGAAAATATTTATAAATATGCCTTGAATGCATAAGACAGTATAAATTTTTACATTTTTACTTACATGATCGTATTTTCCCACAAAGAAGGAAGGAACAATCTTAATCCCACTCCCCATAGTGACTTGTATAATACTTGGTATTTTGTAAATATTTATCAAACTCAGAAAAATCAGTATTATTAAGTTTAGGCTATTATACCTAGGTAAACTGAAAAGCTTAATTTTAAAATTTCTGCCAAATCATGAAAATAAATAAAAACTATACTTACCTCTAGCTGCTTTTACATTAAATCTTAATCTTCTCAGTGCTTCTTCTGTATCAAAATTGCATTTAACCAATTCATATAAAGCCTAGAAAAATAAAAGGCTTGAATATGTGACAAGGACTATAAACAGTTCAATGCTACAAGAGTAAAGGTTTTTCAAAAATCCAGTGTTCTCATTCTTTTTGAGGGCAAATAACTTTAGTGAATAGAACTCCAAAGAAAAACAAATATGAATTCGATCCTGATAAATTAACTACCTTTAAATATGTACAAAGTAGGATATGTAAAAACTTGGTGGCCATAGTATCCTAGGAACTAAAAATAATTCATTTTATATCAATGAAAATCCCTTCTTTGTGGCTTCTTGAGATTCCTATAATTTTAAACAAATCAGAAAAGAAAAACAATGATTAAAAAGGTAAAAAAGATAGGTTCATGGTAGGCTCTGGTCTTACCATGTACATAACATTATCTGAGGTGAGAATTCCAACTTGATATCCACAGATTCTTAGGGATAGCCAAAGGAATTTTAAAAAGCCTAATGAAAAGTATATACAGGCAAAATAAAACATCCGGTTTTTGTTTCGGTTTTGAGCTTCACACCAATGAAGTCAGTGTGGTAACAAGGGGTATCTTACAGGGATTATAACCTCAGATTCCCTGTTGATAATGTTATAAAAAATATGGTGGACAGAATAACAACAATGCAAGTGACAGCATTTACATGTATAAATGTGTATGGCAAAGTTCTAACAGTTGTTTCTTATTCACATACCTGTTCATTGTCTTTTATGTGAGATCCTTCAGGAATTGCTTCTACACCCTTCTCATCACCTGTTCTTCTACACGCATCTTTAAGAAATATAATCACTTTATCTTCTGGTAAGTACTCAGGGTCCCACAGGAGCTGATCATCATTTTCATATACTAAATTAGTAAAAGAGAGTGTTAAAAAAATTTCTAAAAACTGACAGAGTCTGTGTTAAAACATATTACTAAATAAACAACTCAGAGCCAAATGTTGAGAACTGAGGTATAGTGTGGTTCTACTGCTTGCCTGACTTCTTTCTTGGGCAACA
Organism: Piliocolobus tephrosceles; assembly: GCF_002776525.5. Classification (NCBI taxonomy): domain Eukaryota; kingdom Metazoa; phylum Chordata; class Mammalia; order Primates; family Cercopithecidae; genus Piliocolobus; species Piliocolobus tephrosceles. The sequence goes on from NC_045434.1 coordinate 155,207,549, forward strand.
ACTATAGTTTAAGTGAATTAAACAATTTAAACAAAGAGGAGGTACCACTTTATGCCCCCTCACATTCACTGTTGATATATGATAATACAAACATTAAAATAAAAAGTATACTGCAATAAAACTATTTTCAACTATCAATTTATAATAATATAAATACTAAAATATAAACATAAAATAGGTGCTATTATCTTTCATTGTCAAAATTTAAAAGAAATTTAATAAAAAGAAACAAATGTCTAACTTTCAGTTCTTCATTTATTTGCAGAAAGAAAAACCTCAATGGAGAACACTGCTAACCACTATATAAGTAAAGCATTAAAACTGACATTTCAATTACAAAAATAAATACAAAAGCCAACAGATCATTTATTTTGGCACACAATTATGTGTTCACAGAACATATCATATGTACAGAATTTCCATATGTAATAAAGTCACTCCATACTGCTAGCTTCAATGTTCCTATATGTTGCAGGAATTACCTTGAGAAATAAGTGGTAGCTATTAAAAATTTAAATGATGTCTTAAAACATATTGCTGGCCGGGCGCGGTGGCTCAAGCCTGTAATCCCAGCACTTTGGGAGGCCAAGATGGGCGGATCACGAGGTCAGGAGTTCGAGACCATCCTGGCTAACATGGTGAAACCCCCTCTCTACTAAAAAATACAAAAAAAGGTAGCCAGGCAAGGTGGCTGGTGCCTGTAGTCCCAGCTACTCGGGAGGCTGAGGCAGGAGAATGGCCTAAACCCGGGAGGCGGAGCTTGCAGTGAGCTGAGATCCGGCCACTGCACTCCAGCCCAGGCGACAGAGCGAGACTCCATCTCAAAAAAAAAAAAAACAAAAAAAACAAAAAAAACATATTGCTATCACAAAAACTGTACTGGCCTGTGATGTTCCCTTGACTGACTCTGACCTGCTGCTTGCCCTGAGATAGGTGCATACTTAGAATATAAAGTAAGTTTTTGGAGAGAATGCTAAAAAGAAACAAACAACAAAAAACTTCTATTAATGTAACTCCAAAGGGTTTCGTGTATGTTAAGTTGAAATGTGAAGAAAACTGAAATAAAAGAAATAAAGATTTCTAGTGCTGAGTGATGTCACACTGCACATGAACTCATTAAACACACACATACGGCCAGGCGCGGTGGCTTCATGCCTATAATCCCAGCACTTTGGGAGGCCTAGGCGGGCAAATGACCTGAGGTCGGGAGTTCAAGACCAGCCTGACCAACATGGAGCAACCCCACCTGTACCAAAAATACAAAATTAGCCGGGCATGGTGGTGCATGCCTGTAATCCTAGCTACTTGGGAGGATGAGGCAGGAGAACTGCTTGAACCCAGGAGGCAAAGGTTGCGGTGAGCCAAGATCGCACCATGGCACTCCAGTCTGGGCAACAAGAGCTAAACTCTGTCTCAAAAAAAAAAAAGGATACATACACAGCATTCTTTCTGGAACTCACATGAAGTGAATAATCTGAAACAGACTCTTTAAAAAAAATCTTCAGCCAGGCGCAGTGGCTCACGCCTGTAATCCCAGCACTTTGGGAGGCCAAGGAGGGTAGATCACGAGGTCAGGAGATTGAGACTATCCCAGCACTTTGGGAGACTGATGCAGGCATATCACTAGATGAGGAGTTTGAGACCAGCCTGGCCAACACGGCGAAACCCCATCTCTACTAAAAAACACAAAAAAATTAGCTGGGCGTGGTGGCAGACATCTGTAATCCTAGCTACTCAGGAGGTTGAGGCAGGAGAAACACTTGAACCCAGGAGGTGGAGGTTGCAGGGAGCCGAGATCATGCCATTGCACTCCAGTCTGGGCAACAAGAGCAAGACTCCGTCTCACAAAAAAAAAAAAAAAAACAAACAAACAAACAAAAAACCCTTCAAGTATTATGTTATTGTAAGTATGACTTACTTCAGGACTTTCAAATGAAATAAAAAAAAAAAATGCAAAATTTAAGTATAGAAGTTGTTTTCCCAAATTATTTTTAAAACACAAACATCAAAGTACTCCATTTTTGCTTTTTTTTTTTTTTAGACGGAGTCTTGCTCTGTCACCCAGGCTGGAGTGCAGTGGTGCAATACTGGCTCACTGCAACCTCCGCCTCCCAGGTTCAAGTGATTCTACTGCCTCAGCCTCCTGAGTAGCTGGGATGACAGGTGCGTGCCATGACGCTGGGCTGATTTTTGTATTTTTAGTAAAGATGGAGGTTCACCATGTTGGTCAGGCTGGTCTCGAACTCCTGACTTCGTGATCTGCCTGCATCAGCCTCCCAAAGTGCTGGGATTACAGGCGTGAGCCACTGCACCTGGCCCAAAGCATTCCATTTTAATAAGCATTCCATTTTGCTTACTGAAAGTTTTAGGAGCAAATAAGCTTTTCATGTCAGTTATTCACTCTCGTTTGTTTTTATGCCTTTCATTGATATAAAATGGATGTTTAAAAACTGAATTATAAAGGTTAGAAAAGGGTTAAAATTTAGAGTACCGAAAATATGGGAAAAAGGTAAAAAAAAAAAACTGTTGAGACATTGTAAGTCACTTTTAAAATGAAAAAAAGCATTTGCTTTTTCCTTTTCTGGCTAGGCTTCTATAGACCAAACTGAAAAAATTAAGTAAACATATTCTTCTCACAGAAATAATGAAGGGTTCTCTTTCACAAACCAATGGGGTTACTTAGTAGGCTGTCATGTTCTTATCACATTTTATACACGAAGTAACAGTTCATTACACTGAAAGCATAAATTCAGCTATGTAACTTTACTAATAACCCACCTTTTTCATTTTCTTTGTATCTACAAATGCCAACTGGAATTTCTGCTTGAAACATGGAGCCCACCATAATCTCCTATTTTAAAAATAACATAAAACATTAGTAAGATCTAGTAACAGATTTTATATCCATTTTCTAGCCTTACCATCTTAGTAAACTGTTCCTGGTTTCTCTGTCATAAAATACAAAAACAATTAACTACCTCAGAGGTACCTTTGTGAAGATGAATGACAAATAATGACTGATGAAAATATTAGTAATAATAATGAGGTGAAATGCAACATAAACAATAAATATAAACTTTACTTCAAAATACAGAGACAAAGAAGTGAATTCTGATAACTCCATTAGTAAGATAACTGCAAAACACGTAAAAAACAAAGTCAAATTCAGATATTTTCAGAGTATCTACACTTAAGACAGTGGTCTTAAAATACAATCCCTGGCCGGGCACGGTGGCTCAAGCCTGTAATCCCAGCACTTTGGGAGGCCGAGACGGGCAGATCACGAGGTCTGGAGATCGAGACCATCCTGGCTAACACGGTGAAACCCCGTCTCTACTAAAAAAATACAAAAAACTAGCCGGGTGAGGTGGTGGGTGCCTGTAGTCCCAGCTACTCGGGAGGCTGAGGCAAGAGAATGGCATAAACCCGGGAGGCGGAGCTTGCAGTGAGCTGAGATCCGGCCACTGCACTCCAGCCTGGGTGACAGAGCGAGACTCCGTCTCAAAAAAAAAAAAAAAAACAAATGATCCCTGTATGAGCAGCATAGCATCAGCGTCACCTATAAAATTTTTGTTTTTTTGAGACAAGGTTTTGCTCTGTCACCTAGGCTGGAGTGATCATGGCTCTCTGCAGCCTCAACCTCCCAGGCTCAAGCAATTCTCTCACCTCGGTCTCTGAGTAGCTAGGACTACAGGCACATGCCACCACACACAGCTAATGGAAAACTGCTAGAAATGCAAATGCTAAGCTAAGGTCCCACCCCAGACCTACAGACCTACTGGAACTCTGGGGACAGGACTCAGTCATTGGTATTTTAACAAGCTCTCTAGGTGATTCTGACATACACTGAAGTCTGAAAAACAGAGCTTCAAGTTAAGAAAAATAACAAAAACGGTTTTTATGAAGTTCAGCAGGGGCCAAATGAAAGAAACTCTAAACAAAATAGATAAAGTAGGTTATGGTTTGACTTTCATTAAAACAATACAAAATGAAAAAGTAACCTCCTCCCACAAATATAATTAAATAGGAAATTCAGTAATCAAATCTATATAGTCAAATCACAGATTAGGTGATTCAGATTCAGAACTGGCTGTTCTGAAAAGCAACTGGAAACTACCACTGGTGAAATACAGATGGCTAAAAGTTAAGAACACACTGACATTTTCAAAATTGGGCATGGAAGGTACAAAATCATAGTCTAGAAGTTTTGATGACTCTTAGGATTTGGAAAGTCTCTCTCCTGCTATTGTTACCCCACTGATGTGAGGATCTCATTTTATCCAGTACAACTTCAAAGACGTGCTTTATGTAATAAAGCTATTGCAATACCTAAAAGAAAAACCAATCTTTCTCATGATCAGTTTTCTAAAAAGAATCAAACTTATAATTTTCTCTACTCTTACAATGGAATTCTCTTTATGTCTTCTACTATAAGAGTCCTTTATTGTCACATCTTGTGCCTCTTTTAATTTAACTCACCTATGCCTACCAAAGAACATTGTCACATTACTAACCCTGGCTGGGGTGCTTCTAAACGATCAATGCCTGGATCAATTGCAGGACAATTAAATTAGAATCTATGAATGAAGGCCCTGGTAGTCAGCACCTCTAAGTTACCCAAATGATTCTAACATAAAAACAGGGTTGAGAACATCTGGATTAGTATAAAGATAGGTACCTCCTTTTTCCTGTTCAGTTCTGAACATTTCTTTTCATCTGTTAATTTGTTGTGTAGTACAGGGAAGGGAAGGGAAACAGCTTTGAAGGTCATTATATGTAATGTTATCATATATGTAATTTTCCTTTAATCTTTCAAGCAAGCCCCATAAGGCTGACATTGTTATTCCTATACTACATGTAAGAAGATGAAGCTCAAAAATTTGATTTTCTCAGAAGCACACAATTACTAAGTTCTAGAGCTATAACTAAAATTCAGATTTGACTTCAAAACTGTTTCCCCTACCTTAAGTTTCTATAAAAACTCAATTTCGTAAATCTTAAAAAAAAAAAAAAAATGAATCTCTGAACCTTGACAATTATTTACAACAACAAAATCACACTGAAAGAAAACAATCTGCATTTACTCTGGCCTGCTTTATTACATAATTTTTTTCTGAGAAAGGTATGGTTAATTAATACCCTTTCTGAGTAAGGTATGGGTAATGAATACCCTCCAGCAATGAAGGTGTTCTACCTCTTAGCTTTTGTTCTTGCATTTAAAAAAAAGCACTGAATGCTTAATCAAATACTCTACTGAACACTCCAGATTAAAAAAACAACGTATGTTGAAGATACATAAACTTGAATATGCAGTGGGACAGCAATTTAAAAGGACCCCCACAGTTTCTAGCTATTTTCATCTTAATTTCTGCTTACTGTAAGAATCAGATTAAAAACAGGATGAAAGAACGCTTGCCCAAATGGTTAACACAAATTTAACACAAATTAACTTTTGTGATTCTTGTTTTCTGTCTTGAGTCCCATCACTTGCTCAAATTAACACATACCGCACACTGGGCTAATCTTGTCTCTCAACAAAAATAACATTATTTCTTTTATATAAATGATTTGTTTTAACCAGTTCTACATAAAAAAATTTTTTGGGCCGGGCACGGTGGCTCACGCCTGTAATCCCAGCACTCTGGGAGGCTGAGGCGGGTGGATCACGAGGTCAGGAGATTGAGACCATCCTAACACGGTGAATCCCCGTCTGTACTAAAAATACAAAAAATTAGCCGGGCGCAGTGGTGGCTGCCTGTAGTCCCAGCTACTTGGGAGGCTGAGGCAGGAGAATGGCGTGAACCCGGGAGGCGGAGCCTGCAGTGAGCCGAGATGGCGCCACTGCACTCCAGCCTGGGAAGACAGAGCAAGACTCCGTTTCAAAAAAAAAAAAAATCTTTTTGAAGACATGGGGTCTCACTATGTTGCCCGGCCTGGTCTCAAACTCCTGGGCTGAAGTGATTCCGCCTACCTCAGCCTCCCAAGCTGGGACAACAAAGGAAAACATCATTGCAACCAGCTAATTCTACATAACATTTTGACAGATTTTCCTAAGAGCTCAGTTTTTTTACAATAACTTAAAATTCTTTAACTTAACTGTATAATTAATTATATGCTATATATTTTATAATTAAAAACTAATCTCAATATATTATCTTTAAATTCATTTCAGAAATTAAGTTGTATATAGTTATGAAGAAGCCAAATCTGTTTCTTCACACAATAAGCTTATCAGTTATACATGTCAACATTAAATTCAATCATTTGGAGAGTTTTCCTTTTATAAAGTAATACAGAATGAAAAACTTACAAACTACTAAACAAACTTTACTTAACAAATATCAAAGCCTCGACAATTGCTTTCCATAATATTGAAAAATATATATGTGATACTTTTTACAGGGCAACAAATGCCTAATTCAGCACTACTTCAGGACTAAATCAGAAATGTGGATTTTTGTTTTATTTATTTTTTGTTTTGTTTTATAAAATGAGACAGGGGGCCAGGCGTGGTGGCTCAAGCCTATAATCCTACCACTTTGGGAGGCCGAGACGAGCGGATCACGAGGGCAGGAGATCGAGGCCATCCTGGCTAACATGGTGAAACCCCATATCTCTACTAAAAAAACACAAAAAACTAGCCGGGCGTGGTGCGGGGCGCCCACAGTCCCAGCTACTTGGGAAGCTGAGGCAGTAGAATGGCGTAAACCCGGGAGGCAGAGCTTGCAGTGAGCTGAGATCCAGCCACTGCACTCCAGCCTGGGTGACAGAGCAAGACTCTGTCTCAATAAAAAAAAAAAATTGAGACAGGGTCCCGCAATGCTGCCCAGGCTGGTCTCAAACTCCTGGGCTCAAGCGATCTGCCTGCCTCAGCCTCCCAAAGTGCTGGGATTACAGGTGTGAGCCACCACACCCGGCCAGAAATGTAGATTTCTTTTTTCTTTTTTTTTTTTTTTTTGAGACGGAGGAGTTTCGCTCTGTGGCCCAGGCTGGAGTGCAGTGGCGCGATCTCGGCTCACTGCAAGCTCCGCCTCCCGGGTTTACGCCATTCTCCTGCCTCAGCCTCCCGAGTAGCTGGGACTACAGGCGCCCGCCATCTCGCCCGGCTAGTTTTTTGTATTTTTTAGTAGAGACGGGGTTTCACCGTGTAGACCAGGATGGTCTCGATCTCCTGACCTCGTGATCCGCCCATCTCGGCCTCCCAAAGTGCTGGGATTACAGGCTTGAGCCACCGCGCCGGGCCCGGAAATGTAGATTTCTAATCTTAGTTTGAGTGCTGACTTCCTCAACAAAATCCAATTCTAATTTAAATTCATTTTATTTTATAAAAAGATAAATATATCTCTAACCTAGATGTGTTAAGGAATCTGAACATTTACCAAGCATTTAAATGTCATAAAAGGACTTACATCGATTTTATCAATATACATAATTAGTAAAAATAAATAATTACACTAGGCTTTTTAAAAAAATATTAATTTATCTAAATTTTGGGAAAATATTGTTCTAACTACCTTTTTCCAGTCTTCTGATGGAATGTAATCTTCATCTTCTTCAGATTCTTCTTCTACTTCACTGTCTAGAATAAATAAGACACGAATACTATAAAATGACTGCTTAACCTGTCTACATCTACAAATTATTTTTACATCTACCATCAAATATTTGGATATGCTCAAAGGTATCTAATGAATTAAGCCAAGATATTTCTAACCAAATAATTAACACCCTATCACTTAAAAAAACAAAACCAAAAAAACCATAAACTTTCTACGTAACTGTATTCTCATGAAATGATTTCCTATAAAAGCTTACGGGAAAAAACCGATTTAGAATAAAGATAATATTACCTTACTACATATTTCATGACAGTTTATTTTTCTTCAAGTGTTTTTCTTCTTTTTAAACTACAGAAATTTAGGTGTATTTATGAATATACCTAAAAAAGGCTAAGAGGCAAATAAAGTAAAAAATGGAAACTAAGGGAAAGACTATGAGAAATAAAAAGATGACCATGAAACAAACACTTAAAAACAGGGCAAGGAAAAAACAAATACAACTGAAGTCAAGTAGAACATGACACAATTACCGTAGTATATTCACTAACAACAGGGACCGTGCATTGCTAAACTAATAACTTACAATAAAAATCCATTTACTGTTGAAAAGAATTTCAGACTAAATGAATTTAAAGACCAGTTTAAAAAATGAGGATTTTAGGTAATACCTAAAATAGTAAAAATTATATTCAAATATTATCAACCAGTAACACTTACTTGTATCAAAATATTTACATCGACGTGGGCGGATAATTTCCTGGGCATCTTGAGAAGCAACAGATTGTGATGGATCATCATTGGAAGACTGAGTTTCATCCTCCTGACCTGATGAATCCTTTATATTCTCCTCCTGGGGAATAATAAATTTAATTTCTTTAAGATGTAAAGAAAACAGTTGCAGATGAAAGGCCATAGCATATAAATTTTGTTCTAATATAAGCAGAAGACTAAAATGAATATACTAGATGTAATATCGTACTCTGGGTTGGATCCTGCAACAGGAAAAAGTACATTAACAGAAAAACTGGTATAATTCAATCAGTTACTAGCACTGTACCAAGATGCTAACCTTAGCAGAAGCTGATCGTATAGCAACTTTCTATACTAGCTTTAAAAGTTTTATAAATCTAAAATTATTTCAAAATAAAGAAAAATAAACACAAGCTGCCAATTAGCCTTCATTATTTAAAAGCAATAGCATTTTTTTGAAAGTTGGTATAAATGGTCAGGTGCGGTGGCTCACGCCTGTAATCCCAGCACTTTGGGAGGCCAAGGCAGGCGGTTCATGAGATCAGGAGATCAAGACCATTCTGGCTAACGTGGTGAAACCCTGTCTCTACTAAAAAGACAAAAAATTAGCCAGGCGTAGTGGCGGGCACCTGTAGTCCCAGCTACTGGGGAGGCTGAGGCAGGAGAATGGCGTGAACCTGGGAGGCAGAGCTTGCAGTGAGCTGAGATAGCGCCACTGCACTCCAGCCTGGGTGACAGAGCGAGACTCCATTTCCAAAAAAAACACACAAACAAAAAAAGAAAGTTGGTATAAATAAATTAGAATAAGCACTGGAAAAAAAAGAAACCTGAAACGACAAGACCAAACTGTTACCTCTCAGGAGTAGATTACAGGGGATTTCCAATTTTTATGTTATGTATTTCTGTAATATCTTAATGTTTAACACTTTTAAAATCAGGAAAAGTAAAAATTATAAAAACAAGTAATCAAAATGTATTAAGAAATTTTAACTTCAACAAGAATAAAGACTACAATCTTAAATATATGTATGTAGACTTACTTTATTTTCCCCACTACAGCCACTGTTGTCATCATTATCAGCATCTTCATCATCTTCACCTTCTTCTTCCTCTTCCTCCTCTTCTTCATCTTCTTCAGGTAGTCGAACAGTACTACCATAACCATAAAGGCTGAGAAGTTCATGGATTGGCATGTCACCTTCCTAAATAAATCAAAATAAAAGTTAATATCTGAATCAGTAATATTTCTGATTCCCAGGCTATAATCCACAAATCTGTGGAGTATTCATTCTATACTGAAGAATAAAAGCTGTATCATGAATTCTCAGATCATAAAAAAGTAAAACTGAAAATATTTCTGACACCCAGGAATATCCCAATCTTTTTAGTATTTCTATACAATTAACCAATTCTATTTGCTGACAACAAGATTTTTAAGTATAATTAAAAAGTAGCCATGGTCTAACATGGACTATTCTTTTTGCAATCAATTCAATATATGCACAATGACAGTTAACGCTATGCATGGATGCCCACTCTTAATAAGAGTACCATACTTGAGGGTGGAGAAATAGAACAATGAGAATTAGACTATAAATTAAGTTAACAAACCCAGAAAGGCAGATGAAATTCAGAGCATTTAGAGCTCAGCCCGAACACATGAAAAAAAAAAACAGTAGTAATATACAGAAATGATAATGGACTACATTAACCATATATTCTTTTCTATGGTTATCTCCATTTACACATAAAATCATCTCATGCAATCCTTACCATCTATCACACAGATTTGTTATATTATTTCCATTTCATAGATGAGAAAACAGAGGCTGACAGCTTAAGCATTTCTTTAGAAATCACACAAGTTACAAGGAGTAGAGCCAGATTTAAACAGTCTAACTCCAAAAGCCCATATTCAAATCAATACACCATGGTGCCTTGGCCAGGGACTTCCCTCAATCCCCACAAAAATCAGACCCTCTGTGGATGCAAAAGAAATGTCCATATGCAATGAAATGAAATCAGCTTTCTATATAAACTACTCACTCTAACCAGTAAACAAGAAAACAAGAAATGCACAGCATCAGGGAAACGTAACAGAATTCTGATTATAAAAAGAAAATTTAATCCAAATCATGTGAACATATTATACACTGATGCACACCCACATACAATGCACATGGTCTGAAGCAAAACAGTCAGAAAACCATCAGTTTAGAAGCTAGAAAAAAAGGGTAATCATGAATAAGACATGGTTCATATTTCTCCAGCAGTCATGGAAAGAAAGAAGTAAGTCTAGCTAGTGTGTTAAACACATTGCTACAATGGGTATGGGTAAATCAGACTGGATTAGATGACACAACTTCCATCACTCAAAATCCATGTGAGAAAAAATTAATGATTATAATTTCAAAAGATTTTCTTATGAAGAACTAGGAAGAAAGCATCATCCAAAACTTCTATTTCACATTACAAATGGATATTCTGGTTATGAATGAGTTTGTGAATCTATTTCTGAAAGATAAATCAATTCCAAATCCTTAATGATTTGCAGAAGCTACAACCTGAAAAAGTGGTAACTTTATCAAGGCAAGGTATCGCCACTCTAGCTAAATAACCCGCTGGCAAACAACTGATAGCTCTTATACTGTGTTTCTCAAAGTACAACACCAACAGTGCTTTAAGTTTTCAAGTATCTGGTCCATGTACCAGGGATGTGGTACAGGACATTGGTATTTGGGAATGTGGGAAGTCAGTCCTTAGGGACTAAAACAAAACTTCGAAATAAGAGATAGAAGTGTAATAAGAGAAATATAATGAAAAGGCTAGATTTATTTTTTGAGACAGAATCTTGCTCTGTCACCCAGGCTGGAGTGCAGTGGCATAATCATGGCTCACTGCAGCCTCAACCCACTGGGTTCAAATGATCCTCCCACCTCAGCCTCCCAAGTAGCTGGGACTATACATGTGCACCACTATGCCTGGTTAATTTTTGTATTTTTCATAGAGAAGGGTTTCACCATGTTGCCCAGGCTGGTCTCAAACACTTGGGTGCAAGCGATTTGCCCACCTTGGCTTCCCAAAATATAGGATTGCAAACGTGAGCCACCGTGCCCAGCATAAAGCTAGTTTTACACACAAGAATAACAAATAGCTGCCATAAAGTGTCTTCTATGTGTCAGGTGTTTGTGATAGGTGCTTTGATTTCACTGTCTTTTTTTCTTGCAACAATGAAGGCAGTGTCAAAACATACAATTCCATTAGATCTGCACTGATAGAGACTTTATTACAATACCCAGACCTCCTAATCTCAGGTCATGTAACTTTGCTTAAGCTCACACCCTGCACCCCAAAATCAGAAGCAAGTTTAGCAACTGATCACTATTGTGAAGAAAAGCCACTGAAGTCACTAGTATGAATAAGGGCCCCAAAAAGAAAAAACATAAGCATAACAGTTTGCAACTAAAATTTACATAGGCCTTAAGAGTTCATGAAAAACTTGTTTCATTATTTGATCCTCAAAACTATCCTGTTACTACTACCTTTAATTTTTATAACTGTGTTACAACTAATCCTTTGAAACCACACAGCTAATTACACAGCCGTGCTCTATTTTGAACTCACCTTCTGACAAGATCATGGTACTTGGTTCACTCCAAAAACAGAGGTGTATAATCAACCAAATAAATGTCCTCAGGCTCTCTACCATTGGTCTGTCTAATCAAGGGCATCCGAATTACCTTGAGGGTTTACTAAAACGGGCTGCTGAGCCTCACCCAAGTTTCTGACCTAGTAAGTCTCCAGTGAAGCCTGAGAGCCTACAATTAAAAAAAGAAAAAAAAAAAAAATCTCAGGTGATGCTAATGCTGCTGGTATGAGACCACCTTGGAAACCACTAATCTCACAGGTCTGGGATAAGATACCTGCAAATCACCTTATCCAATGGGAGGTAATAAAGCTTGAACATTAACTTTAATAAAGCTTATCATGACATATGATATCCAGCTCAAATATTTGTCAAAAGGATAGGTGACATACTAACTACATGGAGAAAAAAATTTTCTTTTTTAACCATTATCAAGAATGTAGAGGCCGGGTGCGGTGGCTCAAGCCTGTAATCCCAGCACTTTGGGAGGCCGAGACGGGCGGATCACGAGGGCAGGAGATCGAGACCATCCTGGCTAACACGGTGAAACCCCGTCTCTACTAAAAATACAAAAACTAGCCGGGCGAGGTGGCGGGCGCCTGTAGTCCCAGCTACTCCGGAGGCTGAGGCGGGAGAATGGCATAAACCCGGGAGGCAGAGCTTGCAGTGAGCTGAGATCCGGCCACTGCACTCCAGCCCGGGCGACAGAGCGAGACTCCGCCTCAAAAAAAAAAAAAAAAAAAGAATGTACAATGTCTGACAATCATTCTGACAATCATAGTTAGATTAAGGTTTTTCCCTCTTGGATATACAGATGAGAAGTGTGATTCACTTTATAAAAATTCATTTCTCAGGCCAAGCGCAGTGGCTCATGCCTGTAATCTCAGCACTTTGGGAGGCTGAGGTTGGCAGAACACTTGAGGGCAGGAGTTCAAGACCAGCCTGGTCAACAAGGCAAAACCCCATCTCCACTAAAAATACAAAACAATCAGCCAGGCATGGTAGTGCACACCTGTAGTCTCAGCTACTCAGGAGGCCGAGGCAGGATAATTGCTTGAACCCAGGAAGCAGACGTTGCAGTGAGATGAGATCGTGCCACTGCACTCCAACCTGGTTGACAGAGTGAGACTGTCTCAAGAAAAAAAAAGGAAAAAGGAAAAAGAAAAAAATTCATGTCTCAAAGAAAAATTCTCCAACACCTCCAATATTGACTAAGCAGAGAACAGAGAGTCAAAAGTGGCCTGATCACAGTGCATTTAGAGGGGGAATGCTTGAATTACAATCGTAATAGAACTGGCACAGATGGAGAAAAATCATTCAAGTCACAGCAAATGACAAATGCACAGGTACAGAAACAAAAATGAATAATCCGGTCACCCTGATTAGAGCAGACATACCATTTATAGTAACTAAAAAAAAAAAAGTATCATTTCAGAAGGCTACACATTACTGAAAGATCAGTTATAGATTAATGAAAATGAGGATTACTATTTTTAACTACTTTCTCTAGTTTTATGTAATTTTTAAAGGGATCTGTTATATTCCTGACTCAATTTGAGCATACTGAATAGTTACTAACACTATGGAAGTATTTAGGGGAAATTACACACACAACAAAACACTCAACATGAACTTAGGAAGGGGAAGATTTAGTTTGCTTGCCAAGGAGACTGAGCCAAGTGGGAATCCCCTGCTATCATTCACTACACATTCACCTGTATTATGATCAGAAACTAAATGAAATTAGTGGTTGTGGAAAAGAAAAAATTTAAGAGACGCAACAGGATTCAACCAGGGATTAGGAGAGATGGAGGTCCTGGTGATGCTGAATCCCTGGTTCCATATATTACTTGTACCCAACTACACATTCATATACCTTCTAATAGTTTATTTTTACACAAGGTTATTTTTAGATGGGTTTTATCAAATGTAAACAAAATATCCTTACTTATTCAATCAACAAAATGCTTACTTATGCTGGGCGCAGTGGCTCACACCTGTAATCCCAGTACCTTGGGAGACTGAGGGGGCAGATCACTTGAGGTCAAGAGTTCAAGACTGGACTGGCCAACATAGTGGAACCCCATCTCTATTAAAAATACAAAAATTAGCCAGGCATGGTGGTGCTGGCATGTAATCCCAGCTACTCAGGAGGCTGAGGCAACTGCTTGAACCCAGGAGGCAGAGGCTGCAGTGAGCCGAGACTGTACCACTGCACTCCAGCCTGGGCAACAGAGTGAGACCCTGTCTCAAGAAAATTAAAAAAAAGAAAAAGAAAAGAAAATGCTTACTTAATAGCATTAAACTTGTAACTCAAGCTGTCACCCAATATCAGGTGAGTAATATCAGCTTAGTAAGCAACAAAGAAAAAATCATCACCACCAAAAATACAACTTGAAGCATGACAGTACTAAAAAGTCTCTTATTTAATCTAAGGTAAAAGTGAAAATCTTGCAGCAAACTCTGGGCTACAACTACAATAAAAACCAGGATCAATTTTGCTGAGGAATCCTGTTTCAAATTGCAATAGCATGTATTTGTGTTCCTACTACTTTGTGCTAACTGAAGTACTTAAAGATTTAGCAAGCATAAACAAGCATCACCTAAGGATTATTTATTTCCCCTGCAAGCCTCTTCTACTCTCTTCTACTTCTGTACTTGTCTTCTCACATGAAATATTCTTTCTTCCATTCCAAACATTTATATTCCTTGAAAGTTCACCTCCTGGACCACAGTAGCTGACATAATTGGAATCACTGTATTCTCTGGCCATATATTTGGAGTGGGCACATGAACCACGCTTGTCCATACTTTGTTTCTGGATTTTTATCAACAGCAACTTAAGAAAGAAGCACAGACTATCTCAAGTAGTAAATGTGGGAGACCTACAAACTGACAACATCATATGAAGAAAGTTGGTCTGAAAAGAGAAGTCAGGTGAGTCAGGTGGGACACGGTGGCTCATGCCTGTAATCTTAGCACTTTGGGAGGCCAAGGTAGGCAGATCACTTGAGCTCAGGAGTTCGAGACCAGACTGGGCAACATGGCGAAACACTGTCCCTACAAAAAATACAACAAGAATTAGCTGAGTGTGGTGGCGCATGCTCATAGTCCCAGCTACTGGGGGGCTGAGGCAGGAGGATGGCTTCATCCAGGGAGGTCGAGGCTGCAATGAACCAAGACTGCACTGCTGCACTCCAGCCTGAGTGACAAAGTGAGACCCTGTCTCAAAAACAAAAAGAGGTAAACCATGTAGACAAGCAGAAATAGAGAAAATAAATTCTGGTGGCACTTGAGTCCCTGGGGAGCAGATATATCCCTCCTTTAATAAAATTCCATGAGACTTACATGAAATTCTTCATTTTGTCTAACCTAGTTTGAGGTTAGACTGTCTGTAATCTAGTTACAGACAGATTTCTGTCTCTGCACCCCCAAATTCTGATGCTATAAACAGTAATGATATGGTGTAACACAAATATTCTGTTATTTCCCTCTGAAAAACAGACTTAAGGATGAATAAAACTTGGCCAAAAGTAGTACACTATTATACCAGGGCCTGTCAGTCACTGTTCCAGAGAATTTCTCATTAGTTTATATTACCAAAGGCTATATTCTACCAGTTACTCAAGGGCTTACTTCAACTTAAATTGAAACATCACAATAAAGTGGCAGAGTGTTTTAATCCCATTCACGTAAGTGTTAAAAGAGTATAAAAAGGGGAGAACAGGGTGAAAGAGATAATTATGTGTCAAGTTGTAAATTTTCAGTTATAGGTCAGGGACTTTTTTGAATCTTATGAATGACATTAACTACTAAGATTTATTTTGTGTTTATTATGTGCCAAATATTATGTTAAGTGCTTTAGATATATTATTCTTATAATATCATCTGAAGTTTAACAATCTTAAGTAACCTATCCTAAGTCACAAACTGAAATAAGTAGTAGAGCTGGATTATGAACCTGGGCAGTTTAACTCACTGCTTTACACTGCCCTTCTGTACATATGTGTATATACTGCCTTCTTCAAAATCTAACATCAGGTTAAGTATACAGCATCCTGTTATAATGTGAACTAAGAGGGCTAATAATCTGTGAGAAATAAGGAAAGTGAGCATAGTACATGATAAATAAAAATACTGGAATGTAGCCAGGCACGGTGGCATGCACTTGCAGTCCTAACTACTCAGGAGGCTGAAGCGAGAGGAAGGCATGAACCCAGGAGTTTGAGGGTGCTCGAGTTATGACTACACCACCGCACTCCAGCCAGCATGACAGAACGACACCCTGTCTCTAAAAAATTAAATAAAAAAAAAAAACAGGAATACACACTGTATTTGCAGATTGTACTTTAAGAAATGAGTTGTCTTACACTGTAACAAAAGGAGGGGAAATCATGTCTGCATAAGCTAAAGGAAGGCTGGCTGAAGGTGGGAGAAACTGACTTTTTAAAAGATAAACTGACCAGGCTCAGTGGCTCACGCCTATAATCCCAGGACTTTGGGAGGCCGAAGTGGGAGGACTGCTTGCACACAGGAGTTCAAGACCAGCCTGGGCAACAGAGCAAGAACCCATCTCTACAAAAAATAAAAAAATTAGCCAGGCATAGTAGTGTGCCTACAGTCTCAGCTATGCAGGCGGTGAGGCAGGTGGATCGCATGAGCCTGGGAGGGTGACAGAGTAAGACCCTGTATCAAAAAGGATCAACACTATATACTATTATCTCAAGTTAAGTCTGCTCTAATTTCAAGACAATAGGGTAAAGTTATCAAACACCAACATATTATAAGGTTGGAGTGGCATCCAACTCCTAGCTGCAGAAGAGGTGCTAGTTCCTAGCTCCTTCTCCCTCACATCAGGAGGTTAGTCATTAAGAAATGGCAGATGCTGACCTTCAAGTCAGGGCCATTTGATGGATGTAGATAGTACTCTTCTTACACCTGTTGTACCAAAACTGACTTACCAATAAAATGCTAATGAAGATAG
Organism: Piliocolobus tephrosceles; assembly: GCF_002776525.5. Classification (NCBI taxonomy): domain Eukaryota; kingdom Metazoa; phylum Chordata; class Mammalia; order Primates; family Cercopithecidae; genus Piliocolobus; species Piliocolobus tephrosceles. The sequence goes on from NC_045434.1 coordinate 155,224,488, forward strand.
GAAGAAGGAAAGAGGCTGATTTCCAGCCAAAAAGGCCTAAGGGACCACATCCAGACTGAACTAGAGAGATGGTTCCTAAGGTAACCAACCTCTTGGGGCTGGGGCTTGACTAGAAGATACAACCATATAGGAATGAAGGCAGTGAACTCTTCTTTATAATCCTCACACTGAGATTTCTTTTCTATCTATATAATGTTGTGTGTATACTTCAATCTCTCACATTTTAATCTCACATTTTAATTATTCTCTAGCTCTGGAGATTCACTGGATGGAACACATCTGGCACTTTAAAAGTATATATTAAGTACTGATACTGTTATAGTGTGATTTTTATAAAATATATCTAAATACATGAAGATACTGCAATCTAGATCTTTCTTTTCCCAAATGGACTGCCACAATTGTGCCTACTTAGAGTCTCTGATTTTAAAGAGTTCATTTGGAAAACAGAGTTAAACTCGAGTGTTTCCATTTGTAGCAAACAAAAGTCAATCTATGGCCAGGTGCAACAGCTCATGCCTGTAACCCCAGCACTTTGGGAGGCTGAGATGGGCAGATCACTTGAGGATGGGAGTTCGAGACCAGCCTGGGCAACATGGTAAAACCTTGTCTCTACTAAAAATACAAAAAATTAGCACACGCCTGTAATCCTAGCTACTCGAGACTGAGGCAGGAGAACTGCTTGAACCCAGGAGGGGGAGATTGCAGTAAGCCGAGATGGTGCCACTGCACTGCAGCCCAGGCAACAGAGTGAGACTCTCAAAAAAAAAAAAAAAACAAAAGTCTATTTACTATGAGAATGATTCTGATATTCCCTTCAAGATCCCCACAATAAATAATAACCTATATACCCCATTTTATTGAAACATTTGTTATCTTTTATATTGCCATAATCCATGCATACAAATGTAACAATACACATCAAAACTTCTATCATTAGTTTTCACTGAAAATTCTAGAATTCAAATTCAATGAACTTAAAACCAAATGCTATATAGTTATTGATATTTCCTGAATGAATGTCAGAGTTCTGCCACAATACATCAAAAATTCATTTCATGCAACCAAAGTGTAAGGTGAAAAACACTTTATCAATCCCTGACATAACTAATGTTTTGCTTCTATAAAAGCAAATCAATAATCAACACAACAAAATCTTATTCACTTATTAAATAAAAACAACAAGGATTTTGTTTGGTTCATACCTAAAGAGTTAGTAACTCTAGGAAATCCAACAAATTGGCCCCGAAATATTGCTTAGCTTCAGGTTATAGATGAAAAGCATTCTGTGTTATTAAAACAAAGCTTTAATTATTTCTGGGAGAAGTCGGAGAAGAATCTGAGAAGGTATAAGGTTGCCTAGTTGAAAGGATGATAAAGGATTGATTCAACTGTCTTTTTTTCCCTCTCTCTATAAATAATTCTATTTTAACTTCTATTTCCTAAGGCAGAGTCACTTGAAAGCAAGTTTGAAGGCACTATATGGGGCTGGAGAAAGGAATAGGAGAGAGAAACAGGAAAAGGCAATGATATAACCAAAATTTTAGCACAGCCCATTAGTAATTTTCTACTAATTAAATGTAATAAATACTTCATTTTCTGAAATAGAAAAAATCATTCTAACTCATACCCATTGTGAAAACTGTACTTATTTTCTCTTGCTAATTAGTATTTGAGCTAATACAGAATATAAGACAAAAAATACAAGATTTTATTACTATACCTTTTATCCCACAGATGGCTATTCAGAAGCAAAATATGTATCTAAAGTGATAGATGCTTCTCTGAATACAGGCAAACTGAAAATAATTGTCTTCTCACTTCACAAATACATGAAGTGACTATGATTGTTAAATCAACTGTTTCCCTTGATTCAGAATCTAGATTCTCAATCATTCAATTATAACTGTTTTTGAATCGCTTCCCAGCCTCCTACTTTTAAAGAATAGTTCTGACTCCAAGTTCTTCAAGTGCCCTGTTTTCAGAGACACAGTCTCTGATAAATAAAACAACAGGGTAAATAGTAGTAACATTTTTACTCTGTCACCTAGGCTGGGGAGCAGTGGTGCTATCATAGCTCACTGCAGCCTCGGATTTCTGGGCCCCAGCAATCCTCCCACCTGAGCCTCATGAATTGTTGGAACTACAGGTGCTTGCCACCATGCCTCATTCATCTTTTTAAAAATTTTTTTGTAGAGATGTGGGTCTCACTATGTTGCCCAGGCTGGTCTTGAATTCCAGGCCTCAAGTAATCCTCCTGCCTTGGCCTTCCAAAGTACTGAGATTACAGGCAGAAACCACTATGCCCAGCCTTTCATATGCTTTTTAACCCATTCTTGAAAGACTTTTGTGATAGCCAATATATGCCTTTGACACATTAAATTATTCACACATTGTGGATTAAGTCAGTTGTAATCACTAAATGATCTAATCCCAAAGCCAGCTCTAATCCCACAACGGGATCACCTAACAAGATTTGAATAAACAGTAACAGACTCCTTTTTGAGTTCTTTGAATGTATCCTTTAAAAAGTTACAAACTAAAATTATGAGACATAGGTCTTTATTACCATAAAAGTGTAAGCATTCATTTTCCATGACATTATGTATTCCAAATCCTTAAAGACTGAAACTATGTCTTATTTCTTATGTTCTTTTTATCATGGAGTACAGGAAATCATATGCATGATAAATTTTATTAGAACATACCAGACCGATATCCATTCATTCATACAATACTTTTGAGTGAACACTCTTGCAAGGTACCATGAAATATACTGGTGAATAACACAGTCATTTTATTTCATTTTATCTTCTCAAAACCAGTGGCGGTACCGACAATAAAGAAACAATTACAAATTGTGTCCTAACACTAAAGAAAGCATTGAATAGGATACAGTGGTAATAAATAAATAAATAAATAAATAAAACAAAACAAAACTAATTAAAAGCTAATTAGGGGACAGGAAAGGCTGCTATTCTGAGGAAGCAACACGGAACCCAGAGGATACGTAGCCGGCCTTGGGATGCATATACCAGAGGTGAAAATAAGCTGAACATCCTTGAGGCAGGAAGAAACTTGCTTATTTAACAACAAAAGCAGCTAGTGTGGCTATAACATAGGTAGTATGACACATGGATGAGAAGCCATTATCATAAAAGTGGCCTTGCTGGCCTGGTTGAGGAGTTTGAGTTTTCTTTGTTTATAACAGGAAGACAGGAGGTTGATATCAATTGATTTACATTTTGAAAAGAAGATCATGGCTGCTGGGTGGAAATGTATCAGGAGAAATGGTAAAAGAGGAAATGGGGAAACCAGTTAGGAAGTTACTGCAATAGTCTAGGCTAGAAATAATGGCAACCTAGGTAGCAATGGAGCTAAAGAGTCGGCTAAGGGATATTCTTGTGGATACAAATGATAGGTTTATTTAGAAGTAAGATATTGAAAGAGAAGGAAAATGACTCACTGGTTTCTGACTTAGGCAACAGGGTAAACAGGAGTGCCACTTTTTACTGATAGAACAGGGAAAGAACAAGTAGAGAAAAAAACAACAGTCAATAGTTCTGTTTTGGACATTTATAATTTAGAGATGGCCGTTGAGATAAGCAAGCAGAAATGTCAAGGTGGATAAACAAAACTGGAGACAGTAAATAGGTTAATGCTAGAAATAGAAACTAAAGAATACTAAGCATATAGACACCATGGGAATAAATTAAATCACACAGCTTAGTGACTCTCAAATTTGGTGTACATATAATGCCAACTTACTTAATGAAGATGTGGATCTGAACCCCACCTCCACAGATTCTGATTCAGTATGCCGGGGGAGAGGTCTAAAAATCTGCTTCTTAAAGTAAGTACATGGCTGATTCTAATGCAGCTGACCCTCATACCACATTCTGAGGAGCACTGATCCAGACAAAGACAGGAGAGAAAAAAAGAAGGTCCAAACTGAGAATTACAAACTGCCAAAATGTAAACCTTGAGTAAGGGAAGAAGAGTCTGCAAAAGATACTGAATAGGAACAAAAAGATAAAGAAAACCAGACAGTGGTGTACTCCAGAATTCAAGTAAAAGAAGGGAGTGTTAAACTACATTGAATACTGCTGAGAAAAAGTAAGGTAGCAAGAGAAAAGTGAACATAACAATAGATATAACAAGGAAAGTTCACTGGTCACCTTGATAGGAAGAGGTGGAGATAATCTAGAACACTTTATGTAGTGAATGGAAAATGATATTTCAAGACATTTTTGGCTCTGAAGGAGAATAAGTAAAAGATATGGTAACTGGGGAAGGACAAAGGGTATATAAGAGGCTGTGTAGAATCCTTTTATAGTCTATTTTTGACCAGACCTTTTGTAGTAGAATCCTTTAATAGTCTATGTTTTACCAAAGTAACTATGTGAATTCTGTTATTTCACATAATAAAGTCATTGCTTTTAAAAGCCTTTCTTTTCAAACTTTAAATATACCACCTAAGATCACACAGAATTTTTCAGTCGTTAATATATAAAACAATTTCTCTCCTAAACAGAGAATCAAAATTTCAAATCTTCCCTTTCCACAAAAAAGTCAAAACTAATTCATACCCTAGCTCTACATGTTATTTACCCTTGCAAGATCTTCTATTTCAGAACTGAAGTTTGTTTCTCCTTCCATCATTTCTTCCTCTTCTAATGTTCGTTCATCATCAAAATCGTGAACCAGCATGTCAGCTGATGGATCAAATTCATGGTCATCTGATGTTGCTGAACCTCCTGGTAAGGAATATTTCAAAAAGTTTGGTAAACCAAATTAAGTGGATCTTAGTAATATTAATGTATTTATTTTTATTTGAAGCTGGATGTAAGTCAAAAGTACCAAGAAAAAGCTACACACAGCAACTATTATATATTGCTTTTTAACAGTTACAACGGCAAAATGGGAGGAAAATGTTTACAGTTTTAAAAGTGTTTATGATGTTATAAATATGAAACAAGTTGTAAATAATAAATGGTCATATCAAATAAGAACAGGTTTTTCATGTGGAAAAAAGTCACAATTCTTTTTTTTCTTTTTCTTCTTTGAGACAGGGTCTCGCTCTGTCTCAGGCTAGCGTGCAGTGACACAATCACAGCTCACTGCAGCCTCGACCTCCTAGAGTCAAGCGATCCTTCTAACCTCTGCCTCCAAAGTAGCTAGGACTACAACCACCACACCCAGCTAATTTTTAAATATTTTTTTGGTAAAGGCAGGGTCTTGCTGTGTTGCCTGGCTGGTCTTGAACTCCCAGGCTCCAGCAATCAATCTGCCTTTGCTTCCCAAAGTGCTGGGATTACAGGTGTACCTGGTCCTAAAAAACACAATTCTTAATCATTTGATTGATGTTTGATAGACCCAATGAGTTTGAACTCCCCTGGCCCATGAGGAGACTGTAAGTCAGCCCTCCATGTCCACAGCTTCTGTGTCTGTGGATTCAACCAACAGCAGACTGAAAATATTAAGAGAAAAAACAAACAAACAAAAAACCTGGGTCTGCCTTCAACATGTACAGGCTTTTTTCTTGTCATTATTCCCCAAACAACATAGTATAACTATTTACATAGTGTTTACCTATATTAGGTATTTTGTACACACACACACACACACACACACACACACACACACACACACACCAGAGATTATGTAAAGCATATATGAGAATGTGCATAGGTTATACACAAATACTATGCATTTTGTATCAGGGATTTGAGCATCCACAATTTTGGTATCTGAGGGAGGTTCACAGATATCGAGGGATTACTGTATAGTTATGTGAAATATATAGTCATCTGAATACACAGTCTAGTGAAGACACAGCTGCACTCAAATATTATTATTCTGTAAGTACTTCCTTGAAAATACATTCTAGTGGCTGGATGTAGTTGATCATGCTTTAATCCCAGCACTTCACGAAGCCAAGACAGGAGGATCACTTGAGCCTGGGAGTTTGAGACCAGCCTGGGCAATATAATGAGACCCCGTCTCTAAAAAAAATTTAAAAATTAGCTGGGTGTGGTGCTGTGCGACTGTCATCCCAGTCAGTAAGGAGGCTGAGGCAGGAGAACTGCCTGAGCCTGGGAGCTCAAGGCCACAGTGAGTCATGATCACACTACTGCACTCCAGCCTGGGAAGCAGAGCAAGGGCCTGACTTTAAAAAAAAAAAAAAAATCTAATATTTGGGTAGCTGTCCTTAACTTAGTGGATTTTGATCAGAAATAACCCAAAAGACTGAGAATAGCAAAATTTATCAAAACTGCATACAGAACTCTTATCAAAGGCATTAAAAATAATCTAGTAGGTAACTGACATGTGGTTGGGGAATACTGCTGGACCCTATAGGGTCAAGCTTTGTAAATAGCATAATGCAAAGGCTGGGCATACATAGTCTGTAAAATATCCCCATGTTTTACTACTGCCAGTGTGGACCTAGATTTGCAAAAGCATTGTTTACTAATAAACAAATGAGCTACTGAACACTGAAAAAATTAGCAATTTTTAAAGTTTTAACTGTTGATGGTTAGACATTAATAGATGTACCTATTCTTTCATTTCACTCCAGAAAGAGAACCAATAAGTAAAGCAAAGAGATAGAGCTGACTTCTTGAAAATCTGACTATTATGAATAAGGGAGTGCCCAAGGCTTAGGGTTCTTCAGTTACAACAATTTTCAAAAGAAACATTTTTTGAGTGTTTACTATGTGCCAGACAGTATGTTCAAGTACGTCATATACATTATCTCAATTAATCTTCAAATAATCCTACGAAGTAGGTATTATCACCCCATTTAAAGAGGAAAAAAACAAAATAAAAACTCAAGGCTTAGCGATTTTAAGTAGCAAGTCTAAACTTACAAAGCCAGTAAACGGCAAAGATGAATTTGATTCTGGGTATACTAATCCCAACAACTATGCTTTTATTGCACTCCAAGCCTCCCGTAAATTAACTTAGTATACTGCCTCAAAGAATACTTAACGAGAGTCTATGTACTAAGACAAGTGAATGCCAGCCAGGTCACATGGCGAAGCACTTAACATCATTGTGCCCTGTCAGAAGCATAAGAAAATACTGATACTAGACCAGGCGCAGGGGCTCATGTCTGTAATCCCAGCACTTTAGGAGGCCAAGGCAGGAGGACTGCTTGAGCTCAGGGGTTCAAGAAAAGCCTGGGCAACACAGTGAGACCTCATCTCAAAAAAGAAAGGAAGAAAGGAAAAAAGAAAAGAAGAAAGGAAGAAAGGGAAGGGAAGGGAGAAGGAAGGGAGGGAGGCAGGGAAGGAGGGAGGGAGGAACTGATATTAAATAGAAAACTAAAAACATAATTATATGCCAAGTCAGATACCTTCTACCAGAGTATAGTAAAAATGAATTAACACTTATCAAAGTTTTAGAATAATTTACAAAATAAAAACTTTTAGAAAAGCGTATTATCTTAATTTTCTTCCAGAAATTAAGAAAAGCTTAGCACAGTTTCAGCAGAGCATCTTAGTACTGCTTGACGGAATGGACACAAGGGTTCCATAGGCACACAATTTGAGAAACAATAATATACGTGTAGTTTTCTGTCCCAATCCTTTTCTCTTCTGAGTTTTCAAAAGAAAACTCTCCTCAAACTTTTCAATTCACTCAGGAATCTTCTCGAACACTGAGTGGTCCAATAAATATGTATCCCTACAAATGATGCTAACAAATGATGCTATACTTTTCTCCCTCGTGGGCAGAAAGACCCTAAAAAGTCTTCACTCCATCTCTTTGTATACTATTATCCCAATCAGAATATAATTATAATTGGACACAGGTATTATCAAAAATAATTATGCTTAATTCCTTGTTATACTCTACTGATTTTTAAAAAAATTCAAATTCATGGGTATACAGCATCAAATCATGTGCTATAATTCACCTGATGGCCATTTTTTGTTATTATTTGCAAAGCCAATTATATATGAAGACTTGCCATTTCACTCCCTTATTGCATCAAATAACAAAGTGTAGGTGAACTACTTCCTGTCTCACTCCAATTCCTTTCCCTACACGCACACTACGCTTTTTTCCATAAACTTTCCATTTTCAGTTTTTCTCTTTCCTTAATCTGATCTGTTTCATCTGACTTCTTTTTGCCTTGTTCCTTAGAACCAACTAACCATCTTATTCTTGTCAATAGCTAGGTCCACCATTAGGCTGTCTCCTAGGGAAAAAAAAATCCCAATGATAAATCATTAGGGGTAATGGGTCTGGTGCTTTGTATACATTAAGTATTTTGCATCAGAGTTAGGCAAATGTCACTGCTTTGTCATGAAATCCCATGCTACTGCAGAAAAGGTACCTTACATCTTTTCAAAGGTAAATTCAGTTTGTATCATGTCTACTCATTTAACCACTTTTTAAATTATCTTCACCTCCATTAATTCCCTACCTCTAATGACTACTAGTCTTACAGGTAAAAAGTCTTACCTTGTGCCTCTACTTTGGCTTACACTGGAGACTACAAACAAAGCAATTAATGTGGTCATGTGACTATTATTACTAGCACTGATTGCAAAGTACAGATGCTACAGAGGATACAGCCTTTTCACCAGGGGACTGAAAAATTTTTTACATGACTATTGCTAATTTTCTCTACCAACTTTTATAACTGGTTGTAATTAGCATTATTTATAAGAACAATAAACACTGCCCTGGGCAGAAGCCTTATATGACAAATACTGTCTAACTCAAAAGATCTATCTCAGTCTGAAAACAAGCTAAAGAAAACCGGATTTTCTGAAAATTGAACTGAATTGAAAACTGAAAACATTCAATCTGTTAAGTATTCAACAAGTAGCAAAGTGACCAAAGACTTTTTTTTTTTTTTTTTTTGAGAGAAGGAGTCTCGCTCTATAGCTCAGGCTGGAGTGGTGTGATCTCAGTTCACTGCAACCTTCACCTCCTGGGTTAAAGGATTCTCCCACCTCAGCCTCCCAAGTAGCTGGCCTATGAGCATGTGCCACCGTGCCTGGCTAATTTTTGTATTTTTAGAAGAGACAGAATTTCACCATGTTGGCCAGGCTGGTCTCAAATTCCTGACCTCAAGTGATCCACCTGCCTCGGCCTCCCAAAGTATTGAGATTACAGGCATAAGCCACTGCGCCTGGCTAACATTTGTATTCTTCAAACTCCATTATTCTTCCAGTTCAGCCTAGGCTGATTCAAATGTAATGGAAACTGACAAAGCCACTTACTAATACCACTTTCTTAGTAATTATTTTATGTATCTATGTACTATCGGATGAATGCCTCAAAAATTCATCAGAAATATCTCAGTTTTAAACTATTTGCAATATCACAATACTATAAAAAACAAGTAGGACCTATTTTTTCTATGAAAACAATTTCTGTGTTTGAAAAAAAAATCGGAAATAATTCCATGTTCTAAAAATGAATATGGTGACCTAACACTTATGTAAGATCAGATTACTCCCAATCTTAACCATCCAGGATATACATATAAAACAGAAAGTTCAAAAAAAATTATTGCGTTTCAGAAATGCACAAAGCCTAACACACTTTACTCACAAGCATATTAAAAAGAGTAAGATGCTTTCAGCTGAAATCAAAAGGACAAAATCAGCGTCAACTGAGTACACTAGTCATTTAAAAAGGACATGGATGTGATCTAGTCCAATCCTCAGAGTCCAATGATTCATGTTCATAGAAAGGACCTTGCACCATGAAAACAGCCGTATCTTATGTTAAGCATTGTTAAAAGCTTTCTTCCTAAAACTTAAAACACAGAAAGATGATTGCTTCAACAATCTGGAAAATTTAGTAATACAGAATACATCATATCTAAGTACTCAATACATGTGAGATGTTTTCAAATAAAACATTACTGTGCCTCACTTTCTCACTCTTCTGTATTGGACTACTCTTCAACCCACATATCCCATGCAGAAGGCAGTCCCATTTCTCTTGATAGTCACGGGACACTGAGGCTAAAAGACTAGTACTTGACTCTTTCCTCACTGCTTCAACTCCAATGAATTACTACCATGTAGAAATACTGCACCCAGTGGTGCCAGACCATGGGAACCCTAAATCCAGATTTCATATATAAAATATTCTTATTTTTAAAGATCACTACAGTGGCCAAACAAAAAAAAAAAAATTTGTGGCACAGATCTCATTCAAGATCACAGGTTTCCAATCTCTAAGGAAAAAATGAGTATGTGCTGTATTTGAGAAAGAATACAAAAATCCTAGATGTGTGGTCAGAACATAAAACTTGATCCTACTCAAATCTAAGAATGATTTCCTTATTTAGAATATTCCTTATTTACATTAAATATTCACTTGTTGAATCTTTTGCTTACTTTATTTTCCCCTCCCTCTGAAATACATTAACAATTTTTTCTCAAATAAAAATACTTTGAAATTCCTACACAAGCAAATATTTCTAACGATTTCTATTTATCTACTCTATTAAATATTTCTAAGCTAACGATTCCTTTTTAAAAACTATACTTTATATATATACAAGTCAAACAATAATGTACAACTGTGAGAAATACGGCAACTCACCAAAAAAAAGAAAACCCCCAAAACAGTCATTTTTAGGATGAAATCACAGCAGCCTCACCTGTACTTTCATGGGTAGTCAAACATTTCATCCATTTCTTTTTCCCCAGAGAAAAGAAGCATTCAGAAGAAAAGGAAGTCAGATAATAGTCTAACTCCTCTAGTCTTTATGTAACTAATAGGACAAATGTTACTCAAACAGAGATTATAAAAAATACAGGAAATACTTACCTGGACTTGAAGATTCAACAGATGGCTGAGAAGAGGAGAAAAGAGGAAAAATTAGTATTTCTGCACAATGTATCTTCACAAACATTAACAAAATTATTCAACGACTACTATGATGCCAAAAACTATGGTAAGTTTTAATGTCTGCATTTTAGTTCTAATGTCTGCATTTTCTAAGACAAACTAAAACTTCCCATATAATCCTTTCCCTTTCATTACATTTAAGCATAAAGAAAAATTCCAAACACTCCTGAATCTAGAAATAAAGACAATAACATAGAGTTCAGATTTTAAAGGCACACGTGGGCCTCATAACATATGTGGTTTAAGTAGTATGATTTTAGATCTTGGAATTTTCTGAAATAGATTTTCTCCTATCAACACAGAACTATGCACAAAGTTTGCTACCAAGCTGGTCTCTGACTTAAAAAAAAGTGAGTGTGAGATGGGAGACAGAAATAATTTAGGACATTAATCTCAAATAAAAATTAAGTTGTAACAAAGCAAAATGAAAAATTAAAATTCTATTTAAGCACCAAACACTATATTAGGTTAACTTTACTGATAAACAATATATTTTTAAGTTATAACGGAATTAGCAAGCATTCAAGCTAAAGCCTAGAGAGTTTAGGTTATCTGATGCAAGACTACACAGATTTCCAATTATAATGCTTCTTCTACTCTACCATTCTACCTATCATAAATTTAACCACAACTTGAAAATTTGAAAATAAAACTGGTAGCAACTTATTTTAGTAATGTTACTGCTTGACAATGCACAATTGTGTTTTAGTTCAGTTAATTCAAAATTATAAACAAATCATCTACAAATGTAAGACTCCTACAAAACAAATATTAAAAACACAAAAGATGCTTCAAATAACATGAACTAAAGCTTCACCAATTCATTCAGAAGTATCTATTTCATGCCCATAAGAAAATACAGATGGTGGGAGGTCAAAACCACTAGCAGAGGAAAGATAGGGATCTTGCAGTATTTTCTTTCTGCTGAGTAATGGGGAAGAGAGGCAAGAAGAAAACAGAAGAGTGAAATCCTCTATTTTTCAAACACGATGTGTCTAAGACAAATTCCTATAGGGTATTAAAATTCTGTTTTTAAAACTGTCCATATTATGTAATTGTAGTAAGCATGGGATTCTATATTCCATATGGTGACTCACATTCTTTTGCAGCACACTATTTCAAAGGTCCTACTTTTTCTGTTAAATTCTTATAAGAGAATAATTCCTTCCTATAGCATTGTCTAGCAAAAATCTGACAATAACCAGTATTGCGTATTTCCAATGATACACCACTATCATTATTTTAAAGTTACTCTGCCAGAACACAGTAAATACAGTGCTACTTTTAAATCTCTTTGCTCTAATGGGAAGCTGGAGAACAGGGTGACATGGCAAGAGTAATGTAACCACAAAAAGGGTTTCTAGCTTGCTTAACATCTTTTGGGCAGAGCTACACATTTCTGGTTCAAAACGGAGTTAAACCACCACACAAATTATTACATAGTAAATCAATATTTTAAAATATTAATCCACTTGTGTTTCATGCAGTTATACTTCCCAACTGTAGGCACAACCTTCTCTGTAAGGCTACAAGCAATGTTAATGACCATCTTCATCTAATCCTATGCTCACTACCCACACAAAATAAGACTTACGAACATTGGAATAATTATTCCATTTAACAGTTTTCCGATTTAAGAAAAAAGGCTTTTTAATTACAAGTTACTTTATTGAAGAATAAGTTACATTTTTATTGATGCTAAATATTAATGGAGATTTTGAATTGTAAATGGTGTTCATATACTTCAGTTTGTAAAAGGCTTCATGAGTAGTGAATGCCAACAAATATCTTACCAATTGTTGCTCTGGTGGTAAATAAAGTTCTGAAAAACGCTGCAAACACTTTCCTATGATTAAGATACCAGATGCTTGAGGACAAGTAGCATTTGTAAGCACAGCTGATACAGAGTACAACACCCAGTGTTCAAAGGTAACATTAGTGATTATGTCAGACATACTAGAATGTTTCAATGACTATGATTTAAAGGCATATCTAGATTAGCACAGGGGGAGAACTAGAGTGGTCTGCCTACAGATACATTTATTATCCATATATATTTTAGTATTTTACTTCCAAAGTAAAATTCTGTTCTATATGTTTGGGGGTAGGATTGAGCTTAGATTCTTTAAAGTTAAATATATCCCATTAAATCAAAGATGAGTTTCTAAAAAAATGGTATTTGAAAACATTTCATACTGTACACATTACTTTGTATGGCTAATTATCAAAAGTGATGATCTTTCAAAATAACAAGTGAGTTTAGCATCTTAATATAGGAGATTTGGGTGTGGAATAAGGGTACATTTTATTTAGATATGAAATAAAATAGCACATCCAGCTTACATTTATATAGTGCTACACATTTTCTTTTCTTTTTTTTTTTGAGATAGAGACTTGCTGTGTCACCCAAGCAGAAGTGCAGTGGCATGATCTTGGCTCACTGCAGCCTCTGCCTCCCAGATTCAAGCGATTCTCCTGCCTTAGCCTACCAAGTAGCTGGGATTACAAGCGTGTACCACCACGGCTGGCTAATTTTTGTATTTTTAACAGACACAGGGTTTCACCATGCTGGCCAGGCTGGTCTCAAACTAACCTCAAGTGATCTCCTGGCCTCGGCCTCCCAAAGTGCTGGGATTACAGGCGTGAGCCACCATGCCCAATCCAGTGCTACACATTTTCAAAAGCATCTAGTTAGCTGATCATAATCATAAATATTGGAATAATACCTGCCCCACCTACCTCATTTTATAAATTAGTAAACCCAAGGAGATACACTGACTAGATTAAGGTTCCATGGTAGGTGGTGAAGGCAGGCCTGATGTCTAGACCCTGACTCCTCCTTCTATAGTGTTCTTTTGTACCTTCTAGAGACATAACTGCTCAAAAATTTCACTCGTCACTTCTCTCCTCCTTCACTCTCATTTTTTTCTTTTTTCTTTTTTTTTGAGATGGAGTCTCACTCTGTCGCCCAGGCTGGAGTGCAGTGGTGCGATCTTGGCTCACTGCAATCTTGGCCTTGTGGGTGCAAGTGATTGCCCTGCCTCAGCCTCCTGAGTAGCTGGGACTACAGGTGCACACCACCACACCCAGCTAATTTTTTGTATTTTAGTAGTGATGGGGTTTTACCATGTTTGCCAGGATGGTCTCAATCTCCTGACCTCATGATCCGCCCACCTCAGCCTCCCAAAGTGCTGAGATCAAAGGTGTGAGCCACCGCGCCCGGCCTCTCTTTTCTTTTTGAAATGATTTTCATCAGTTCAAAGTATGTTTCAAATGTGACTGCAAGTAGTCATCTGTCATGTCAGACTGTTATCAGTCTTTAGAAACTGTTACCTTCCAGGAACAATACCTTCCAGGAAAACCCCCAATATCTACCATTAATTACTACCATAAAATAGAAGGGAGAAAGGAGAGAGAAAAACAAAACTAAGGAGGGTGCGGTGGCTCACACCTATAATCCTAGCACTTTGGGAGGCTGAGGCAAGCAAATCACCCTAGGTCAGGGGTTCGAGACCAGCCTGGCCAACATGGCAAAATGCTGTCTCCACTAAAATACAAAAATTTTTTGTATTTTTGCAAAAAATTTGATGGCAGGTGCCTGTAATCCCAGCTACTTGGGAGGCTGAAGCAGAATTGCTTGAACCCAGGAGGCGGAGGTTGCAGTGAGCCCAGATCGTGCCACGGCACTCCAGCCTGGGCAACAGGGACTCCGTCTCAAAAAAAACAAAAACAAAACAAAACTAAAGCTAAGTAAGTGCTTATTTATAACAATACCTATTTTTAGAAAAAAATACTTTTAGGAAGGATGATTTAAAATTGGGTTTTAAAAAATATTTAAAATGCACTCATAATGTTATCAGTAGAAATAAGTTATGTCAACCACACTGGATATCATTTTGCCAACATGAACTTATCCTACTGATAGATTTAAAAAAAAGACACCAAGACATAGATATATAACATTCACTACCACAAAGTTGTTTATAGCAAAAAGTTAGAAAACATTTAAAGTCCATCACTTAGCTGATTAGAAATGATACACAGTTCTTCCATGCATAGTTCTCCAAACAATAGAACACTATGACTCCATTAAAAATAACGAGATATCTGTTTGTGTTGACAGAGGAATAAATGCCAAAAAAAAATTAGCAGTATAAAGAAAACCGTAGAACAGCGCGTAAACTGGGCTGGAATATGGAATAATACGGAATAAGCTTTTTTTTCCTCAAAAGGACATACAAGAACCTGTTAACAATAGTTACGTCTAGGGAATGGGGTCAGGGAGAAGAGGCTTTTTTCATTTAATACAGTTCTATACTGTTGAAATTTTCTAACCACTTTCATGCACTATGCATTCTTTCTTAAAATGAAAGTCACTATGGACTAACTGTCTTGTGGAATTACGAGACATTTTCATTTTCTTCCTCTAAATTTTGATTTTTAAGAAAACCTAGTACTTGCTACTATTTTTTAAGCCATAATTTTGAAAACTTCAGTGTTTTGGGGGTACATATTTATCTTATCTGAGATAGAAAACAACACTAGAGAGACAAAGACTGTATACAGAGTATGAATGGGCTAAAACAAACTCTAGTAACTTTTATAGCAAGTTGACCCTTACCCACATATTTGTATGATTTAGTTGATAAAATTGCTAATAGTTGTAACAAATATTCAATGCCTCAGATTTGCTGAAATAATTCTTTTACATTTTTCTAGAACATGGTGGGAAATGTCCCACACAACAGAAAACTCTAATTTGAGAGTAAAGAAATAACTAACTACAACATTACCATTATTTTCACCAAAAAAAAAACCCTAACAACAACATAATAGAAATATGAAGGAATTACTAGAATTTTTTATTCCCGGCAATCAAAAGCTTATTTTGAATGAGTATTACTGTCTGAACAAATTTTTCCTCTCAAACCAATTCCACCACCATTTTTAAGCATTGCCATCATCTTCTTACTTGTGTAGACTCTAAGTCAGAGCTTCTTAGAGCAATGGAGATGGGGATTAGAAGCCTAGAAAGAGTTATCCTGGTCCTACTTTAGGGTAAAAGATGGTTACCATGTCAAGGGCTCAATTGAGGAGAGGACTCAATCTTCTCCTCCAATAAAATTAAGTTACTTAACTTTGTTGTTACTCTCAGGAATTCAGGGGTATAAAAAGCTTAAGAAGAGGGCCGGGCGCGGTGGCTCAAGCCTGTAATCCCAGCACTTTGGGAGGCCGAGATGGGCGGATCACGAGGTCAGGAGATCGAGACCATCCTGGCTAACACGGTGAAACCCCGTCTCTACTAAAAATACAAAAAACTAGCCGGGCGAGGTGGCGGGCGCCTGTAGTCCCTGCTACTCCGGAGGCTGAGGCAGGAGAATGGCGTAAACCCGGGAGGTGGAGCTTGCAGTGAGCTGAGATCTGGCCACTGCACTCCAGCTCGGGCGACAGAGCAAGACTCCGTCTCCAAAAAAAAAAAAAAAAAAAAAAAAAAAAAGCTTAAGAAGGTACTTAAGTTAAAATTAGCAATTTACCATAGTAGTAACAATTCAGAAGGTAAAATGGTATCATAGAAAATAAGGACCGGGAACAGTGGTAAACGCGCCTGTAATCCCAGCACAAGACAGGCGGATCACTTAAGGCCAGAAGTTTGAGACCAGTCTGATCAACATAGCGAGACCCTGTCTCCACAAAAAATAAAAAGTTAGCCGGGCGTGATGGCACATGCCTATAGTCCCAGCTACTTGAGAGGCTGCGAGGGAAGGATCGATCACCTGACCCAGGAGTTTGAGGTTGTAGTGAGCTATGATTCCTGCCACTGCACTCCAGCCTAGACAACAAAGACCGACCCTGTCTCAAAAAAAAGAAAGAAAGAAAAAGAAAATAAGCACTAGGAATAAAGAAGGCTGGGTTCCAGTCTAAACTGTGCCATAGATGAATTGCACGACCTAGGACAAACTATGTAAACTCTCTGCTCAGTTTCATTTTCTCTATGATCAAAAGATTTAGATTTTCTTCAAGACCTAACTTTACTTTTATTATAAATTGCTCTAGAAACCTAACACTACTAAGGAGTTTGTAGCTAAATGCATGGGATATGTTTAAATTTGTTTTTTAAAATTTAGGACTGTTAAGAAAAAAATCTCAATTTGCAGAAACATTTTCTTGGGGTGCTACTTTATGAATACTTTATGAAAGGGTGCTACACTTTCTTGGGGTGCTACTTGGGGTGCTATAGTAACAGTTATTGTTCTAAGCCACAGAATAAGACAAACAGAACGAGCCCCAAGCAATGACTGGTACTTGAACAATTTAATCACTGCAATGAATTCTGAATAAACGTCAAGCCAGGCAGGCATTTCTAGATAGCTGATTACTTTTCATAAAGACATGCTTAAGCTTCAATGGCAGTGTTTTACTTCTGAATTATTTAGAAAACTTGTTAGTCTCACTTACCAGAATTATCTTAAAATAATTCACTTATTTCTCCCACCAAACCTTTCCCACCTATTCAAGTACCCTGACTCTTACTGCCACTGAATTAAGCTTTTTAGGACTCTCACGCACCGGTGATCTCGACCACTTTTAAAATATTAATAGCTCTGAAGTATAAACACGAAAAGAAAAAATTTCATTACTAGTGTGGAGAATTATTTGAAGCTTAAATTCACTGCAGTGAAACACATTTTGCTTAGAGTAGAAACTAACGTTTTCATGAGTAACATTTAACATAATCCTTCCTTAAAAAACAAAATCCAAACACACTCAAAAAATGTTAAGCAAGGAGTCCATTTTGAAGAGAAATGAATAGGTAAGTGTGAAAGTGAATAAACAGATTATATACCATCTTTGAAAGTACTAAAATACTTAAATAGAAAGAGGTAAATCCATTAATTTTTTTTCTCTTTATATCACAGAAATGTGGCCTAGGTGAAAAGATAGGTCTTGAATTGTGCCATGGATTTTTTTCCCTGAGAAGAAAGTCCCTTACATGTTTACAAACGCTAAAATAAAAGACAAATTGTTCGCTCCCAAAGGTCCCTAGTACATTCCTTATAAAACCCAAAGGATCAACTATTTCTTCCTCTTATTTTTTCTCTCATTTTCCTCTTATTTCTGCAGTTAGTAAAACTGCAACTATCCTGTAATTTCCTTCCTTTAAGTGTGAGTAGAAGAGCGTCCTTTTAGAAGGTTGGTAAATAATTTTAAGGGATAATAAGCAATGAGAAATATTGCCAAAAAGTATTAAGCAAGGGAGCATATGCCATTCATTCTAAGTACATTAAATATGGCTTTGGTGTTATAATTGAAGAACCAATATATACTTCCTATTATGGACTAAGATAATCAGATCAAATATAAAAAATCAGTATATCCTATTCACATTTAAAGCGTTTGTATTCAAGAACTAAACGTTTTTCTGGAAAAACATGGTCAGGGTCATGCTCTTGTAGGAAGCAACGATCTTTTTTTTTTTTTTTTAAAGCCCAGAAGCATAATACCTACATTTTTCTCTGGAGACATACTTCAATAACCTGTTTTCCCCCTCAGATTTAACAAATAGATATATACTATTGCTTTGCACTTACTGTTACTTCACAAGCTATCCTTAAATCCTCAGATTTATTTGATCAAAAGCACAATAATTCAGCATCTGGATTATTTCATCACATGCTTTTATATTGGCTTCATAAAGAATGAATCTACTGAGAGCTCAAAGTAAAAGCCAACCAAGCATTTCTCCTTCGTCCAATTTTTTTTAAAACCACTGGTCTCAAAACTCATCGTAATTATTCAAGTATTGAGGCCAGGAAAATTATAAATCAATTGTACTTTTCAGTTCTTCACCCGTCTTAGATTTTTTTGTAGGACACAGATCACGAAAGTTCCTCTAACTCTTTCCCAATTCACTATATATGAAACTATCCACAAGTAACTGAAGAATATAGAAGATAAATTGTTTAAAGATATCAGGTCATTAAATAAACACTAAAAACGAAATTCCAGTTATTTCCTTCTTGAAGTTGAACCATCCATGCGTTCCTACAAAACATTCCATTCTCTAACTGACAAAATATTTAAGAAAACTAAAACATACATTAGAAAATATTAGGAAATGACTGATTAGTGAATGAAAATATCTTTTTCCTTTAATTTACAATAATGCAACCATCTTTAATTTTTAAAACAAAAAAGTTAACATAATTTCTTTTACATATTAGATTTTTAGTACCCTCAGCAGTAAAATTTGTTTTTTAAAAACACAGAAATTTTAAATTTAAGTTTTTTTAACTTAAATTTCTCTGTATAAGCTATTTTCTTTCAGTAATATCTCGCCTTGGTATGACTACACACCTTAAAGTTCAAACCATCCTGAGCAACATCATGAGAGCAGAAACCACGTTACCTATGTAGCACACGGCTGCTTATGGGATATTCACTGAAAGGGGTCCACTGAAGACACTAACTGACAAAATGTATAAATTCAGCTACACACAACTCCTTAAACATGAAGGAAAGTAACACTTGAGAATAAGAACCTCACCAGTACTAAAATCCAGGTACCGATTGTCAGTCTACTGGAACAAACGCAGTCACATTTTGGGGAAACAGAAAGTACTACCGTTCTCCAATTCGTGTGCCTGGAAATACAATTCTTTAACCACCAAGAGCAAAAGAAATGAAAATAAATCTAAGATCTAAATTTAGCTGTAAATTAGAGATATTGAATGTTTTAAAAAAAATATTGGCAGCAAACAGTCCTGACTGCTGCAGTAAAATCTCACCCTCCTTCCTAAATCTGTTTTGAGGTGCCTGTGAAACCATGAAAATGGCAATTCAAACAAGAGAAATGCCTTATCAATCAAAACTTACAGTGCCTTATTTCAAAGGAGACATAAAAAAATCCAGATATATCATCTCAAACTCCCAAAGATAAAGAATACTGAAATTGTTCCACGGGTAAGAAAAAAGGAAACAAAACAAATCCTCACAAAACTTCAGATATTTTAAAGGTTTAAACTTCCAGTTACCTAAAGTTCCAGCAGCATATACTTAGTTCCGATTAATGATAAATCAACAGCAGTTGTATGCCCGCCAAATGCGGCCCAAATATGTAAAATCAAAGAAAGGGGCTTTGGGAACTTGTTTACTATAAAACGAGCAAAAAGAAACAAGAAAAAGCTTCTCCAATGAAAGAAAAATTAGAAGAGAAAGAAGAATAGGTAGCCTTGATTTGGAAACGGGGGGGGGGGGGGCGCGGGAAGCCGGGAAAGTGAAGGTGGTGGGGGAGGTGGAAAAGCAACTCAGAGGTTGTACCTTGGGGAGAGGGCGATAGAACTGTCTGGATAAATGGGCAGACTCCCCCCAACCTGGAGGGCTGGACTGCGGCTGGCCAGGTTAATTTCTCCACGCTCATTTTACCACAATCATGAAAATTACAGAGTTAATCAAAGGCCGTCAGCCTTATGTTTTCCCCACCAACACAGACTGGATGTCAGTCGTAAACGGATGGGGGTGACGCGGAAGGGCGCAACAGCATCTCGGTTAGGAAGGGAAAAAACTTCGCAAGAGGAAGCAGCAGCTTCTCTCCTGGCCCCTAGCACCGGCCGGCGAAGTTGCGCCACAGGCACCCCTTCCCCGGCGGGCGCCCCCTCCCCCTCGCCCCGCACTACTACGCTGCACTACCCTTCAAACTGCCCCCGAAGTCCAAGTACGCCTCCGCTTCCTCCTAACCCCGGACCCATCCCAACTAAGTTCCAGGCGAAGCTCCCGCCCAGAGCATGGCCTGTTCCAGACAACAGGTGGGCAGTGGCGCCAGCAGGGCCGGGCCTCTCCGGGCCAGGCCCACTCCACTCCTCCCCGGCCCAGGGCCGGGGGCGCCCGGCTCCGGGACAGGGAGGGGGAGCTCGCTCCCTTACCTCCGCCATATTTGCCGTACTGCCGGGTCACATCTCCGCGGCGGCCGCAGCTGGGTCACCGCCAGAACCCGGATGTGAGACTCAGCAACGGGACTCCGGCCGCTGCCGTCTCTGCCGCTCCCGCCGCCACTGCCTCGGCGGGAACGCGCAGGAGCCGCCCGAGCGCGCCCACCACACCCCACTCCGCCCCCTCGCGGCGCCCCGGCTGGGCTGGACTGGAGGGAAAAGGCCGGCGAGCGCGCGCCGGAGCAAGGGCGCGCGCGCGGCCCCGCGGCCGGCCCTCCCCGGGAAGAGCGGAGGGGGCGGAGTCAAGGTGGGTGTGGGAGGAGGTGGGCATCCGTGCGGGGCGCTTCTCTGGCTCTAGCTGATCCGCGACTCCAGGCGGAGGGGGTTGTCTACGGATCAGAGAGGTCAAGGAACAGTGCCAAAGGAGCCACATCCAGCATTGACACAGCAGGGGAAAAATACGTAATATTTTACATGTAGGTCGTTTTTGAAATGCATTTGCTGAAAAACGGATGTTGCTGTGATGCAACAGCGGCAAGAATTGTGCTTTGAAAGCGGTTATGCCTTGACAAATATTTCTCAATCAGTAGATTCCCGACAGGAAATGTAAAATTCTATATCCCCAAATCTCTAAAGAGGTCAGAGCAAAAATTAATGGAAGGGGTTGTGACAGGCAGTCTGCCATACTCATGTTATTTGCGTTTTCTCACACACTTCTGTCATGCCAGTAGCAACACAGTTATGTACTGGTTGAATTTTGCACAACTAGACAAAATTGAAAATAATGAAAATTGACTATTTTATGGATATCATCTATTTAGTATCATGGAGGGAGAACCTACTTATTTGCAATGCCTGAAATGCCGGTAACTTGAAAGTTTATTTTAATACATTGGCCTACAGCTGCCAATTGGCCATGATAACAATGCTGATGATGGCCAGAGCCAATGATTTCAAAGTAACTAACATGTTTCTCTTCCATTATACTAAGGCAGATACTGAATAACACAAAGGTGACATTAAAACAGTCACTAACATATTTTACTAAACCAGTTTTAAAGTCTTTATTTTAAAAGACTGAGATTTTTTTCCGAATCTTCAAGAGTTCCTCTTAATGCAGTTTCAAAAGTGGCTACCAAAATCAACCATTTAAATACGAGAATTATTCATTCCCTTCAAATAATGTGAACCAGTGCTACAATATATTGCATAAATGTGTACACATACAATTTTTCTTAAAGTTTATACTTAACTTATAATGCAATATAGGGGAGGCTATTAAATTATTTATATTTCCTTAAAATTCTAGACTGTATCAAGCATTTTCCTATTTCCAAAGATTCAACGTTAATTTGAAACTGCTATGTCCAATAATAATCTGTGCATGAATAAACTGCATTTACAGATATATGAAGTAGCTGCTAAGTGAAAGGACATTACCTGGTAATTTGACAGGAAAAGAGTCCACAGACAGTCTGTAAACCAATTAAACATAAACATCTGATGCACATTTTCTACTGAAAGAAAAGCAAGGGAAAGAAGAGAAAGGAAAACTTTAAGGTTCCCAAATCTACAAACAATTTTTACCATTAACTGTACTGTACAGTATTTTCATTTTATCTTTTAGAAAACTTATATAAAAGTGTTTTTCAGGATTCCTTGGGGGAATAAGTATTTTAGCAGAGGTATATAGCTTCTAAGAGTTACCCTGTTGAATTATGTCAGTGCTTTGGACTTGAAATAAAAATGACTTTTTAAAAGTGTCAGTTCATATCCGAATAGTTTTCAATCAATACACTTAATGAAAAGAGCTGAAGGCAAAGAACAATGGATGTACATGGACCTGAGGTAGGTACAGACACAATTAGGGGCCTAGAGGTAAAACTCAGGCTTTATACCATGGAGATGAAGGAGGGTTTTCCATTAAAACATGAAAGCTAATTTATGAAATTTGCCTACCAAAGGAAAATTAAAAGTGTTAAAATACAAGGTACAGGAATAACTTGCTTAAGTACAATGAATCTTTGATTCTTCAGTTAAATTACCAACAGAAATCCCAACTGTGATAAAGAGGAGGGGATCACAGTTTAGTAACCTACTGAATGAATCCTAAAATTGTCAGGAAAATGAAGTCTGAAACATTTCTGAATGGGTATCTATCTTACTGTTAAATAATTTTTTTTTTTTTTTGAGACGGAGTCTCGCTGTGTTGCCCAGGCTGGAGTGCAGTGGCGGGATCTCGGCTCACTGCAAGCTCCGCCTCCCGGGTTACGTCATTCTCCAGCCTCAGCCTCCTGAGTAGCTGGGCCTACAGGCGCCCGCCAGCACGCCTGGCTAATTTTGTTTTTTTGTATTTTTAGTAGAGACGGGGTTTCACAGTGTTAGCCAGGATGGTCTCGATCTCCTGACCTTGTGATCCGCCCGCCTCAACCTCCCAAAGTGCTGGGATTACAGGCGTGAGCCACCGCGCCTGGCCTAAATAATTTTTTAAGTTTATTAATATTGTGTGTCAATATTACTAAATTTAAATGGTATTATTATTATTGAGGGAAGAAAATCTCTACATTTTTCTCCTTCCCCTTTTTATAAATGTGGATTCAGTGGGTCTTTTTAGGTTCAGATATTATAAAAAAGAAACAGCTCTAATACTGCGATTCATAGGTAACACATTACCACTGAATTCAGTATACTTCCACTATTATTTTATTTTAGTGATACACTTAACTGTAAAATTTTCAGGAGCCACCTTAGGGGATGAAAAGTCTTTATCAAAATGCTTACTTACCCTCTTCAGTATTAAATATATAAAAATTAACAATTCACTAGTCATAGAATTTTAGTGTTGGATGGCACCTTAGAGATCTTTTAGTCAATTCTCTACCCTGTCAAAATAGTAATCTCTCATCATGCTTCTACTACCAGGCTTTTTGCCTATGTTTAAACACCTCCAGTGACTCACTATATCTCATAAAAAGGCTCCTCTTTTCAAAAAAAGTTCAAATGTTTAAAACATTCTTTTATTACGCCAGAATCTACCTCCTTGTTGTTTCCATCCATTACCGTTACTTCTTCAGCACTTTGGATTAATTCAACAGACATCTTCTTTGTATCCAAATGCAAACAGTTAATATTTATACTTGGGTTAACAAAAAAATTATTTTTAAAGCCTATTCATACTAGAAGAGTTGAAAATAGGACATGACAGAGCTAAAGGCATGAGAAAATGCACCATTAATTGTGTCTGCTTAATTACACTTTGTTATTTATTAATGTGATATCCAAAACAGTAGTTCTGTTGAAATTGTGTATAAAATATTTAAACTAAAAAAGTGTGGTGAATTCCAATTTTATGTGAGGTTTGTGATTAATGTCCCAAAACAAAAAACCACTATAGAAAGCCTGAATAAATGCCTCTTCAGCTCCTATTGCCCACCTAAAAGCTGCCTTATTTTCAGGCAAACTAACATTAATTTTTATGACATTAAGCTACTCAAAACTGCTATTATATTGATAAATCATTTGTAAGCAATTTACTGAATCTTCCATTCCAAGTTATTAAACAATTATATAGAGGCTATAAGGCGCACGCACACACAAACCCCTCAGTTATTATTATGCTTTTAACAAAAGCATTTAGTATCACAATCTTACTTCAACCAGTACCTTAAACGAACCAATGAACAAAGTTCTTCGGCAATTTACATATACCTAAGAAATATAACCTTTTATTCAGTACCAACACCTGATTCAAATACAAGTAATATATATATATAAAATATATAAACCTGTTATGCAATCCAAAAAGGTACCTCTCAAAATGCACCAAGAAAATACTGTATTTGTAATAGTTTAGACTCTGGGGTTAGCTGACTGCAATAGATTAATACAACACATCCAAAACTAAAAAATTCTATATCCAACAATTTTTAGGATCCAAGAGTCTCTTTTGAGATTAGTTTATAAACTATTTCCTGAAATTTTTATTTAAAAGCAACAGCCTACACTATGTCTTTATGCATGTGATGGTAAAATTGTATGGATAATTACTAATTTGGTTGAAAATACCTAAATCTAAAAAACTTAGCCTATTACATTTGGAAGCCCCACATCTATAGTGACAATCAGCATCATCTTTTCATTAGTCTCATTTTTTATTATTAATGCCACTCTAAAACACTTATGTAGGCTTTTGGTTCTTCAAATAACAGTTTTGGATTTTCTTTTCATAAGTTTTACATAGTTCTATCCAGTGGCCCCATTTTATCAGCATATTACAAACTGTATGTTTATGGTTCTTACATTGATGACATGTTATTTTTATCTCACCCAAATTCTGGAAATTTTTGGCCCATCAGTTCTCAAACACTGGAACATATAAGAAGAGTAATATAATCTCACATTACTTGAGGGAGTTTGGATTTTCCCTCCCTTAATCTCCAAGCGTACCCCTGCCTACCAGCATCACATCCGTCTTGTCTGCATTGAACCTCAACCAGTTGGTTCTTAACCACGTCCGAAACTCAGCCAGGCACTGGGAGAATCGAGCGACCACACCATCTGGATCAAAGGAAAGAGAGCCTCAGTAGCAAGGAGACAGAAACGAGATACAAGCTCACCATCCACCCTGTTTCACATGTTTAAAAAGACGGTCAGGAATTAGGACAAGGATCCCATGACAATTTTAGAAAAACATTTAATGAGCCTTAAGTCATGCAATTTGTAACCAATGGTAAAGGAAGAAAAGCGACCCAATAAATACGTCGCCTCATTCCACCCATGAGTGAAGAAGATTCAGTCAACTCCGGGTCATCTCGGTGAAGCGGCCTCAATAGCCAAGTCAATCTTGTAATTACATAAGTTCTTCTGCAGAAATACAGAATTCTAGCGTTGGAGGAAGCTTTAAATAGGGAAAACTGAAGCCCAGACACGGATAGTGACTCGCTCAAGGTCACACAGCATGCAGGGACCACAGATAGGCTCCAGGCCAAGGACCTAGCCACTACAAGCTGAGAGAACAAGACCAAAGAGCGGCGAGCATCTGTCCCAAGGGATCCTCCTACGCGCTAGGAGGACCTCGTTTCCTCACAGTAATACCCTATTCGAGTCTCTCTTCCCTCCCTGACTCCATCCGAAAAGCGCAGGTTGGCCCAGGGCGCTGCTCACCATAAAGGCTGCAGTGCAAGCGGGAGCCTCCCGGGACTGGGACACAACACAAGTGAGGGAAATACAGGAGAAAGAGGCGGAGCCACAGCGGGGTGGTCAGCTTAGCCCCACCCCGGCTGGGATCAGGGACCGAAGCGAACGGGGCGAGGCGAACTCACTCCGCAGCGGATTCCCAGCGCGCCGCCGCCACCGCGAAGGCAAAAAGGCGGCGCTGGGAGGCAGTGGGCGGTGGCGGGGAGGGAGCTGCGCATGCGCCTTCGGCCGCCGGCAGCGAGCAACCCAGGCGCGTTCTGTGGCAGCCCCTCCCCGGAAGTTAAGGGTCTTCCGGGCGGTACACTGCTGTGGGGGAGGGGAAGGAGAGAAAGGGGACTGAGGACACCTCAGGAGCCCCTCATCCCAAACTGGAACAGAAGGGGAGAGATGGCTTGTGGAGGCTGCACTTACAGCCGCTGCCGCTGCTGCCGCCGCCACCTTCGCTGCTGCCGCCACCGCCTGAAGAAGCCCCATCCATCCGCCTGCAGCCGGGAGACTCAGAGCCTGGGAGGGGCCTGAGGCCCGGGCCGCCCGCCTCCTTCTTCTAGTCGTCGTCCGGAGCTTCCTCCTGCTCCACCAACCCTCTGCCCTCCCCTCCGCCTCCGCCCTCCTCCTCGGCCTCGTGCCGCCAGCCAACCGCGCGGCCGCTTGTTGAGCCAGAGCTCCACTGTCGCCATGACGCCCGGCAAACATTCCGGAGCCTTGGCCTGAGCAGCCAACGCAGGGGCTTGGAGGTACAGGGACTTCAGAGGCGGCCAGAAAAGGGGTGGTGGACCACTCCCCAGCTGGTCGCCACCATGCCAGTCTCTCCGGCAGGCAGTCACAAGCAGCAGAACTTCAGGTTGTAAGTTCCGGCGTTAAAACCGTAGTCCATTCCCCGGGGTCCCGGAGGGAGCCCTTCTATTAATAGATATTTCTACATTTGGAAAGGGCCGTACCCCAACTGAGTTCAGTCTCTAGACCTCGAAGCACCCAGACGACAAATGGCTCCTTTATCGACCTACCACAGTCTTTAAAAAAAAAAAAAAAAAAAAAACTCTACTGGGCCGGGCGCGGTGGCCCACGCCTGTAATTCCCAGCACTTTGGGAAGCTGAGGCGGTTGGATCACCTGAGGTCAGGAGTTCGAGTCCAGGCTGGCCAACATGGTGAAACCCGGTCTCTACTAAAAAGACAAAAAGTTAGCCGGGCCTGGTGGCACATGCCTGTAATCCCAGCTACTTGGGAGGCTGAGGCAATTGCTTGAACCCGGGAGACGGAGGTTGCAGTGAGCCGAGATTGTGCCTTTGCTGCCCGAGCAACAGAGCGAGACTCTGTCTAAAAAATAAAATAAAATCTCTACTGCTGTGCTTGCTCTGTGAGAAAAGACCTGGTTTGTTTAGAACCATCCTTCCTCTAGCACTTCTAGTTTGTTAAGGCCTGCAATCTCTCAAGCTTGGTGCCTTCATGCTGTGCCCAGACGTTCAAGAGCCTCAGCCTCTGTGAGCCACCAGGCCAAACATTGCTGTGCTCTGTAGTAGAGGTATTTTATTGTCGTCTCCTCAATACCATCTTACCTTAAAACTAATTCCTGCTTCCAACATTCTACTGTTATGCATCAGTTGAGCAAGACTGGAGAAAAGCACACGGCTATGTGGACTTGTCTTTAAATGGTTCGTTAGTACTGCCCATAATACTGTCCACTAAGTTCCTCCAAAGTTCCTTATTTGTTTTCTCTTCCCCTCTGCAATCTCCTTCACCTCAGCTAATCTTTCTTCAGCGGAACGTGTTGAGAGTTCTTGGGAGAGAACCTTGCATTCTCTCTTGAATATGGTACTCACGCTTTTGTCCATCCTACCGCTCCACCAAAACAGCTTCTATGAAAGTCAACAATAGCCATGCAGCCAAATACAATGGCTGATCCACAGTTTCATTCTTTGTTAAATGAAGCAGCGTTGGTCTAGTTTATTACTTGAGCTTTGAAAAGCTGTATTTGGGTTCTGAGAAACCACTCTTCCTAGTTCTTGTCTTGGTTCATGGTTTCTCCTTTTCCAGATCCTTTGCTAGTATCTGTTCCTCACTACCACAACTAAATACAATCATGCATCGATGGTGATACCTTCTGAGAAATACCTTGTTAGGCAATTACAGCATTTTGCAAATATCTTCCAGTGTACTTACACAAACGTAGATGATGTATGGGCTACTATACACCTAGGCTACAAGTGTGTAGTAGGCTGTACACCTAGGCTGTAGTAGTCTATACATCGAGATTTGTGTAAGTATACTAAGCGGTGTTCGCATAATGATGAAAATGCATTTGTTGTTTCTAGGCTACCAACCTGCATAGCATGTTACTGTACTGAATACTGTAGGCAATTGTAACACAATGCTAAGTATTTGTGTATGTAAACATAGAAAAGGTAATGTCTTGTGCTTGAATGTTGTGACAGCTACAACCTTGTTAGGCAATAGGAATTTTTCAGCTCTGCTACCAGATCATCATTGTATATGTGGTTCATAGCTGACGATCCAGGATTGTATTGGTGTTGCTAGGTCAGTCCATAAACCTCTTCACTCTGATGTCTTTAAGTATCACCTATAATGATGATTCACAAATGTTCATCTCTGGATAAGACCTCTCCCAAGAAGACAGACTTTAAGAAAAAACACCTGCACTTATAAGTTAATAAACATCTCAAAATTCACATCTACAACTAAGTGTATAATATTTTCTCTCTTTTCTAATTAACTGCCATCTTTCTCATTTTAGTAAATGGCAAATTCTACTCTTTAATTACTCAGGTGAAAAACTTTGGGATTACCCTTGACTTCCATCTTATACCTCACTCCATAAGCAAATTTTACCATTTCTACCTGCCAAATAAATCCAGACTACCACTCCCATGTAAATCACTGTGTTACATTGTGATACCCACCTAAATAGTCTCCTTGCCAACACCCTCCAGGTAGTAATCAATGTGGTTCTGCCCAAAACATTTCTCAAGTTTTTTCCATTTCATTCAGTAAAACTCTTTACAGGACCCCAGAGGATTTCACTATGGACTCTTCCCTTGCCTAATTACATTCCGTGTTGTTCCACAGCACATCAGGCACACTGTGTTCCCCCTTTGGAGCCTGTGCTCCAAAGTAATATAAAGTAATAATACTTCACCCTTGGAGCTCTTCAATCCCTCACCTTTGCTTGAATTTTTCCATAAAATTAATTCCTGCCAGGCGCAGTGGCTCATGCATGTAATTCCACCGCTTTATGAGGCTGAAGTGGGCAAATTGCTTGAGCTTGGGAGTTCACAATCAGCCTGGGCAACATGGCAAACCCCTATCTCTACAAAAAATTAAGCCAGGTGTGGTGGCGTATGCCTGTATTCCCAGCTACTTGGGAGGCTGAGGTGGGAAGTTTACTTGAGACTAGGAAGGTGATGCTGTAGTGATCCATAATCACTGCCATTGTACTCCAGCCTGGTTGACAGAGTGAGATTCCATCTCAAAAAGAAAAAAAGTTTTTCTGCAAGTTTATAGTATACCTGCTTATTAATCCGTCTTCACCTAAGGATAGTACTCCAAAAGGGCAAAGATTTCTGTTTTGTTCACTACGGTATCCATTGCCTAGAATGAAGAAGGTGCTAAATAAATATTTGCTGAATGAATATTTACTTCGGTAACTTTGGTTACTGCTTATCTTGTGTGGTTTTTGTTTTCACCTTGAGGTATGGAAATTTGAAGGTAAAATGAAATTGAATTTATTAAATTGAAAAATACGAAAACTGTCCAACTCATAGTATGGGGTGTAAGAAAAATTCCTTTGGGAGTTTCTTAAATGTTGACAATTTCATAACATATTGAGGAAAGAATGGGGTGGGAGATGAGAAGTAGTATAACCTTTGTTTTTTGCAGTAGCCATGTTACCTAATTAAAACGAAGTTTCACAGACAACTTTACAACCTTTTGGTTTGGCCTAATTTGTTATTTCTCATCTTCCTTCTTTTAGGACTTAATCCTGACCTTGGAAAGGATCTCATGAAGCAAATATTTGTCAATTTTCCACTTTCTCTTTTCCTGTGTTAGATCCTTGCCTTTAGCTTTACAATATTGGACAAGTCTACCATGGCAATAAAAACAACTGCTGATTCTTCAACCCTTCATCCTATTTCTCTGTCCAGTGCCTTTATATTCCTTACATGTTCATGTTTCCTTTTGATTTTTATTTAATGTTTTTATCTCTGCTTACATTACTCACCTGTTCTTGAATATTATCCACTTTTTCCATTAGAACCCATACCATATTAATCGTAAGTATTTTAAATTCACAGTCTTACAGTTATAAAATATCTGTCAATCAGTGTGGTTCTGATACTTGCTTTGTCTCTTCACACTTTTTTTTTACCTTTTGATATGCCTTACAATTTTTTGTTGAGAGCTGAACATATTGTATAGGTAATGTAAACTGAGATTAAATAGGCTGGTAGTGTTTTATGTTTGTGTCGCTAGGAATTAGGCTATGTTTACTGTTTAGTTGTAAGTGTGTAAGGCATCCTTTTCCTCTACTGTCCTTGTTTCTGTCTCTTAAAATTTCCCTAGGGACTTCTTAAATAAAGTCAGCCTTGCAGTTCTTTCCATTGTAATCCCATTATTATACAGGAGCCCTGTAGATGTGGTGGTGAAACAGGATAGTGACTCCTTCACAGGTAGGAACTGGAGTGCACAGGCACTGGCAGGGGCAAACTCCACTCACTCGCTGCTCCACCCCTCTAGGGAGGTGGAGCACAGGTGAGTGAATGCAGGAGCCAGAGTGAGTGCTTTTGGGCACCTTCAAGAGTGAACTGCATACTCACTCCCCAGCAGTATCTAGGGGAGGGTACCCACGACCCCTGAAACCCCAGAGGAGGTGTTACAGTGCCCTTTTAGCTTTGCTGTCTACAGAGAGCTTAAGTGTTAACAGCTCAGTGGAGGGTCAGCATGACAGCCTTTTGCACCCACACTCACTGGCACCTCAGTTCTTGTCCAGTGTCCAGGAGGAATGAGGTCGCATGAGAGTTGAAGCTGGTAAATGCAGGGGATTTTATTGTGATAAAAGTGGTTCTCAGTGGGAAGAGGAGCTGAAGAAGGGACGGAACAGGAACGTAGTCTTCCCCTAAAGTTCAGCCATCCCCAGACAGATTCCTCTTCAAAGATACACTGTCAAGCCGTCCTTCTGAAGTCAAGCCACTTCTCTGACGTCCAACCATAGTTTCCAACGTCCAGCTGCTTCTCTTTCTGCCTGCTGAGCCTGAGGTTTTTATGGGCACAGGATAGTGGGGCAGAGTGGGCCATGGGTGATTTTGGAAAAGGCAGCATTCAAGCAGGAAAACACAGATGTATGTTCTTACTTTGGGCCATGATTCCAGGCTTGAGGGTGGGGCCCTTGCCAAGGACCTGCCCTCTTCTGCCCAGAATTTCCCTGCTTCCTATTCCTATCAGTGGGAAGATGTAGGGGGAGGGGAAGGGTTTGACAATCCTATGATTAGCTCTTAGTGTTTTAATGGGCCTTTGTCTCTGAGATGAGACCTTGACAAGTGCTTTTCAGTACATTTTTTCTTTGAGGGGAAAAGATGGCTAATGGGGTCCAGAGTTGGGTATTTCCTTTCCCCCATGTCAGTTAGACCCTGATAAAACTCTAGTTAGGCTCTGGTAAAGTAGTTGTCCTTGAGCGCAGGTGCTTGTTAAGGAGAACATAACATTGTAGGTGTATTTTAGAATGGTTACTTCCTATCCACCTGCTAGAACCATGAGGAAATTTTTCTTTTTTTTTTCTTTTTTTTTGAGACGGAGTCTTGCTCTGTCGCCCGGGCTGGATTGCAGTGGCCGGATCTCAGCTCACTGCAAGCTCCGCCTCCCGGGTTTACGCCATTCTCCTGCCTCAGCCTCCGGAGTAGCTGGGACTACAGGTGCCCGCCACCTCGCCCGGCTAGTTTTTTTTTTGTATTTTTAGTAGAGACGAGGTTTCACCATGTTAGCCAGGATGGTCTCGATCTCCTGACCTCGTGATCCGCCCGTCTCGGCCTCCCAAAGTGCTGGGATTACAGGCTTGAGCCACCGCGCCCGGCTTGAGGAAATTTTTCTTTAATCTTCATCCTGAGAACTTTGTGGCCACATAGAGGTAAAGCTCATGAAAATGTAGGGGCCCCCCAGAATATTTTCTCTCTCAAGTTAGTCTATACTCAAGTCTTCAGTAGTTAGCTAGTTGCCTTTTAAGTTGCTGGCTTCAGTGGCATTTTCTGCTTCCAGTAAGTTGTGATTCTCTGTTTTCAACTTGTCTCCAATTTTCAAGGTAGTTGTTTGTTCTTAAATAGAGGAAGAACTGTTTTTTGAGTTAATGTGAGATATTTTATTGTCCATCTATTCACTTTGAGATGGCTGTTAGACTAGAGCTATCTAGTAGTCAGTTATTCATATGAGTATGTGAACCTGAGAATTTGAGACAGGTCTCAGTTAATTTAGAAAGTTTATTGTGGGCCGGGCGCGGTGGCTCAAGCCTGTAATCCCAGCACTTTGGGAGGCCGAGACGGGCGGATCACGAGGTCAGGAGATCGAGACCATCCTGGCTAACACGGTGAAACCCCGTCTCTACTAAAAAAAACTACAAAAAAAAAAACTAGCCGGGCGAGGTAGCGGCGCCTGTAGTCCCAGCTACTGGGAGGCTGAGGCAGGAGAATGGCGTGAACCCGGGAGGCGGAGCTTGCAGTGAGCTGAGATCCGGCCACAGCACTCCAGCCTGGGCCACAGAGCCAGACTCCGTCTCAAAAAAAAAAAAAAAAAAGAAAGTTTATTGTGCCAAGGTTCAGGATGTGTGCCCGTGATACAGCCCCAGGAAGTACCGGCAACATGTGCCTAAGGTGTTCAGGGCACAGCTTAGTTTTATACATTTTAGGGAGGCATGAGACATCAATCAATATATGTACGTTGGTTCTGTCCAGAAAGGTGGGGACAACTTGAAGCAGGGAGGGAGCTTCTAGGTCACAGGTAGGTAAGAGACAAATGGTTGCATTCTTTTGAGTTTCTGATAAGCCTTTCCAAAGGAAGCAATCAGAATATGCATCTATATCAGCGAGCAGAGGATAACATTGAATAGAATGGGAGGTAGGTTTGTCTTGAGCAGTTCCCAGCTTGAATTCTCCCTCAGCTTAATAATTTTGGGATCCAAGATATTTTCCTTTTACGTTTCCCCCATTTCTTTTTAAAAAATATTTTGGAGAAAACATTTTAGAAGAAAATGAGTCTCTGTGTCTTGTTTTTCTAAGACCACCAGAGCGAGCACAAAAGAACCAGCA
>NC_045434.1:155257811-155337140 GCF_002776525.5 Piliocolobus tephrosceles
GATGAAGAACCCGGAAGTGCACCATCTTGCCTCGGTTCGTCCAAACACTCTGGTCTTGGGTTTTATCTGATCTCTCATGGCTAGGACAGTTTATTCCTAGATGGGTTAGGTCCCAAAAGCTCATTTTTAGCAGATTGTGAAGTCTCATGTCCTGTGAAGAGGAAAT
Source organism: Piliocolobus tephrosceles (assembly GCF_002776525.5). Classification (NCBI taxonomy): domain Eukaryota; kingdom Metazoa; phylum Chordata; class Mammalia; order Primates; family Cercopithecidae; genus Piliocolobus; species Piliocolobus tephrosceles. The sequence continues at coordinate 155,257,978 of NC_045434.1, forward strand.
GGGGGAAGAAGGGAGAAAAACAACAACAAACAAATGAACAATCCTGGAAAAATTGATATAGGCTATATTACTCTGAAATCCATATATCAGTAGGTAGGTATGAAAGTGGCTTAGGTATGTAAACAGGTTGCTGTTATTTTCCTCTGAAGTTTAAGTTGTCTGGCTTCAGTTCGCAGGGCTTTAAGAAAGCACAAGTTAGTTTTCAGTGACTCCAAATTAGGAAAGATAGGGCAAATAAGAAGGAAGAAAATTGAAAACATTATTTTGAAGACTTGTAGCCAAGAAAAATTACAATTTGGTCCAAACTGTAGAAAATAATAAACATTGAGAAAACATTAGGAAAGACTAGAATCTAACAACAGGTCTACTATAGTTGTGAAATGTAATTTTTCTCTCCAGTTTCCCATTTTTACTAAAGACAAATCATGGTACATCTGGTTTGCTTTATTATACTTGGCCTAATTTTTCTATACAGTGCAACAAGAAATTTTTTACATAGGCTTTTAAACTGGCTTTGTTGGACTTTCATAGGAGGAATCTCACATAGGACTTTTATAAGCCAAGCCCAGCCATGGGTTTATGCAATCAAATACCTATGAGTTGGGTGAATTTCCTCTCCTCTTGAGGTTCCAAGATAAACCTGAGGCTTCTGGGCCTGTCAGAAAGTGACATTCTTCACTTAGCACAGGTCAGAAACCCTGTACAGGCACTATGTACACAAAATATGAGGCCAGTTTTTCCAAGGGCTTTATTGGTTCCATAAGTCACGTTTGATTCCTTAAAGGAAAGCACACCATTTCAGTCAAAGCCTCGGTAAAATAACCAACTTCTCCAATTGTGTCCTGTTACAAATTAAAACAGATTCTTATTGTACTTGTGCAAATAACTGTATTACCATAAGTTAAGAATACTCACAAATATTTCCAAATTCTGGAGAAATCAGGTAGTAAAAAACAAATATGCTCAAAATTTTGTTCATAGGAGTATACTAAACTCTTAAAAGCTGTCAGTAGCTCAAAAGAAAAGTTTCAAGACTCTAGAAAACAAAGAATAAGCAACATTTAAAGCAAGAGTTAAAATGATTGCTTTAGTCTCCTGTCAGTTCAGTTTATGGAGTTAATTCCTGTTCTGCTTGATAGTCATGAACATTTCAGCTCTCCATGAGAATCCTGAAAGTTTTTTTTTCCCCTCCATTGTAATGTCACAATCTGCAAAGTTATCAGAAACCTGCATTTAAGAACACCTGTTACAGTTCCATAGTTGATTATAGAACCACCTAAAAAGGACCAAAACAAGACAACAATTGTCCATGGATGACAAAAATTTTAGGGCAACCACAACCATAAGCAGAGACACAATTGACAAAGAAATGTGTTACCTCTGTGGCACACAATAATTTAACAACAATTACAACTACTGATAATGTACATAAGTTATATCAGAATTATAGGAGTTTCCCATCATTTTGGAACACATACCAATAACATTTATACAAATATAGCCCAAAGAAAACCAAACATCATTTCGTATTTGGCAATGCTTCCTGTCTAATTTTTATACCAAATAAGCCAAATTATGTCATTTTTGGACTTTAGGGGAGCTAATATCTTAAAGGATTAATTAGGAAAAGACAATTTATAAATTGATTTTGGAAAGCTTTTAAAATATCAAAGGTTTAAAAGACTTGATATCATGAAATAGGAACATAGGTCATTGTAAAATAAGTCATTCATTTAACCAAAGTGATCACTCAAGGATTTCAAAAAAAAAAAAAGGTAAAAATCTTCATTCTTTGAGAAAGGAGACATAATTTTCCAAACAAGCCCTAATTAAAACAGCATGATGTCAATTATATTTATTTTTCAAAATTTTACAAACTATGAAATTTTAATTTTGACCATAAGATATAGCGATACAGCTTCCAAATGTCTTTTATAACCTTTATTAAGGAGTTGATTAATGCTTCAAGAAAACCTTGTTAATCTGACACAGGGGCCCATATACTGGTCTTACATCAGTGTGCCTTTGACATTGATTAATTTATAGAGAAACTGAACTTATTTTCTCCCTTAAAATCCCACACACCAACCTCTTTCACAATAGTCCCTGGGCCTTGAAGAGTTGAATGGCTTTAATTTCTGGCCCTGTGTCTCCGGGATGCAGTTTATTTTGATTAGCATCTTCTATGGGGCCTGGAGATAAGGCTTTAATTGCTGTCAGTGTTAAGATTTAACAGGACTTGTCCTTTTAGACACAAGAATCAAAACCCTGTAACTTAATGTCACAAATACTTTAGGAGCGTATACAGAAAGATACATGGATGTAATAACCTTAATTTAAAAAAAAACTTAATCTCAGTTTTTTATTCCTATGCAAACCAAAACAATATGAGAACTTGATCATATACAAGTTTTTTTTGTTTTGGTTTTTTTTTTTTTTTAATCTCTTATCGTGATTTACACCAATTGTTCTTGATGTGCTTGGACTTTCTGGTTTGTCCTGAAAATCCCTCCTCCTTAAACAACCAGTCATTTTGTTTTAGGACTAAATTTATCATATGAAATTATTATTTTTTTTTTTTTCAGAGTCTTGCTCTGTTGCCCAGGCTCCACCTCCTGGGTTCAAGCGATTCTCCTGCCTCAGTCTCCTGAGTAGCTGGATTACAGGTGCACACCACCACACCTGGCTAATTTTTGTATTTTTAGTAGAGATGGGTTTTGCCATGTTGGCCAGGCTGGTTTCAAACTCCTGGGACCTAATATCCTGGGATCCGCCCACCTCAGCCTCCCAATGTGTTGGATTACAGACATGAGCCGCTGTGCCTGACCAAAGATTTTTTTCTCTTATAAAATTGTTCTCTTTAAGCTTTCTTACCACACAAAAACCTCTTTATTTTTATAACTTTCTTTACATTTCTGTTATTTACTGGTTCGTTTTACCTTGTTTTATGTATAACCTTTAAACTGAATTAGACAAAACTTGTTCAGTTTTTTTTAAAAGGACACACTCTTTTATACTTTTACCAAGAATGTTTTTCTACAATATTCCTGGAAAATACTCAAATGATGAAATATCAATTATTGAATTTAATACAACCTTAGAGTCTAAATTATGACAAGCTTGTCTACAAGTATTTATCCCATTACATTTACCTAATTTTTTTATCTATGTGACATATGAAAACTGTGATAGTCGTGATTTAAAATTATGAAACTGCCATAGCAAAATTATAACTGAGACAGTGAAAAAGATATAACCTAACTGACTCCACCTTGCTTCTAACCTCCAAGCTGTCCTTGTTCATTCCTGGGCATAGGCAAAAGTAACTTTGGGAGGTACTTAGTTAATAGTTTAGCTTTGAAACAAAGACGATAACAGTTCTTTCCCAAAACAAATCTCCTTACTGCCTGTGGACTAGACTGCTTAAAGCCACAGGATTAGAAGTTATGGTAATCTTTCTAAATAATTCAAGATGTAGGTATTTTCATTAAACCAATATTAATGTCTTATTTGTTAAAGATTACAGAGCAAAGGTCATTCTATCTTGGGCTGGGTTTATGGTTTTATAAACCCTTTGCCAAATTTTGACACCTTATAGTATTTGTCAGGGATAAGTATGAAATTACTTGATTAATAAATGCAAACAAAATGTATGCTGGCAATTCTTAGGACATTTCTAATGTTACTTTACCACTAATTTTAAAGCTAGTTTATTTATTAAAGATTTTGCTTAAGTTACATAAACTCGAAAAAGCATTTGACTAGTCTTTTCCTTTTTAATACCTGATTTAAGCGCTTTTATTTTTAAAGCCAATTAATTAGAGCTCTTTTATATATTTTTAGTAGTGAAACATTGTGTACACAACACATAAATACATAGACGTATTAGGCATGCAGATGGAAGTACATTTTATAGATTCATAAAAACCTTTTTTTTGTTTTTTCCTATCTCAGATTTTCTGATTCTTGATAACCTGTTTCAACCCTGGGCAGTTGTCAGCTAAATAGCCTTCAATTTGCAGGTTAAAGGAAACAACTCAGGTGAAAGTCAAATGGCAAAATTTACATTATAAGATGCAGAGAGAAAAAGTTTGATGTGCTAGAAGGAAATGAAAACAGATTTAATGGCCAATTAAACATAAAATTATAGAAATTATAAAGGTCTTTTAAATACACGAACAGATTCTATAGCTTTTACTTCAGAGCTTTTAGCCACGAGGTAAATACAAATTCACTGACTTGCTAAAAGAACTTGTTTTTATCTTAATAGAACAGATTTAGAGCAGGCAGAAAAGGAAAAAAAAAAATAGAGAAAAAGAGGACTTAGGAACTCTACAGTTTGCAGGTTGACCTTGTAAAGGTGCACAAAGACCATATTATTTCCATTTTACATAAACTTTGGCAAGTAGAGGTTATCATGTGCATCTGTGTGAAGAGACCACCAAATAGGCTTTGTGTGAGCAATAAAGCTTTTTAATCATCTGGGTGCAGGCAGGCTGAGTCCGAAAAGAGTCAGCGAAGGGAGATAAGGGTGGGGCCGTTTTATAGCATTTGGGTATGTAAAGGAAAATTACAAAGGGGGGTTGTTCTGTGGCGGGCAGAAGTGGGGGGGTCACAAGGTGCTCAGTGGGGGAGCTTTTTGAGCCAGGATGAGACAGGAAAAGGAATTTCACAAGATAATGTCATCACTTAAGGCAAGGACGGGCCATTTTCACTTCTTTTGTGGAGGAATGTCATCAGTTAAGGTGGGGCAGGGCATTTGCACTTCTTTTGTGATTCTTCAGTTACTTCAGGCCGTCTGGGCATATACGTGCAAGTCACAGGGGGTGCGATGGCTTGGCTTGGGCTCAGAGGCCTGACATTCCTGCCTTCTTATATTAATAAGAAAAATAAAACAAAACAGTGTTGAAGTGTTGGGGCAGCGAAAAAATTTTTTGGGGGGTGGTATGGAGAGAATGGGCGATGTTTCTCAGGGCTACTTGAAGCGGGATTTGGGGTAGTGTGGGAACCTAGAGTGGGAGAGATTAAGCTGAAGGAAGATTTTGTGGTAAGGGGTGATATTGTGGGGTTGTTAGAAGAAACATTTGTCGTTTTGAATGACTGGTGATGGCCTGGATGCGGTTTTGTATGAATTGAAAAACTAAACGGAAGACGCAAGGTAAGAGAAGGAGAAAAAACAGGTATTGAAGGACTAAGAACTGGGAGGACCTAGGACATCTAATTAGATAGTGCCCAAGGAGGTTCAGCATAGCCTTGCCAGCAAAGATTATTTATTTACTGTAAGAGGGAATTTAGAGTGGCGATTTGGGATAGCACTAGGAGATACCAGCTGTGATGGCTTGGAGAAACAGTGTAAACTGGCAGTGTAAACAGGAGCAGGGCATTTATGAGTAGTTGAGAAAGGTGAATAGGAGTATGACTAGACAGAAGGCAGTAGGGATGAAAGTTTTTTGGGATGCAGTCTAAGTTGGTCTGGTGTCTGGAAGGAGACTGGGACCTAATAAAAAGGGGTGTCCACACAGGAGTTCAAATGGACTGTAACCTGTAGCATTCCGAGGACAGGCCTGAATTCTGAGAAAGGAAAGTGGTAAAAGTATTGTCTAGTCCTTTTTAAGTTGGTGACTGAGCTTGGTGAGGTGTGTTTTTAAAAGACTATTAGTCTGTTCTATCTTTCCTGAAGATTGAGGACGGTAAAGGATATAAAGGTTTCACTGAATACTAAGAGCCTGAGAAACTGCTTGGGTGATTTGACTATTAAAGGCTGGTCTGTTATCAGACTGTATAGAGGTAGGAAGGCCAAACCAAGTAATTATGTCTGAAATGACAACGGTGGCCTTCTCAGACCCTGTGTGAAAGGCCTCTACCCATCCAGTGAAAGTGTCTACCCAGACTAAGAGATATTTTAGTTTTCTGACTCGGGGCATGTGAGTAAAGTCAATTTGCCAGTCCTGGGCAGGGGCAAATCCTCGAGCTTGATGTGTAGGAAAGGGAGGGGGCCTGAACAATCCCCGAGGGGCAGTAGAATAGCAGCAGATGGAACCCTGAGAAGTGATCTCCTTTAGGATAGATTTCCATGATGGAAAGGAAATGAGAGGTTCTAAGAGACGGGCTAGCGGCTTGTAACTTACATGGAAGAGGTTATGAAATGACGACAGAATAGAATGGGCCTGTGAGGCTGGAAGGAGATATTTTCCTTGGTCTAAGAACCTTTTGCCTTGTGTGGGAAGAGATTGATAGGTGGAACTTTCAGCAGGGGAGTAGGTGGGAGTGGCCGATGTGAAAGGAAAACTGCCATGAGGGATAAAAGTTGGAACGCTAGCTGCTTTTTTAGCTAACTTGTCAGCGTAAGCATTGTCCTGAGCGATGGTTGGGGGAAGAAAATAGATTTCGGAAGTTATGAGAACTGTAGAGAGTTGAGCATAGTTTGTGATTTTTAGGGCCTCTAACAGTATTAAAGCAGTGGCAGCCACTGCACGCAGACATGAGGGCTAGGCTAAAACAGTAAGGTCAAGTTGTTTGGACAGAACTCTCATTTTATAGCAGGCATTCAGAAACAGACCACAACCTATTTTTTCAACTGCCATTCAAAGTCAGAGGTAGTCTTATGGGACTGAGCTCTCTGCCTGTAAGAGCTGAGACTATCTTCAGGTAGATAGTGCTGGAATTGAATTGGAGGACACCCAGATGGTGTGTGGGCAGAAACCCTACACATTTGGCCACAGAAATCTGTATTGATTGTTGTGGTATGAGAGCAGAGCAAAAACAGTTTATGTTTTTTCCACACTCAAGTACTGTTGTAAGCATTAGGGATACAACAGGGAGTAAAAGAGCCTAAAGTTCCTACCCTCATGGAACTTAGATTCCAAGGGGAAGCAATAACTGATTCACAAGATAAATAAGTTAAAGATACACTATGTTAGATAGTACAAAGTTCTAAGGAGAAAAATATGGCAAGAAGATAATGAAGTACTTGAGAGAGAACTCTGACACTTTAGAAAGGAAAGCCAGGGAAGGCCTGAGGCACAGGGGCTGCTCCTGTTGTTCTGGCATTTGGCCATGGGGTGATTAGGGCAGGTGAGGAGAGGGTAGTTTTTCATTAAAGACCTAAAGAAAGTGAGGATGCTAAGCATGTACCTGTATGAGAAAGAGCATTTCAGGCAAAGGAAACATAAATTCAAGTCTTTGGTAGGAAAATGTGCCCAACATGAATATAAAAGATGCCACTATGGCTGAAGCAGGGTAAACAAGGAAGAGATGACTAAAGATGAAATCAGAGGCCTAGCTGTATGCATGTAAGACTTTTTAAGTCACAGTAAGGACTTAGGCTTTTATTCTGAATGGGATGGTAAATGAAGGATTTCGAGTAGTCGTATTTTATTTTATTTTATTTTATCTTATTCTTCTATATTTGTTAGAGACAGGGTCTCACCCTGTTGCCCAGGCTGGCGTACAGTGGCATAATCATAGCTCATTATAACCCTGAACTCCAGACCTCAAGCAATCCTCCTGCCTCAGTCTTCCAAAGTACTGGGATTACAGGCATGAGTCACTGTGCCCAACCCTTATATGTGTTTTAAAAAGGTCATTGTGGTTGTTATGTGGAGGATAAACTTCAGGGGATCCAGGTTAAGTAGGAAGATGAAGTGAAAGGCTACTGCAGTAATCCAAGAGAGATAGGATAGTGTTTGGACTAGGATGGTAGCAACAAGAGTGGTGACAAATGAATGGATTCCAGATGTATTTTGAAATTTTTTTTCACCCAAGCAACTGGAAGAGTAAAGTTGCCTTTAACAAAAATAAGGAAGAGTTTTAGAGGAGTGGATTTGCTGGATGGGGTGAGGGTGATGTGGTGGTGGTGGTGGAGGTTAATGTCAGGAACTTAGTTTTGGACATGCTAAGTTTCAGTTAGTGGTGTCTAGTAGGCAAGCAGATATATAGAGGAGAGGTCTAGTTAGAGATATATATATATTTGGGAATAATTTTCGCATAGATTACGTTTAAATCATGGCATTAAATAAGTTCCCCAGACTATGAATGTAAATAGAAAAGAGAAGTGCAAGGATGATTGCCACAGAAAAGGGAGGAGGAAAACCAAACAAAGAGAATGTCCTATGATCCAAGTTAAAAAAAGAAAAAAAAAAAAAGAGAGAGAAAAGAATGAACAGCTGGGTCAAATGCTGCAGGTAAGAAAGATGAAAACACTTGAAATGACCATTATTAGAGTTAGTATTGTGGAGGTGATTGGACCTTGGTAATAATCCTTTTGATGTAATGATAAGGGCAAAAGCCTCATCAGACTTTTCAAGAGAGACTGTGTGTGTGTGAGTGTGTGTGTGTGTGTGTGTGTGTGTGTGTGTGTGTGTAGAGAGAGAGAAGAGGAAACAATAAATAGGACATTTTTCCCAAGGGGTTGCTATAATTAAAGGAAACATGAATGATTGATAGCTGGAGAGACAGATGAAGTAAAGAGAAGTTTTTTTGTTTGTTTGTTTAAGATGGGAGAAATAGCAGCTTGTTTACATGCTGAAGGTAATAATCCAATAGAGAGAGAAAAACTTATGATGCAGAGAGAGAACTGCTAGAGCAGTGTCCTTGAATAGGCAGAAAAGAAATGGACTCTAGTATGCATATAGAGGGAGTGACCTAAACTGTAATAATAGAGAATTCATTCAGAGTAACAAGAAAGAAACAGAGAATATAGGCACAGATATAGGTAAGTGCATAGATGTGACAGTGGGAGCATGTAGAAGTTACCAGATTGCTTCAGCGTTCTCATTCAGATGGCTGAGAGTGAAAATGTGAGAGGAGGTTTTCATATTTGAAGAAAGAGAAGGTATAAGATAGCCTTAAAGAGTGTAGTAAAACATGGACCGAGAAAATATAGATTGTTGGCACATTAAGGACCCTGATTTAAATAATGACCCATAATTTAAAGTGAGTCCTGTCATCACAGTTGGGTATTTTTCTTCCAGTTTCATTTAGCTGCACAGGTTGAGTTAAAATACAGTATATTATTATAAAATGTAGGGTATAGCTAGTCTAATAGATCAGGAGGTCATTGCCATTGAAAAAATAGATTGTTATTCACAGTTCCAAGGAAGAGGGGGCCCACCACACCACAGGGGACTACCCAGAAGTAATGAATGAGGCAGTGTAGACAACTTTAGGATTAGCAACTTTGAATAATTTCAATGGGTTCTGGAGCACAGGAGCTGCCCCTCTTGGTATGACATTTGGCCATGGGGTGATTAGGACAGGTATAGTGGCACAGAGGGTGAAAGCCCCATAATGGTGTGGATTCTTGATTGTTTGGTTTGCATTTGACAAGTGCATTCCTGGGAGGAGAACTTCTCTTAGGAAAGAGGATGGAAGGCAAGAACAGAGGCTGGAGGCCAAGACAAGGTATCTCAGGCATAGCATCAGATTGTCCAGAATAGGGCATGTGTTTGACCCATGCATGTAGGTCAGATGTTACAGCATCAAATTTACATACACTATAAACGTAGTTAATATACAGGTATAGGCTCAAAGTAAGAGGATAATTGGAAATAACCATGATTTTGGTTTTGCCAGCAAGTATGCTGAAATGAAGGGAAAGGTATGGTGAGAATGTAAGTAAAGAATGATTATAATAATTAACTATCAAAGTAACTAACCGTAACCTCAAGAGGGAAGAGATGGCATGAGAAAGATGGTACAGGAATAAAGCATGGTAGAATCAAGGGCCTGAAGGTCATAATAGGGTCAAAGGATTGTTGAAGGATTGGAGTTTGAGAGGGTATGCTGGAAAAATAGGAAGTGCTGATTGACCTTGCTAAAGAGAAAAGCCACATGTATGACTATGGGAGTAAGTGTCTGAAGTAGCAAGGCAGATAAAATCATTTATGTGAGAAGATTTCAAGGAGCTAAGAGGCCAGAGTATTTGAAGGATTACCTTCATGGACATTGAAATGCTCAAGAATTATGCCAGAAGTAGCTATTAGGGATAGAGCCAGTGACTTAGGATATGAAGTCTTCAGAGGATGGTAGAAGAGAAAGGTAAATGCCATAAGAAAGTAGAGTACATGTGGTCATTGAAACCATGGAATATACTCAGGGATAGTGTATATAGTGAGAAATCATATAACTAAGATTTGAGCCTAAACGTAATCTGTAAAAGGGGAGCTCAAAGGAAAAGGGAATGGGAGGAGCAGATTTTGTAAGGATAGTAGGGCAAAATGTTAAGGAGGAAGAGAATGAGAGAGTTGAAAGTAATGGTGAAAGAGTGATTCAATTGATAAATTGTGGATTCAAGATCAATAGAGAAAAGAGAAATCTAAAATGTTCTGATTATTTGGTAGAAATGGAAAGGTCAGGTGATTAGAGGTCTCAAGGAGGTTGAAGAATAGGCTATGGTATGAGAGAAACGAATCTGAGAAGTCAATTTTAAGAAGGAATGGTCAGCTGAAGAAGAAACAGTGAAGCTAGATTGTAGTTACAGAGCAAAAAGAGGAGTCATGAAGTAGGCAGTATTACTGACTAACATTTTAAGAAGTTGGACTGTGAAAGGAAGGAGAGATATAGTAATAGGCAGAGGAAGACATAGTTAAAGGAAGGATTTTTAAGTTGAGGAGATGATTGGGGCATAATTTTGTGCTCACAGGGAAAAGACAGAAAAAAATAAGATAGGAGACCTGGAATTATGGATGGAGAAGAGTCCCTGAGACACCAGTGACAGATTTCAGAGTTCACATAAAAGGTTAGTCTCAGATAAGAATGGCAACTCTTTTACTGAGAAAGGAAAAAAAGAGATAAGTGAGTTTGTGGGAGGTGGGAGAAGAATTTAAAGGAGGTGGCGAAATAATTTGAAGGAGTTTTTACATGATTGTTACTTTATTTTTTTTAGAGATGTTGGGGGTTAAGTTCTTATAGATAGAAGGAGAATAGGGTAGGATACTTAAATGTAAATTTGAAATAGTGCACAAATGGAATTCATTCACTCATATATTTTTAAAATATTTATTAAGTGTCCATGGTATACTAGGCACTGTGCTGGGTGCTAGGGATATAGCAGTGAACAAGACCAAGTTCCTGCCGTAAACATGCTTACATTCTGTAGAGGGGTGAACAGCAAAATGTCAAGTAACGATAAATGCTATGAAGAAAAATAAAATATGAAAACTTGATTGATCGTTATTTAAACATATTTTATTCTTGTCTGATTTTTTATGATTTAAAAATTAAATGTATTATTTAAAATGTTTTCTTTGGAAGCATATTTCTTTTTTACAATGTCAGGGAGGATCATCCCCATTTTATAGAAATCCATATTACAGAGTACTAGAAGGAATAAAATGATAAGGTAAGTCCTTGTCTTAAGGAATTTACAGGGTAAATCCAAAAGTGAAAAAATATTTTTTCATGGATATAAATATTTTGATTGTAACTTCTCTTCTTATTAAAAAGGGCACGGTGGCTCATGCCTATAATCCTAGCACTTTGGGAGGCTGAGGCGGGTGGATCACGAGACCAGGAGTTTGAGACCAGCCTGGCCAACATGGTGAAACCCCATCTCCACTAAAAATACAAAAATTAGCCAGGCATGGTGGTGCATGCCTGTAGTCCCAGCTACTTGGGAGGCTGAGGCAGAAGAATCACTTGAACCCAGGAGGCGGAGGTTGCATTGAGCCAAGATCACGCCACTGCACTCCAGCCAGGGTGACAGAGTGAGACTCCGTCTCAAAAAAAAAAAAAAAAAAAAAAAGAAAAGAAAAGTAGTATATAATTCAGGAAGGAACACACTATTCTTTCTTAGGCTTTATTAATCATGTTTAAATCTGCCTATGTAACTGCACTACACACTCATGTGTGCTTACTATGTGCCAGGTGGTTATTCCTAACCACAATAAAAAAATTAATTTTTTTTAATCCTCATAATAACCTATAAGTTAAGTACTATTATTATCCTCATTTTGCAGACAAAGAAACTAAGACCCAGAGAAGTCAGCATGGACTTAGGATCTGACAACCTGGATTCAAATCTCAACCATTGTAGGAATGTTTCCCCTTAAAGCCTCTGTGACTTTATATAAAATAACATTAATAGCAACCTCTTGGAATTGTGAGGAGAAAGTGATGTAATATATGCCAACTCTTTAGAACTATGTTTATACATAATAAGATTTCAAGTAGCTATCATTATTTCTTGTTATATGTTTAGATTGTTCACATGTTTTTAAATGAAAGTCTACTTTTTATTGTTGGTTGATATTTCTTTTCAATCTTGAATTCTTTGCATTGTATTTTAATTTCCTTATACAGGAACATTGCCACACAACCAAAGAAGTCTATTAGCTTTTTTGCTACAATGAAAGCAACTTCAGTGAAAGGATATACTGGTGCAAATCAAAGCAGAATGGCTGTGTCCAAAACCGTGCTTATTCCACCTGAATTGAAAACTGCAGAAAAAACAAATCCCAGTATAAAGACAATGCAGGTAATATTCTTAGAATTCTGAGTTTATCTGAAAATGGCACCATGAAAAACTCAATTGAAATGTTAAAGATAGAAAATATACTGCTTTCAGATAATCACTCACTTGTAATTTTGAAACAGATTTTGTTAATTTTTACCACATATTATTCCATACAACATAATATTGACACTTGGCTCCTATAACTAGTTATGGATAAGAAGAATATTAGAGTGGAATGAGAAAAGTCTATTCATGACCTTAAGAACTATTTGCTTATGGTATTAATTATATATGTTACAATATCTTTCATTGTTGTCAGCAATATAGGCTTGAAAATATAATAAAATTATTTGTCATAAAGTCAGTTATTCTGCCTCATTAGAAGATTTATAATTAAGAATTGACTCTTTTAAACTTTTAATCAAATGATAACATATATACAGAAAAGCATATAATATATAACTTTGAATGGGTTCAGCATTTGTTTAGATGGGACATTAAAAGAAGAGTCCATAAAAGATAAAATTTGTAAGTTGGACTTCATCAAAATTAAAACTTTTTCTCTATGAAAGACATTGATAACAGGATACAAAGAAATGTGACACACTGGGGAAAATTATTTACAAAGCATATTTTGATAAAGTACTTATAACTAAAACGTATAAACAACCTTCAAAGCAATATTAAGACAACCCAATTTTTAAAAATTAGCAAAATGTTTGAGCTAACACTTCACCAGAATAGATAAACAGATAGCATGGGAGCACATGAAAAGATGATCAGTATTAATTAAAAACCATACAACACTGCTACATACCTATTAGAATGGCTAAAATTAAAAGACTGATCATATCAAGTATTGACAAGTACGTGGAGGAACTAAAACTCTCACATGGCTGGTAGACATGGAAAATAGAAAACAATTATTTGTCAACTTATTAAGTGTTAACATATACCTACTATATCATCCAGCTATTCCATGTCTAGGTATTTACCAAGAGAAAAGAAAGTATATGTTTGTATAAACACTACTACATGAATGTTTATAGCACCTTTGTATATAATGGTGGAAAACTAAACCCTCATTTTATTAAACAAATACTATATATTTGCACGTATGTATTTCACTTACTTATGTGTGTATATATACATATACATATATATGAATACATGCGTAGAAATATATATGCATGTGTGTATATACAAATAAATAAAGTATATTTCATTTATTTATATATATAAAAAATTATTTTCTCCAATGGTGAAAATATTTATTATACATATATATTTTCTCCAATGGTGAAAGACTGAAAGCATCTCTCCTAAGGTCCAAGAACAAAAGAAGGATGCCTGCTTTTACCACTTCTCTTCAACATAGTAGTGGCAGTCCTAGCCAGGGCAATTGGGCAAGAAAAAGAAATAAAAGGCATCCAGGTGGGCATGGTGACTCACGCCTTTAATCCCAGCACTTTGGGAGGCCAAGGTGGGCGGATCACTTGAGGTCAGGAGTTTGAGACCCTCCTGGCCAACATGGTGAAACCCCATCTCTACTAAAAATACAAAAAAATTAGCCACCCATCGTGGCAGGTGCCTGTAATCCCAGCTACTTGGGAGGCTGAGGCAGGAGAATCACTTGAAACTGGCAGGCAGAGGTTGCAGTGAGCAGAGATAGCACCAGACTCTGTCTCAAATTAAATAAAAGGCACCCAAATCGGAAAGGAAGAAGTAAAGTTCTCTCTGATGTGATCTTACATGTAAAATACTGTAAAAATTACACATACACACACACAACTAAAAAATGAATTCTGCAAAGTTGCAGGATAGAAAATCAACAACACAAATTAGTTGCATTCCTAACAATGAATTTCCAAAAAGGAAATTAAGAAAAAGATTGCATTTACAATAGCATCAACAATAATAAAATACTTAGGGATAAATTTAACCAAGAGGCCAAAGATTTGTATACTGAAAACTACAAAACATAAAAGAAAGAATACACCAGTAAACGGAAAAACATTTCTTGTTTGTAGATTGGAAGGCGTAATAGTGTTAGGATGTCGATACTACCTAAGTGACTTATAAATTCAATACATTCCCTACCAAAATCCCAGTGATATTTTTTCTTTTTTTTTTTTTTTTTTTTTTTTTTTTTGAGACGGAGTCTTGCTCTGTCGCCCAGGCTGGAGTGCAGTGGCCGGATCTCAGCTCACTGCAAGCTCCACCTCTCGGGTTCACACTATTCTCCTGCCTCAGCCTCCGGAGTAGCTGGGACTACAGGCGCCCGCCACCTCACCCGGCTAGTTTTTTTGTATTTTTTAGTAGAGACGGGGTTTCACCGTGTTAGCCAGGATGGTCTTGATCTCCTGACCTCGTGATCCGCCCGTCTCGGCCTCCCAAAGTGCTGGGATTACAGGCTTGAGCCACCGCGCCCGGCCGATATTTTTTCAGAAGTGGAAAAACCTATCCTAAAATGTATATGAAATATCAAGAGATGCAAATAACCCAAACAATCTTGAATAAGAAGAACAAAGTTGGAAGTCTCATACTTCCTGATTTTAAAACTTATTACAAATCTGTAGTAATCAAAACAGGGTGGTAGTAGAATAAAGACAAACATACAGTATAGACCAATGGAATGGAATGACCCAGAAATAAAATTTCACATATATGGTCAAATGGTTTTGACAAAGAAGCCAAGACTGTACAATGGAGAAAAGACAGTTTTGTCAACAAATCTTATTGGGACAACTGGATATCCACATGAAAAAGAATGAAGTTGGATCCTTATCTTATACCATCTACAAAAATAAACTCAGAATGGATCAAAGACCCCAAATTAGAGCTAACTCTATAAAACTCTTAGTGGAAAACAGGGAAAAGAAATTATTTGTCAACAATTTCTTGCATATGACACCAAAAGCATATGCAGCTAAAGAAAAAATATATATATTGGGCTACATTAAAATTAGAAACTTCTGTCTATCAAAAGACATTAACAGAGTGAAAAAACAACCCACAGGATGGTAGAAAAATTTGCAAATTATATATTTGATAAGGTGCTAATAACCAGAATATGTAAATGACTACAAATTGACAACAAAGAAACAGCCCAATTAAAAGAATGGGCAAAGAGTTTGATTAGATATTTTTACAAAGAAGATGCACAAATAACCAACAAACACAGGAAAAGATACTCAATATCACTAAGCATTAGGGTAATGCAAATCAAAATCACAGTAAGATACCACTTCATACCCATTATGACGGCTACTATTAAAATATAATAATAAGTGTTGGTAAGACATGGAGAAATTGAAACCCTTGCATACTGTTGGTGGATTGTGAAATGGTGTGGCCACTGTGAAAAATGGTATTGTAAGGCCAGGCATGGTGGCTCACACCTGTAATCTCAGCACTTTGAGAAGCTGAGGCAGGAAGATTACTTGATGCCAGGCTCAGCACTTTGGGAGGCTGAGGCAGGAGGATTGCTTGAGGTCAGGAGTTTGAGACCAGCCTGAACAACACAGCAAGACCCTATCTCTATAAGAAAATGAAAAAATAAATTAGCCAGGTGTGGTGGCAAGAGCCTGTAGTCCTAGATGCTCAGGAGAATCACTTGAACCCAGAATTTCAAGACTACAGTGAGCTATGGTGGTGATACTGCACTCTAGCCTGAATGACAGAGCTATATCCTGTCTCAAAAGAAGAAAGGAAAGAAAAGAAAAATAGTATTGTGGTTCCTCCAAACCTTAAAAGTAGAATTACTATATGATTCAGGAAGGAGTATATATCAAAAGACTTAAAAGCAGAGTTTCAAACAGATAATTGTACAACCATCTTCATATCAGCATTATGCACAATAGCTAAAAGGTGAAAGCAACTAAAGTCCTCATCAACAAATGACTGGATACACAAAATATGGTATATACACGCAATGAAATATTCAACCTTAAAATATAATGAAAAATCATTAATGAAATTACAATCTACATTAGAAAAATATTCACTAATAGAAGTAATGTACTATTGTGATAGTGATATGTAAATAATCAATAAAAGAAATTAAAAGGAAAATCAGAAAATATTCCGAGATGATAGATAATCAAGACACAACATATCAAAGCTTATGGGATACAGCTAAAGTACTGCTTAGAGGGAAATTTATAGATAAACATTTGTATTAGAAAGAAGAAAGATCTCAAATAACTTACCCTTCCAACTTGAAGAAACTGAAAAAAAAAAGTGAATAACACAAAATAACATGAAATAAGCAGAAGGAAGGAAATAAAAAATATTAGGGTGGAAATTAATGAAATCTTGAATAGAAAAACAATAGAGAAAATCAATGAAACTGAAAGCTGGTTCTTTAAAAAGATCAACAAAATTGACAGAAAAGACATTTTAAAAAAATCCAGCATCTTTTCATGACATAAACACGCAACAAAGTAGGAATAGAAGGGAATTTCCTCAATTTGATAAAGGATTTGAAAAAACCCCACAGCTAACATTATACTTAATCTCCTTATGATCATGAACAAGACAAGTCCTTACATTGCTATTCAACATTATCGTGGAGGTTCTAGGCATGGAAATTAGACAAGAAAAAGAAATAAAAGGCATCCAGGTTGGAAAGTAAGAGGTAAAAATATCTCTATTTGCAGATGACATGATGTTATATATACAGACTCCTAAGGAATTCACTAAAAAACTATTAGGACTTACAAATGAGTTTTGTAAGGTTGCCGGATACATGATCAAAATATAAATTGTATTTCTAGATGTGTGCATAGAACCATTTGAAAATTAAGAATGATTTATTTCTCAATAGCATCAAAAACAGTAAAATACTTATGAATAAATGTAATAGAAGAAGTGCAAAATGTATGCTCTGAAAACTGTAAAACATTATTGAAAGAAATTAAATAAGATCTAATTAAATGGGAAAGTATCCCATGGTCATGATCAAAAGACCTACTATTGTTAAGATTGTTATACTCCCCAAACTGATCTGTAAACTTAATTATTATCAGAATTCCAACTGACTTCTTTCTACAAACTGACAACTGATTCTAAAATTTATATGAGGCCAGGAGCAGTGGCTCATGCCTGTAATCCCAGCACTTTGGGAAGCCAAGGTGGGTGGCTCACCTGAGACCAGGAGTTCGAGACCACCCTGAACAACATGGTGAAACCCCATCTCTACTAAAAATACCAAGTTAGCCGGGTGTGGTGGCGCATGCCTGTAATCCCAGGTACTCGGGAGGCGGAGGCAGGAGAATTGCTTGAACTTGGGAGGCAGAGACAGTAGAATCGCTTAAACTTGGGAGGCAGAAGTTACAGTGAGCCAAGATTGCACCATTGCACTCCAGCCTGGGCAACAAGAGCAAAACTCTGTCTCAAAAATAAAATAAAATAAAATCCATATGGAATCACAGGGGACCCAGAAGAGCCAAAATCATCCTGAAAAAGCACAAAGGACGATTCACACTTCACTGTTTCAAAATTTACGAAGCAATAGTAATCAAAATAATGTGTTGTTGGCACAAAGATAGATACGTAGATCAATGGGATACAATTGAGAGTTCAGAGATAAACCCATTTACCTAAAGTCAACTGATTTTTTATGAGTGCCGAGATCATTCACTGGGGAAAGGATATTCTGCTGAACAAATTGTGCCAAGATAACTGGATTGCTACCTGGAAAAGAATGAACTTAGACCCTTACCTCATATTTTCAAACTAATTCAAAATTTATTAAAGACAGATTTAAGAGCTAAAATTGTAACACTCTTAGAAGAAAACATAGGGGTAAATTTTTATGACCTTGGATTTGGCATAGGCTTCTTATATGAGACACTCAAAGCATACGTAACAAAAGAAAAAGTAGACAAATTTGACCTTATGAAAATTTTTAAATGTTTGTATCAAAAATATATACAGAGTGAAAAGATAACCCACAGAAATAGAAAATACTTGTGAAACACGTATCTGATAAGAGCTTGTATCATATATAAAGAACTCTTATAATTCATTAATAAAGACATAATTGAATATTGATCATGCAATCTGAATGTTCGTTTCTTAAGAAAATACATACAAATGATCAAAAAGTATATGAAAATGTGGTGGAAATTGTTAGAGAAATCGAAATCAAGCCCACAATGAAATAATCACTTTATAACCACTAAGATGGCTAGAATCAAAGAGTAACATAACAAGTGTTAGAAGTGAAGAAAGCAGAACTCTCATACACTGCTTGTGGGAATATAAATTGGCCATGTTATAAAATAGTTTGGAAGTTCCTCAAGAGGTTAAGCAGTGTTAACATATGAACCAGCAATCCTACTCCTAGGTATATACACCCAAGAGAAATAAAATATATTTCTACACAAAAAGGTATACACAAATGTTTCCAGTAGCATTATTCTTAGTAGATAAAAGCTGGAAACAACTCCAATGTCTGTCAATGGAAAAGTGGCTAAAGAAAATGTTGTATAGCCATACAATAGAATATTATTCAACCATAAAAAGGAATGAAGCACTGATGCATGAATCTTGAAAATATGCTAAGTGAGACAAGCCAGTAACAAAATACTGCACAGTATATAATTCCATTCACTATCAAACTCCCAAATAGGGAAGTCTATAGAGACATGAAGATACTCGTGTGGCCTGGGGCTGGGAGCAGAGATGTTAGGGGACTATCTTAATATGTTTTCTGTTGTTATGATATAACTGAATGCTCAATACTGGGTAATTTATAAAACAAATGTATTTCTGACATTTCTCAAGGCTGAGAAGTCCAGGGTCAAGTGGACACATCTGGTGAGGATCTCCTTGCTAGTGGGGGACTCTGCAGGGTCCTGGGGTAGAGCAGGATATTACATGGTGAGGAGTGCTCACAAGAGATGGAGAAACTGGCTTTTATAACAGACTCCTCTCATGATAACTAATCCACTCCCTTGGTAACCTACTGACCCATTCATCCATGAATGGATTAATCCATTTATGAGGGCAGAGCCCTCTTGATCCTCACCTCCCAAAAGTCCCACCTCTCGATACTATTGCATTAGGGACCAAGTTTCCCACATAACTTAGAGACACATTTAAACCATATCTTTCTGCCTTTGGCCGCCAAATTCACATCCTTCTCACATGTAAAACACATTAATTCCATCCCAATAGCCCCAATGCCTTAAATCATTCCAACATCAACTCAAAAGCCCAGAGTCTTACCTGTGAGCCTGTGAAATCAAAACAAGCTATTTACTTCCAAGATACAATGGTTGGACAGACATGGGGTATACATTCCCATTCTGAAAGGGAGAATAGGCCAGAAGTCATAGGTCCCAAAAAAGTCTGAACTCAGCAGAGCAAACATTAAACCTTAAAGCTGGAGAATAATATCTTTTGACTCCATGTACTGCCTTCTGGACACACTGGTACAGGGATTGGGCCCCCAACGCCTTGGGCATCCCTGACTCTATGACTTTGCTGGAGTCAGTCTACACTACAGCTTTCCCAGGCTGGCTTTGCAGGCTGATAGCTCTGCAGTTCTGGGGTCCTGTGGCAATCCTGCTCCCATGTCTCCACTAGGCATTACCTTTAGGGGCCTTCTGCAGAAGTTTTGCCCCTGTGATAGATCTCTGCATAGACTCCCAGGGCATCTGATACATCCATTGGAATTAAGATGGATCTTAATTCCTCCACAGCTTTTGCTTTCTGTAAGCCTGCAGAATTAATGCCATGTGGATGCTGCCAAGGCTTATGATTCATATCTTCTGGAGTAGTGGGTATAGCCCCAATGGGGGTCACTTGTGCCGCGACTGGGGTGGCTGACTCCTTGCCAAAATTTGGGGACCCAAGGTAGTGCTGGGTAGTGAGCTCTTGAAGGGCACTCAGGGCCTGTCCCCTGAAACCATTCTGCCCTCCTAGATCTCTGGGCCTGTGTTTGGATGAGCCATCTAGAAAATCGCTGAAATGCTTTTGGAGTCTTCTTCTACTGTCTTAACGATCCCTTCCATCTGTACTAAACTCCTTTGCAAATGGTCTCTGGGCCACACCCTTGGTTCATTCTTTACATGGCCAGGCTGAGACTTTTCCAAATCTTTCTGCTTTGCTTCCCTTTTGATTATAAATTTTTTTTTTTTTAATCTCATCCCTTTGTTCTCAAATCTCACTTGTAAGTAAGCAAAAGCAACCATGCAGCATCTTGAACACTTTGCTTAGATATTAATATTTCTTTTGCCAGGTATCCTAGTTTGTCATGCTTAAATTTTGCCTTCCATAAATTCTGCCAAATTCTTCACTACTTTATAACAAAGACAGCCTTTATTCCAGTTTCTAATAAGAATTTCTCATTTCTGTCTGAGACCCCATCAGAAGTCTTTACTATTCCTAATTCTACCAGTATTCTGTTCACAACCACTTAAGCAATTAAAAAGATTCAGACTTTCTTTAGTCTGCTCTTCTGAGCCCTCACCAGAATCACCCTTAATGCTGTTTATGTCAATGCAGCCTTTTTCTAGACTGCTTCTCCAAGTTCTTCTAGCCTCTATCCATTACTCAGTTCCAAATCCACTTCTACATTTTCAGGTGTATGTTATTAGCCCCACTTCTTGGTATTAATTTTTTTAGTTTGTTTTCTGTTTCTGTAAGTGAATACCTGATACTGGGTACTTTATAAACAAAAGAATATTGTTTCTTATAGTTCTGGAGGCTAGGATGTCCAGGATCGAGGAACCACATCTGGTTAGGGCCTTGTTGCTAATGGGGACTCTGCAGAGAGCTAAGGTGGTGCAGGGTATCGCATGGTGAGGGGAGTTTATGAGAGAGAGAAACTGGCCTTCATAACAGACTTCTCTTGTGATAACTAAACCACTCCCTTGATCACCCATTTATCCATTAATCCATGAATGGATTAATCCATTTGTGAGGACAACCTTTCATTACACAGTCACCTCCCAAAGTCGAAGCTCTCAACACTGCTGCATTGGGACCGCATTTCCAACACATGAACTTTTAGTGCACACACTTAAACCATAGCAGGGATCATAATGGATACAGAGTATTTTCTTAAAGTGTAAAAAGTTTCCAAAATTAATTTTAGTGCACATATATGTGAATATATTAAAAACTATTGAATTGTACATGTTAAAAACAATTTAAAAAGCAAATTAATGCATATTATGTTATCATATTCCAATTTTGAATTTTGAAAATTTAAGTAAAATGTAAAAAAACTTTTAAAAAATTACACTTTAGCAAAGCAGACAAACAAAAATTGAAAACTGGAAACTATTAAAGAAATTTATGTGAGTGATTTAAAAACCTTCCTTCAAAGATAATTCCAGGCCAGACACGGTGACTCATGCCTGTAATCCCAGCACTTTGGGAGGCCAAGACGGGCGGATCACGAAGTCAGGAGATCGAGACCATCCTGGCTAACATGGTGAAACCCCATCTCTACTAAAATACAAAAAAATAAATAAATTACCCAGGCATGGTGGCAGGCGCCTGTAGTCCCAGCTACTTGGGAGGCTGAGGCAGAATAATGGTGTGAACCCGGGAGGCGGAGATTGCAGTGAGCTGAGATCGCGCCACTGCACTCCAACCTGGGCGACAGAGCGAGACTCCGTCCCCCCTCAAAAAAAAAAGATAATTCCAGATTCAGATGACTTCAACTGTGGTATGTGTCAAATACACATAGATGAAAACAGAACACTAAAAGTGGGTATATTCCAGAACTCATTTTATGAGGCTAGCATTACCTTGATATTAAAACCTGAATACAATATGAGAAACAAATATTATATTCCAATTTCACTTGCAAACATAGAGCAATCCTCAATAAAATATTATCCAATAAAGTTCAGTAACAACAACAACAACAAAATGCCTAATACATCATAAGGAAGCTTGGTCTGTGCCAAGAAATCAAGATTGGTTTAACATTTAAAAACCCTTAGTGTAATTTACCACATTAACAGCTTAATGTGGTAAAAAAGCACATGATTCTTTCAATTTAGACAAAGTATCTGGTAACATTTAATATTCATGATTTTAAAAATTCTTACGAAACTGATAATCACAAGGAACTTTAAAAATCTTACTTAGGCTATCTATAAAATCCTATAGTAGTGATCATATCAAATGGTGAAGCATTTCAAAAAAGAGCCCCCTTTAATCCAACATTCTTGGAAGTCAGTTCAAATTGCTGAGAAAATGAAATGGGATGTATAAAGTTGGAAAGGAAGAAAGAAAACATTGAGTATTTGTGGATTGAATATTTACTAGCAACAAATAGTTCAAAAATTAGATTTTTTTTATTTGAAAAAAATTTTTTAGAGATGAGTCTTGCTGTGATCGCGCAGACTGAAAGTGCGGTGGCACAATCATAGCTCACTATATCCTCAAATTCCTGGCCTTAAGCAATCCTCTTGCCTTAACCTCCCATGTGGCATGGGCTACGGGTGTGTGCCACCATTCCCAGCTAATTTTCTCAAATTTTTGGTAAAGACGAGATTCTGCTGTGTTGTCCAGGCTGGTCCCAAACTCCTAGCCTCAAGCAGTCCTTCTGCCTTGACCTCCCAGAGCACTGGGATTACAGGCATTGAGCCATTGTGCCCATCCAGAAATTAGACATATTAAAATGATACAATTTATAATAGCATTAAGGTTTATCAAGCACTTGTGGAAAAATATAACAAAAGATGCCTATACCAATATTTTTAAAACTATAGAAGTTTATTGGAAGACATTAAAGAGAACCAAAACAAAAGGAGATATAGACATGTGTACATAGAAAACAATATTTTAAGATCAATTATCCCAAATTTTGATTTATAGATTCTTTGCAATTTTAATCAAAATCTCAAGTTTTAAAGTTATTTTTTTTCCAGAAACTTTTCAAGATAATTCTAAAATTTATATGGAAATGCTAAAGGCTAAAAATAGCCAAGATACTTGCATAAAAACTCAGTGGAAGCACTTGCTTTCCTAGATACCAGGCTTAATAAAACACATAATATTAGCAAATTAGAGAGCCTTCACATGACCTGAGCACATATAAACACTTATTTTATAATAAATGTGAACTGCAGAGTAATGGGGAAAGGACAGGATTTTCAAAAACTCTTGTTGAGACAATTGGGTGTTCTTATGAAACAAAAATATATTGGCTTTCTTTCTTATCCTATATATAAAATTAATTCTGGGTATATTATATACTTAAATATGAAAAGCAACATATAGGACTTCAGGGCTGGATATGTTTTTTTAAAGGAGACATCTAAAGCACAACCCATAATGGAAAACATGATACATTTGACTACGTTAAAAAAAAACTCATATTCATCAAATATACCATAAAGAAAATGAAGCCACAGAGTGAAAGAAGACATTTGCAGCTCATACAACTGAAAAGACTCATCCGTTACCAATAATAAAAAAGTTTCAATACAATATGTGCAAAGGACTTGAATAGGAAATTCTCCCCCTCCAAATGGAAATCAAAATGGGAATAAATATATAAAAGGAGTTCGACTGTATCAATATCACTGTTTTCTGCCTCCACATTTTGTCCCACTGGAAGGTTTTTTTGGGGCAGTAATATGCATGGAGCTGTCATCTCTTTTAACAATGTCGTCTTCCAGAGTACCCACTGAAGGACCTGACCGAGGCTGTTTTACAGTTAACTATTTTTTTTAAGAAATAAAAGGAGTACACTCTAAAATAATAAAAAGTTTAGTTTAGTAAGCACATAAGCCAGAAGCATAATGTATTATTATCAAATATTTACTGTGCATAATTGCTGTACTTTTATATGACTGGCAGTGCAGTAGGTTTGTTTATATGAGCATCACTACAAATTCATGAGTAATGTGTTGTGCTATGACATTATGATGACTGTGATGTCACTAGGTGATATAAGAACTTTTCAGTTCTGTGATAATGTTTTGGTACCACTGTCATATATGTGGTCCATTGTTGACTGAATCATTTTATGGTGCAGAACTATAAACCAAAAGCATATAATAACTAGGGAAATGCCTATTAATGAAACGTTAAGTGAAAAATAGTGAGTTTTCTTTAAAACGTGTACATACAATTTACATGCACCAAAATATTAACAGTCTGGATGAATTATCATTCCACCTTTCTGATTTTCCAAAAGTTAATATATATTAATTATATATAGATAAAACACAAATAATATTTTAAGAAAGTTTTTGCATAGTTAAGAAACTTTCTAAGCATGACATTTTAAAGCATCCAATTTTTCATGTTTATCGTATTGTAGGAATATTATGCTTATCTTTTTTCTACCATATTTGTTTCTATTTTCTAGCAGTTGTTGTTTAGAAGCCCTCTCTTTTTTAGTTACTTCATTTTAAATAACCATTTTTAACAGGTGTTTGACATAAATGGAACTGATGTTACTCCTCGACCTCTTTACCATCCAGATCCACTTACTGGTACAGCAAAGCCAAATAAACTCTTGACATCACAAGAAGGATCACTTGGACCAGAATTTATATCTTCCCATAGCCTTTATCAGAATACAATAAATCCTAGTATGTTAGGGCAGTTTACAAGGTAGAGTATGCTATTATATAGTTCCTTTTTTCTATCATATATATTGCCTTTCCATTTAAATTGCACATATGTATCTTAGATATCAGTTGTCTCCAGTCTCCCAATCTTTCTCTTTCTTTCTCTGTTTCTTTCTCTTTTTCTTTCCTTTCCTTTCCTTTCTTTCTTTCTCTTTCTTTCTTTCTTTCTTTCTTTCTTTCTTTCTTTCTTTCTTTCTTTCTTTCTTTCTTTCTTTCTTTTTCTTTCTTTCTTTCTCTTCTTTTTTTCTTTCCCTTCCTTCCTTCCTTCCTCCCTCCCTTCCTTCCTTCCTTCCTTCTTCCTTTTCTTTCCTTCCTTTTCCTTTTCCTTTTCCTTTCCTTTCCTTTCCTTCTTTTTTTTGACACGTTTCACTCTTGTTGCCCAGGCTGGAGTACAGTGGTACCATCTGGGCTCACTGGAACCTCCACCTCCTGGGTTCAAGCTATTCTCCTGCCTCAGCCTCCTGAGTAGCTGGGATTATAGGTATCCCCCCACCATGCCTGGCTAATTTTTTGTATTTTTAATAGAGACGGGTCGTCAGCATGTTAACCAGACTGGTCTCGAACTCCTGACCTCTGGTGATCCACCCGCCTAGGCCTCCCAAAATGCTGGGATTACAGGCATGAGCGACTGAAGTTTTAATTATCATCCTAATGTTCCATCTCTATATTCCTCTCATGTTTTAAATTAAATGCAGAGTTGTTAATGTCTTAAGAGTTCCCATATACTCACAACAAAACATTTGTGGAAAATACATGTATTTCACTCAAGACTTCCTGAGCAACCAAAAGATGGGATTAAAATCACATACAATTAATTTCAAATTCCCATTAGACATTTTTCTTCAAGTTTCTTCGGCTTCTTTTGAGCTGCATTTTATGGGAAGAGGTGGCTTCCCTTTTTTCCCCTCCTCTCCCATGCAAATCTCTGTTTTCCTAGAGTTTGATTTCTCTCTTATTTTATAATACACAGCAATTATATGCTTCTCTGGAGCTTGCTTCTGAATTTGCCTACAAAAATACAGCAGTACCTGGTAAAACAAGATATTCCAATAAACTTTACATCCTGTTTTGATGGGCAGTTGAGACTATAAATAGGAACAAAAAATAAAGTATGTAATACCATGGAGTAGTGTTAAGTTCATATGTTTAAGGAAATTATTTTTGGATTCTTCCATTGATTTCCTTCTGAGTATATATATTTTAGTTAAACCTTGAGAAAGCCTGTATAAAATGAAATAAATCACATTTTTAAGATGACATTTGAATAGTGAACAAAAACCAAGTGAAAAACGAAAGGAAGAGTATTCCAGGCTGAGGCTCTGAAATTAGAGAGCTCCTAAGATTGAGGAACTAAAAAAAAAAGTAAAGGAAGACTAATAATGAAGATGAATGTGCTGGGTAGGTACCGACTGTATTTTGGATTTTTGTACTAAGTGTACTGATAATTCACTGAAGGACTTTAAGCATGTTTAACATGTCTTTCTTCTAAAATACATTTTTGCTGGGTGTGGTGGCTTACGCCTGTAATCACAGCACTTTGGGAGGCTGAGGTGGGCAGAGCACCTGAGGTCAGGAGTTCAAGACCAGCCTGGCTAACATGGTGAAAACCCGTCTCTACCAAAAATACAAAAAAAAATAGCTGGATGTGCTGGCACAAGCCTGTAATCCCAGCTATTCAGGAGTCTGAGGCAGGAGGAACACTTGAACTTGGGAGGCAGAGGTTGCAGTGAGCAGAGATTGTGCTATTTACACTACAGCCTGGGTGACAGGGCGAGACTCCACTTCAAAAACTAAATAAAGATATAAATAAATAAATTGTAAGTAACTTTTTATTTAAGAAATATTAGAAACGACTCATTTTTGAAAAATTAATGTATCTATTTTACTTATATGATCCTAGTATATTTGATTTCTCCATCTGATAATGTGTTCTAATTTATATAGTTTCCCATAAGGACATCTAAATAAATGAATAATTCTGTTATTCATTATTAAAGGTCAGTTTTAGGAAGCAGTACAGTTTCTAAGTCAAGTGTATCAACAAGTGAATCAATAGCAGAAGACCTGGAAGAACCATCCTATAAACGAGAAAGACTGACTAGTTTCACAGGTAATGAAAATATACTTGTTTATTTCAGTAACAGTCCATTATTTAGTCAATATGCTTATTATTGGTTGGATACTTGAGATAAAAGAAATATGATAATGATTTCCAAATGCTGGCTTGTGAAGTTGCTTCAAGAGAATTACCAGGGGAATATCTATTTTTTTAAGTTCCCTGGGTGACTTTTTTGAATCATCATCCTGAGGAACCACTGGTGCTTTGTGTTAGAGCTCAGCTTCTCCTCCTCCTCCTCCTCCTCCTTCTCCTCCTCCTCCTCCTCCTTCTTTCTCCTCCTCTTCCTCTTCCTCCTCTTCCTTTTTTCCTCTTCTTCCTCTTCTTTTCCTCTTCTTCTCTTCTTCCTCACTTCTTCCTCCTCTTCCTCTTCTTTCTCTTATTCCTCCTCCTCTTCCTCCTCTCCCTCTTCCTCTCTCTTCTCCTCCTCTCCCTCCTTCTCTTCTTCTTCTTCCTCCTCTGCTTCCTTCTCTTCTTCCTCTTCTTCTTTTTATTCTTTCTCTTTTTTTTTTTTGAGACAGAGTCTTGTTCTGTCACCTAGGCTGGCATGCAGTGGCACAATCTCAGCTCACTGCAACCTCTGCCTCCTGGGTTCAAGCACTTCTCCTGTCTGAGCCTCCCAAGTAGCTGGGATTGCAGGTGTCCGCCACCATGCTGGGCTAATTTTTTTGTATTTTTAATAGATACGGGGTTTCATCATGTTGGCCAGACTGGTTTCAAACTTTTGACCTCAAATGATTTGCCAGCCTCGGCTTCCCAAAGTGCTGGGATTGCAGGTGTAAGCCACTGTGCCTGGCCTCTTCTTTCTTCTTCTTCTTCTCAGGATCTCACTCTGTCACCTAGACTGGAGTGCAATCTTGGCTCACTGCAACCTCTGCTTCTCAGGCTCTAGCGATCCTCCACCTCTGCCTCCCAAGTACCTGGGAATACAGGCATGCACCACCGTGCCTGGCTAATTTTTTGTAATTATTGTAGAGACAGGTTTTCACTATGTTGACCAGGCTGGTCTCGAACTCCTGGGCTCAAGTGATCTGCCTGCCTCGGCCTGCCAAAGTACTGGGATTATCGGTGTGAGCCACCAAGCTCAACTTCTAATCGGAGACAAATAATTCTGATACATTTGTGATCAGTTCCATAATGACATATGTGGAATGTCATGGGAACACTTGGAAAGAAGTGATTAAATCCTTTGAGGTAAAATAAAAAAGGCTTCACAGAGAACATTATTGACTTTTGAATTAGGTTTTTAAAGATTATTAGTTACTTGTCCAGAGAAGTAGGGGAAGCCCAATCCAGGCAGAGGGTAAAACATGAGGTAATGGAAAGGATTATGAAAATGAAGATACAAGAATGAGGAAATAATAATGAATGATCAAAAGTGCTGGGAGAAATGGTTACATACTTGAGGGGTACTTGCTTTACAGTGCAATAAGGATTTTTTTCCTTTAAAATGATAATGAGGGACTGGTGAAAATATAAGGCTGGAAAAATGGTGCTTTATGGACTTTTCTTTTTGATGTTGGGAGATGTAACAGGAATGACTGACAACAAATAACAGAATACCCAACTAAAAAGAACTTGAACAAATATTTACTTTTCTCACATTAAAAGAAGAGATAGCTTTTGGCTTTGATTTTTTTGGCTTAATTTTGTCAGAATTTGGATTGGCCGTTCTGCTATTCTTTTTCCTAAAGCATTTCTTCTTTTCTCATGGTCTCAAAATATCTTCTCCAGCTCGCTCTGGGCATATTATCCACATTAAAGACAGAAAGGAGAAGGGAAGTAGCATCATCATATCTGTCTCATTTTTCAGGAAGGTAAAAAATTTCCCAGAAGCCTTTCCCCTTCCTTTATATTTCTGCTTTCATCTTATTGGCCAGAAGTGTCACATGATCAGCCTTAGCTTTAAGAGAGGCTGGAAAATCAAGTATTTAGCTTTCTATTAATTATATTAATAGCTATTTAGCTTTCTATTAATTATATTATTTCTATTAAAAGAAAGATACAAGGGAAGAGAGATAGGGTTTGGAATAAAAACTTAACCAATCAGCAATGTCTGCTGCAGGAGAGACCCTCATTCTCTCAGTTGGAGGCTGGGAAAACTGGATTATTGTCATTACCTCCCCCAGCTTTCTCTATAGATATTCTTGCCACCTTCCAATCTATTTTTCCAAATTATATTCAGAATTTTTTTTTTAGAAACACAACTAATTGCATCCTTTTTTGCTTAGAAACTAACTCTTCAAAAGATTTGCATTGCTCTTAGCATAAAGACTAAATCTTTATGTAACAATTTCTCTTGAAGCCTTTTTTGCTTGTCTACATCAAAAACAAACAAAAACAAGTAACACAAATTTACCTCCAGAAGCCCTGAAAAACAATGTACATATTTATGTCATCTTGGTCAGTTACTGGTGAATTTTTTTTCTTTTCTTTTTTATTTTAGACAGAGTCTTGCTCTGTCGCCCAGGCTGCAGTTCAGTGGCGTGATCTCGGCTCACTGCAACCTCTGCCTCCCTGGTTCAACTGACTCTTCTGCCTCAGCCTCCCGAATAGCTGGGAATACAGGCGCTTACCACCACACCTGGCTAATTTTTGTATTTTTAGTAGAGACGGGGTTTCACCATATTGCACAGGCTGGTCTTGAACTCCTGGCCTGGTGATCTGCCTGCCTCGGCTTCCCAAAGTGCTGGGATTACAGGCATGAGCCACCATGCCCGGCCGTTGCTGGTGAATTGTAACTATGAAGTCAGCCTCTAAAATGAGTGACACCTAAACAATTCGACTTCTACCCCCTGGCTTCTTTTTTAGACTAGAACAGTGTTTCCTCACTCTAGAATGCATATTAAAGTCATCTGGTATGCCTTAAAAAAATTCCCATAGTTGTGTCTCAATTCAGGTCAATCAAATTGCAATATCTGGGACTAGGGTTTAGGCCTAAGCAGTAAGTATTCTGATAAATGTTTTACTAACTAAGCAGGTGGCAAGAAAATCCTTATTTGCTGCATTTGCCAATTTCCATGTTATAAATCCTCTCATCACAGCAGATTTCAAGCTCCCAACATAAATTTTCTGAATGGGAAGTTACAAACAGATACTTAGTAGCGCACCACCATACGGATACAGTAGATATTTTAAATAACTGCAAGAGATTAGGTAGTAGTACATTTTTTTTTTTTTTTTTTTTTTGAGACAAAGTCTCGCTCTGTCACCCAGCCTGGAGTGCAGTGGTGCGATCTCGGCTCACTACAACCTCTGTTTCCTGGGTTCAGGCGATTCTCCTGCCTCAGACTCCCAAGTAGCTGGGATTACAGACGCCTGCCACCACACCCAGCTAATTTTTGAATTTTTAGTAGAGACAGGATTTCACCTTTTTTGCTAGGCTGGTCTCGAGTGATCTGCATGCCTTGGCCTCCCAAAGTGCTGGGATTGCAGGGTGTGAGCCACCACTTCCAGAAGGCAGTAGTAAAATTTAATAGCATAATTAGAAAGTGATGATCCTTGAGTAATTATTATCTTTGTTTTTAATATGATTTATTTAATAATAAATTTATATAATGCAATTTTGAGTAATGTCTATGTTTAACAACTGACTCACAAAATTCCTGAAATTAGCCTGTTCTAATATACTTCTAGATAAAAATATATTTAAAATATATTCGTAACTTCCCCCCTCCCAGACCTACTGAATAAAAAATTCTGGGAGTGGACTTCCAGTTTCTGTTCTTGTATGTAGAGAGTTTAGAAGTCATTACTCCCATCTTATAACAAGAAAAAGTTAGACAAATTGAAAATTAACAGCTTTTCTTGGACTCATCAGAGAACTGTGGTGACAAGGGCAAACTGCCACCTTGAGATCTAGAGACTCAGACAATCCAGAGAAATACAGTTCCCAAGAGTTGCTTACCATAAGCTGGAGGAACACATGAATGATTATTTTC
Organism: Piliocolobus tephrosceles; assembly: GCF_002776525.5. Classification (NCBI taxonomy): domain Eukaryota; kingdom Metazoa; phylum Chordata; class Mammalia; order Primates; family Cercopithecidae; genus Piliocolobus; species Piliocolobus tephrosceles. Next base: position 155,289,103 of record NC_045434.1, read on the forward strand.
ATGAATTGCTGGAGGCTGAGTATTTTACTAGTATAAGAGTAAAAAATTCATGGGGGAGCACAGTCATGGGAAAGAGAGGGCCCACACTTACATGGGCTTTCATTCTAGGAATCCAGTGGATTCTTTCAGTGAGGATCTGAGCTAAGGATCTGAGCTGAAGATAAGCTAGTGGCCCTGGTAGGGGAGGGAAAGAATATCCACATTAAAACACTCCTAGCCTCTTTTTTCTAACAAAGACTTAATCTGGGAATGGGGGGTGGGGGAAATTTGCCAGAGGGTAATTTTGAAACTATAGCCCAGTTAGGGTAAGGGAATCCTACTCTAGCACCAGCCTTTATTTCTTAAATAAGGAGGAAAAGTAACAGTGTTAAGGAATTCGATTGGGAATGCTGCAGCCAGGGAAGGGAGTAGGGGCAGGGATAAGACAACTATACCCTTGAAGTAGGAATAGATATACTTGTGAACACCATGTCTCCAAGACACAGGTTAAGTAAAAGTGTGAGAGTCAATTAGATTGTAGACTATTTCCCTTCTCCCCACTTACCACCAGTGAACCTCCAGAGTGACAATACTGGATTACAGATGAAAGAATTGCAAGACATAGGCTTTCTCTAAAGCAATACAGAGAAGCCTGAAAGCCAGGAGGGGAAACAAAAACAAGAAAGATTTTGATATTTGTAGCTACAACAACATTAAGCACAACCAAACTGCTACTCTGAGTACCATCAATTCTTCTGCTGAAGGCCTTATTACCTCAGCACCTGTTACAGGATACAGCATGTCTGACTTTTAACAAAAAGTCATTAGGAGTGCTAAAGGGCAAGAAAAAAGTATTTTGAAGAGATCAAGCAAGCATCAAACCCAGACTGTTATGATAAAAATTTAAAAATTATTGGACAGGGCATTTTAAATAATTATGATTAATATGTTAAGAGATCTGATGGAAAAAGTATGCAATGTGCAAGGTGTGTAATGTCAGCAGAGAGGTGAAAATTATATGAAAGACTCAAAATGACATGCTAGATATCAGAAACACAGCAACATGTTGCTGGGACTACAGGTGTGAGTCACCACACTTGGCCCAATCTGCATAAACTTTATTCCTTTTTAAAAAAGTAAACCTAGTTTCATTTTGCCTGTGACATAATTTTTTAAATATCTTTTTAAGGAAGATATTTTTAAATATATTGTATTTTACAGGAATATACGATTTTTAAATTGTAAAGTGACAATTTATAATTATGTACATGAATGAACATGAATGAAGAATATCTTTGATAGCCCTATTGACTTCACGGGGTTAAGGAAAGAATCAGTTAATTTGAAGATTGGTCAATAAAAACGTCCCAAACTAAAATGCAAAGAGAAAAAAGAATGAAAATAGAACAACCATCCAAGAACTCTGGGATAATATCAAAAGGTGTAATATATGCACAATTGGAATACCAGAAGAAGAGAGAATGGGGTAGAAGAAATGCTTGTAGTAATACTTGTTGAGAACATTTCAAAATTAATGTCAGACACTAAACCACAGATACAAAAAGAATACCAATCAAGATAAATATCAAAGCAAAACAAAAACACAAAACCTGGGAATATTATATTCAAATTACAGACAACAAAAGACAAAGAGAACATCTTGAAGGAAACCAGAAGGAAAAAACATCTTACCTGTAGCAGAACAAGGATATATTTTTTATTGTTTTCTTTTTTTCTTCTTTTATTTTATACAGACAGGTTTTTGCCATGTTGCCCAGGCTGGTCTTGAACTCCTGGGCTCAAGTGATTCTCCTGCCGCAAGCCTCCCTAAGTGCTGGGATTATTATAGGCATGAGTCATCACACCTGGCTAGAAGAACAAGGATATAAATTACAATTTACTTCTCATCAGAAACCAAATAAACAAGAAAAGAGTGGAACAAAAATCTTTAAAGTGTTGATATTAAAAACTGGCATTCTATAATTCTATATCCAGAAAAATTATCCTTCAAGGGTAAAGGAGAAATGAAGATTTTTCCAGATAAACAAAATTCTGAGGTAATTTATTGCCAGCAGGCCAGCTCTGAAAGAAATGTGGAAAGAACTTCTTCAGACAAAAGAAAAATGACATGGGTCAGAAACTTGGATCTACATAAAGAAAGGATAGATGGCATTCTGTAGACCACATCCTGGGCCATAAAGCATATTTCAACAAACCCCAAAGAATAGAAATTATACAAGGTATGTGCTCAGTTGACAATAGCAATAAGCTAGAAATCATAAGAGCAAGATAACTGGACATTTTCTAAACATTTGTAAATTAAACTACGAAAATCTAAATAACCTATGGGCCAAAGAAGTCTCAAGAGAAATTTAAAAACAAATAATTTGAACTCAATGAAAATGAAAATACAACTTATCACAATTTGGGGATGCAGAAAAAGCAATTTTTAGAGGGAAATTTATAACACCAAATGCATATGTTAGAAAAGAAGAGAGATATACAATTAATAACTTAGGTTTCCACTGTCTCTTGAGACAACTGGCTATTCTCTGCTATCAGGCAGAGCTGCTGACAGGGTACTTTGATGGCTTCTGGTCAATCTGGTCACAGGTTGTATTCCTTGGCTAGGCAATTACGCTATTTGGTATCTGCAGTTGGGCAGGGTTGCAGTTGGGGTCTGAAAGGGGAACATTTCCAAACTAATTTTACTAGGCCAATATCACCTTGATACCAAAGCCAGACAAAGACATTACAAGAAAAAATCATGGGCCAATATCCTTGATGAACATGGATACAAAAATCCTCAACAGAATATTAGCAAACTGAATTCCAAAACACATTGGAAAAACTCATCCACCATGATCAAGTGGGATTTGTACCTGAGATGCAAGCATGGTTCAACATATGCAAATTAATAAATATGATACATCACAATAGAATGAAGGACAAAAACTGTGTGATCATCTCATTAGATACAGAAAAAGAAGGGAACTCTCATACACTGTTGATGAGAATATAAATTAGTATAGCCATTATGGAAAACTGTAGGTAGGTTCCTCATACTAAAAATAGAATTACCATAAGATCCAGCAATCCTGCTTCTGGGTATTTACCCAAAAGATTTGAGATCAGTTTCTCTGACTGCATCCCATGTTCGTTGCAGCACTATTCACAGTAGCCAAGTTATGGAATCAACCTATGTTCATCAACAGATGAATAAATAAAGGAAATGTGGTATATACACACAGTGGAAAACTATTCAGCCTTAAAAAGAAGGAAATTCTGTCATTTGTGACAACATGGATGTAATGAATTAGAGAACATTATGCTAAGGGAAATAAACCAGACACAGAAAGACAAATACTACATGTTCTCATTTATATGTGGAATCTAAGACAATTGATCTCATAGAGGTGGAATGTAGAATGGTAGTTACAGAGGTTAGGGATTTGGGAGATTGGGGAGATGATGATTAAAGGGTGAAAAATCTTAGGAGAAGTTATGTTTTTTTTTTTTTAAAGTCTATTTCATAATGTGGTAAATATAGTTAATAATAGAATAATAGAATAGTCTATTATTACAAAATTGCAAAGAGAGAAATTTCAAATGTTTCTACCACAAAAATGTTGAGTATTTGAGGTGATGGATAGCTTGATTTAATTATTCTACTTTTAAACCATCACTTTGTAACCCATGAATGTACATAATTATAAATTGTCACTTTACAATTTAAAAATTGTATATTCCTGTAAAATACAATATATTTAAAAATATCTTCCTTAAAAAGATATTTAAAAAATTATGTCACAGGCAAAATGAAACTAGGTTTACTTTTTAAAAAAGGAATAAAGTTTATGCAGATTGGGCCAAGTGTGGTGACTCACACCTGTAGTCCCAGCACTTTGGGAAGCCAAGATGGGCAGATCACCTGAGGTCAGGAGTTCAAGACCAGCTGGGCCAACATGGTGAAACCCCGTATATACTAAGAAAACAAAAATTAGCGTACCGGTAATCCCAGCTACTTGGGAAGCTGAAGCTGGAGAATCACTTGAACCTGGGAGGTGGAGGTTGCAGTGAACCCAGATTGCACCATTGAACTCCAGCCTGGTGACAAGAGCGAAACTCTGTCTCAAAAAAAAGTTTATACAGATTGGAAGGCAAGAAATAAAACTGTCTATACTTACAGATGACATCATTGTCTATATAGAAAATTCCTAAGAATCTACAAAAAAAAAAAAAAAAAAAGAAAACTTCCTGGCACCAATAGGCATGTATCCTGCAACAAGGTCAATATATGAAAGCAAACTGCCTTTCTGTTTGCCATCAATGAACTACTAAACTTTGAAATTAAACTACAACAAAAAACATTTACAATAGCATCAGAAAATAAGAAGTATAAATCTAACAAAATATTTACAGAATCTATACACAGAAAGCTTCAAAATAGGGATGAAAAAAGTAAAAAAAATAAATGAATGAATTTCATATGCATGCATTGGAACACTCAGTATTGTAAAGATATCAGTTCTTTGTAATTCGATGTATAGATTCAATCCAATCTTAATCAAAATCCCAGCAATCATTTTGTAGATATCAGCTAATTAAGTCTATAATTTACATTGAAGAGCAGAGGATTTAACAGCCAGCTCAACTCTGGAAAAAAAACCCAGAGGACTCACATTACCTGATTTCAAGCATAATTATAGAGCTATCATAATCAAGTACACTGATAAATAAAATGGAATACAGAACTCAGAAATAGACCCACACTAATATAATTAACTGATTTTTTTACAAAAACACAAAGGCAATTCAATGAAGAAAGAATTCTCTTTTCAATAAATGTTGATGGAACAACTGAACATCCACATACAAAAAAAAAAAAAAAAAAAAAAAAATGAGAGAGAGAGCATAGACACAGACCTTACATCTTACTCAAAAATTAACTCAAAATGGATCATGGGCCTAAATTTAAAATGCAAAAGTATGAAACTTTTTGAAAACCATCAGGAAAAAATCTGTGTGATCTTGGCTTTGGTAACGGAATTTTAGATACACCAAAAGCACAATCCATAAAAGTAGAAATTGGTAGAATTGGACTTTTAAAAAATTTTTGCTTTGTGAAAGACAATGTTAAGTGAATGATAAGACAAAACAGGCTGGGAGAAAATTGTTTGCAAATCAAATAGATCATAAAGGACTTTTATCCAAAGTACATAAACAATTCATAAATTTCACAATTAAAAAACCCCAACTCTATTACTCTGTTTTCACACTGCTGATAAAGACATACCCAAGACTGGGAAGAAAAAGAGGTTTAATGGACTTACGTTCCACGTGGCTAGAGAGGCCTCACAATCGTGGTGGAAGGCAAGGATGAGCAAGTCATGTCTCACATGGATGGCAGCACGCAAACAAGAGAGAAGTTGTGCAGGGAAACTCCCATTTCTAAAACCATCAGATCTCTTGAGACTCATTCACTATCATAAGAACAGCACAGGAAAGACCTGCTACCATAAGTCAGTCACCTCCCACTGGGTTCCTCTCATGACATGAAATTGTGGGAGTTACCCACCCCCTTAATTCAATTACCTCCCGCTGGGTTCTTCCCATGACATGTGGGAATTGTGGGAGTTACAATTCAAGATGAGATTTGGGTGGGGACACAGCCAAACCATATCACCAACCCAGGGAAAAATGAACAAAATGTAGGAACAGACACTTCATCAAAAAAGATATACAGGCCGGGCGCGGTGGCTCAAGCCTGTAATCCCGGCACTTCGGGAGGCCGAGACGGGCGGATCACGAGGTCAGGAGATCGAGACCATCCTGGCGAACACGGTGAAACCCCGTCTCTACTAAAAAATACAAAAAACTAGCCGGGCAAGGTGGCGGGCGCCTGTAATCCCAGCTACTTGGGAGGCTGAGGCAGGAGAATGGCGTAAACCCGGGAGGCGGAGCTTGCAGTGAGCTGAGATCCGGCCACTGCACTCCAGCCTGGGCGACAGAGCAATACTCCGTCTCAAAAAAAAAAAAAAAAAAAAAAGATATACAGATGGCATATAAGCATATGAAAAGATGCTCAGTTTCATATGTTATTAGGAAAATGCAAATTAAATATGAGATACTACTACATATGGATTTAAATGGCTAAAAAACCTGATAATACCAATTGCTGGCAAATATGTGGAGAAATAGGAACTCTCATTCCTTGCTGGTGGGGATGCACAATGGTAGGTACATCCAGTTTGGAATATAGTTTGGCAATTTCTCATAAAACTAAACATACTCTTACCATATCATCAAGCAGTTTTGTTCCTTGGTATTTACCCAAATGAGCTGAAAATTTATCTTCACACAAAAATTTGCACTCAAATGTTTCTAGCAGCTTAATCGTAAATGCAAGACTAGAAGCAACCAAGATGACTTTTAAGTGGTGAATAAACAAACAAAAGTATGTCCATATAATGGAATATTATTTAGCAATTAAAAAATGAGCTATGAATCCATGCAACAAGATTGATGAATCTTAAATACTTATTGCTAAGTTAAATAAACCAGTCTGGAAAGACTATATCCTGTCTGATTCTATTTATATGACAGTCTAGAGAAAGGCAAAACTATAGAAACAGAAAACAGATCAATCAATGGTTGCTAGGGCCTTGAAGAGAAGGGAGAGTTGAATGGGTGAAGCACAAAGAATATTTTTTAGGATGGTAAAATTACTCTGTATAGATACTGTAATGGTGGATACGTAGCACCATGCCTTTACTAAAACCCATAGAATATTACTGCACAAAAAATGAGACTTAAAATTTGGGAATTTTTTTTTTAAATCACAGTTAAGAAATAGGAGGATCCTACAATGGAATACAGACTGTAACAGAAGAATCAAACTGCCTTACAAATGTATAATATAACCCCCCAGAAGGAGTGGGAGGAAAGGGTATACACCTAAATAATATTGAAAATGAGTAGAGGCTGTGAGATTAAAAACAAAAGGAACTGCAAATAAACACTTTAGTTTGTAGCCATTTCCCATGGGGTATGGGGTTAATAATTCTGAATCATTGTACATGCATACTGGGATTGAACATGTAAGTAATTGGAGGGCAGATGGTAGGAACTCAACATTGTTGGAGTGGGAGATTACAGAAAGCAAGAAAGGAAGCTAGAATTATCCATGTGATATCGAACAAGTGTCAAAAACATTAATATAAACTCATGTTTAGCTTAATAGAGATATATAGGTGAACACAGATGTATAGATATGTTTATATATACAAGTTAGTGTACATACAAATATTTCTTAGCTCTGTCCACTAAGAAGGCCTAGAAGCAATGACACACCAGAAGCAGCAGGTACTCTCAGTGCTCAGATTTTGGTTTCTAATTCCATTGTCTAATAAAAGTAACCAGGGCTCTGAAGAAATGCCCAATTCTAGAGCTGAGGCAGGGATAAAAGATGAGCAGAAAGTAAAGAAGTGCTCAAACAAAACAAAATAGAACAAATCTCTACAATAAACAAACAACAAAAAGGGGTATTTGAGAGGAACCTAGCAGCCAACAGAAAGAGCTCACAATGGCAAAAGGTAGAACAATTTCAACAACAAAATAAATAGTGTAGAATTGGATTATAAACCAAATTATAAAATAAATACCCATGAGTTCATAGTAACACAAACAAATATTGAATAAATGAAGAGGAGAGAATAGACAAATCTTTTTATACAAGAATTCCAAATTATTATATAGATATTCTTCCCTCAAGAAGGTGGATCTTAACTTCCCATTCTATAAGTATGGGATTTGCATGTTGACTTTCTTCTAAACAGTACAATATGCAAAGGAGAGAGGGGGAAAAATCACTTTAAAGCAGAGGATATTGATAGGTGGTAAAGATTAACACCATCAATGATAAGTTAGGTTGTTATCATGTATCTTTGATATGACGTGATGAGAATGACACTTTACCTCTATAGTCTTCCTCCCAGAAACCCATAACACTTGTTTAACATCAGAAAATCACAAATTGAAGGACATTCTACAAAATATGTGACCACTACTCTTCAAAACTCTCAAAGTCATCAAAAACAAGGAAATCCTGAGAAACTGTCACAGTGTAGAGAACCCTAAGGAGGCATGATGACTAAATGTAATGTGGTGTCTTGGATGAGATCCTGGAAGAGAAAAATGACAGTTAAATTTAAGGAAATCGGAATAAAATATGGACTTTATATGACAATAAAATAGCAATATTGTAGTTGTACTAAATGTACCAAAGTAATGTTAACAATAGGGAAAACTGGATATAGGGTATACAGAAACTCTAATTATTCTTACAACTCTTCTGTATACCTAAAACTATTCTAAAACACAAAGTTTACCAAATGTTTAAAAAAAGTCTAGAGGTAAGCCCAAGCAATTATTGCTAAGCCCTTGGGTGATTCTGATGCATGGTAAAGTTTGAGAACCATTGCTTTACCATATAAACAAAAGGAGTTTTGTGCTTAGAAAAGTTTGTGGTTTTAATTGCAAGGTAGGGGCCAAACAGCATCTCATGCACAGGTTGTCTCTGGATGCTCTCGGTTAATAAATAACTCACTAATAGATACCTTTAGACAAGTGAGGAGAAAGGAGGAAGAATAAACTGCTTTTGTGACTCAATTATACTGTAATTGTATTGGGCCCATTGAAGCTAAAGTAGAGGCCAAGGAAGGCTTCATAGGTTGTTCTCTACTGGGGTCTCTGAGAATAGCCAAACAATTGCATCCCTTTTCCCTACCCTGTTCTGAATTAATTGAAAAATATGGTAAGGGTAAATATGATGAATTGGAGCCAAAATATCACATTGTGGATAGAAGTCCCCTGTTAAACCCTCAAATTTGACAGACTTACCCACCCATTCATGAAAGGTTCTAGACCACTTCAGGACTCCCCTAACCCTCTCAAGGGGCTTCATGAGTAAAGGTGTGGGGAGGAGCCATGATTGTCATACTAGGCTAGAGCTCCCTCTTCTGGGAAGAACCATCAGGAGTGTAGATGTTCCCTCCATCATTGGCAGTCAAGAGGAGCAGGCAAAACAGATTGATAGAACAGATTGATTCTTTTCTAGGTGGAGAGAGAGGTGTACTCAAAATCTGTGGTACAGCCAGTCTAGAGTTAGGGGATCTAACCCATGAAATAGACAGATTCTATGGGTAAAGAGTGTGGTTTGGGGGTAGTTTCTGAATATATATTAAATTCAAGCAACATTTAGGAAATGGGTGATACACAACTCCAGGCAAAAATCCTACTTGCCATCCTAGGGCTTTGTCTATGAATGGTTCCTCTGCCGTCAAAAAGGTTGACTAGACTATTACTTTTCCCAACCATAATAACTGAGATGTTACTATATTAGGTTCTATATGTGTAATATATCTAATATAAGATCATTTGTTTTTATAATTAGCATGTCTGTGCCACAATGCTACTTTGAAGTATATATAACTAAATCGCAAAGGAAGATCTGGTGGTCTAACAGTAAGAAACCTTGGAGAACCAAGAGCCTGAAATGCTAGTCTTAAAATTGCTAGTATTCCCGTGTGGACTTTTCACTTAACCTCTGTTTTTTATTTTCTTCATTGACAAAACGTTTGGACTGCATATACCTCAAATTTTGTTCTTGTGGATAACTCATTTACTGCTTTACTTATTTTGTCTTAGTCAGATTTACTTATATAAATAAAATCTTTTACTTATTTTTAAAATTTATTACACAAATAGTAAAAATTAAAGAATATTAAAAAAAGAAGAATCACCCAAAACTAAAGAAGATTTGCAACTTAAAATTTTCTGTTTCCTGACCTTGTTTATCTGCATAATATTTTACATTCTTATTAACCATAGTGCAGATCATGTTCTGGGCTGCTCTGTCATTTAACATTTTAGAACATATTTTCAAAAATTTTTATTATTAAATTACTTAGTATTTAATAGTCATAGATGAGTATACCATAATTTATTTAGCTATTAAAAATGTTCATGATTGGTTTTTGGAATTAATAACTTGTATTTTTTTTTTTTAGATTATGAGGAAGGTGTTTTTCTCAGCTCTGAACCTTTTTTTTTTTTTTTTTTTTTTTTTTTTTTTTTTTTTGGGATGGAGTCTTTCTCTGTCGCCCAGGCTGGAGTGCAGTGGCCGGATCTCAGCTCACTGCAAGCTCCGCCTCCCGGGTTTACGCCATTCTCCTGCCTCAGCCTCCCGAGTAGCTGGGACTACAGGTGCCCGCCACCTCGCCCAGCTAGTTTTTTTGTATTTTTTAGTAGAGACGGGGTTTCACCAGGTTAGCCAGGATGGTCTCGATCTCCTGACCTCGTGATCCGCCCGTCTCGGCCTCCCAAAGTGCTGGGATTACAGGCTTGAGCCACCGCGCCCGGCTGAAACTCAATTCTCAACGGAATTTTCCACGGACCTTGGATCCAGTTCTGACTGTCCTAAAGGTTTATGGCCAATTATTTTCACTTTATTATTTGCATGGACATTGGTTCCAATCTTACTTCTATAGTCAACCAGGACTAATATAGTAGAGTCTTTACCCCTGGTGAAGATGATTAGAGATGGAATGACATCTAAATTAAAAGACAGCTAGTAAGGAGAGCAAATGAAGGATAAAAGTTTGCTAAAGCTACGAATTAGAAGTTAACTTCACAGCTGAAAGAAGTGTTGCTTATTATGCCCCCTAAATATACTTGCCTCCATATTCTTGAGTAGTACCAACAGTCACTAACCCCAGTTCCCAATTAATATTGTGGGATAGTAATAATGGAATACCCTTAGAGTTATGAGTATAGGTATTAGACTGGGGTAGGCTTGTTATGTCAGCAAGGAAGGCTGTTTATGGCCTATAAGATCCAATTTGGCTTCAGAAAGGTTGAATAGACTATATCTCACAACCTGGCCTGTTCCTTGACTATATTAACCACCTGCAATATATTACCCAGTATGGTATTTTGGTGACTAGAAGGAAAAATGCAAATTAGAAATAGCAATTAGTAAATGATTTTAATTAAGTCATGTATTTTAGATTTGCAAGTTATAAGGGCAGCACCTGAAAAAATTGTAACAAAAGAAGACCTGGAGAAGAATATAGAGATAATACTTACAGAGACAGAAACACTGAAATTTTTTGACTTGCCCACAGTCATGGTCTCTGTAGAATCTGAAGAAGCTGAGAAAGTAACGTATGTATGGTTCAGTTGTCTACATTGTTTCTGTAATTCAAATGCTAAGCCAAGGGTTCTTATCCTTGTTTCTGTGAAGGGTTCTTGGGGATTCCAGGATATACACTGGGGGGTTTGGGGGGAAATTGTATATATCCTACAAAATTATATACAAAGTTATGTAAGTGCCATGTGAACTTATATGGAAGGTAAATGTTTATGTTGTATGTAAATTTTTCTAGAGGAAGAGCCCATAGCTTTACCATATTTTTAAATAATTAGGCAAACTTCTAAGCCAAATAACAAAATAGGCTTCCAAGTCTCTATATAAGTTTTAATTATTTTTACTTTTATACATATATAAATCATTTTCAATTTAAAAAGAAAGAACTGACATTTTTATAGTAATAGCCAAAACCGCAATTACTTTTGCACTAACCTAATATTTAAAACCTAGGAAGGGAAAATATGGGTAAATAAATGAATTTACTATATTAGAGAAGTTTTCCTTTTCTCTTTATTAATGAATATAAATAGAGTTTGTTTTGGTCTCAAGTATTTTGACAGTCTGTTGTTAGGCAGATACACATTTAAGGACTGTTACGTTTTCATGAAGAATTGACCCCTTTTTGATTTTGTACTGTCCCTCTTTATCCCTGATAATTGTTCTTGTTCCACTCTCCTCTGTCTAAAATTAATATAGTTACTGTAAGTAGATTATTAATAGTTATTCTGATTATTTTACCTAAAGTATTATTTGAATAGGATTTATAGTACTAAAAACTCCATCAGTAAAATAATTTTAGGGTATTATTCCTTCTCAAAATATAAAATGTTATAATATGGTTTGAACTATAAAACATAGTACATATTAGATCATGAATAGCATACCTTTAAAAGCTCATAAGAAGGAAGAGAAAGTTCCTCGGACCAAAAAAAAAAAAAGTAGGAAAGAGGGAAAAAAGAAAGGGACAGATAATTGCTTTGAAATCAGAAAGGGAGAAATGTTGGGAAGAAATGTTAATATTAACACATGGATCTGGAGACCAGTGATGACTCTTGGGTTCTCCCAACCCTTACATTGAAAGGGCTGAAAGAGAGGTTCTTGTGTTAAGCCAAGACTCTCAAAAGGAGCTCAATTATCTCAACTGCTCCTAGGCCAGTAGAGTCAACTCCCTATTGTCAGAAGCAAACACCAATCTCAGGAGGAAAGCATACTACCATTTTGGCTCTTAAGATTCCCTCAGATCAGCCGGGTGTGGGGGCTCATGCCTGTAATCCCAGCACTCTGGGAGGCCAAGGCAGGAGGATGGCTTGAGCCCTGGGGTTAGAGCCCTGGAGTACGAGACCAGCCTGCAATATGGTGAGAGCCCCATCTCTACAATTTTTTTTTCTTTTTTGATTAGCCGGGCATGGTGGTACATACTTATAGTCCCAGCTGCTCAGGAGGCTGAGGTAGGAGAATCACTTGACTGATCACAGGAAGTCGTGGCTGCAGTGAGCCATGTTCACGCCATTGCATTCCAGCCTGGTCAACCGAGAGAGACCATGTGACCATGTCTGAAAAAAAAAAAAAAGGAAGAAGATGAAGAAGAAGAGGAGGGAGAGGAGGAAGAAGAAGAAGGAGAGGGGGGAGAAGGAGAAGGAGAAGAATTCCCTCAGGTTGAATTTGGTATAGATCCTGAAGACTATAGATAATTATATTATCAGATATAGAATATAAAATATGTGTGAAATGTTTAAACAAATAAGTGACAGAGTTAAAACGTGATTAACATTAAGAAACAGGCCGGGTGCAGTAGCTCACTCCTATAATCCCAGCACTTTGGGAGGCTGAGGCAGGTGGATCACTTGAGGTCAGGAGTTTGAGACCAGCCTGGCCAACATGGTGAAACCCTGTCTCTATTAAAAATACAAAAATTAGCTGGGCATGGTGGCGAGCGCCTGTAATCCCAGCTACTCAGGAGGCTGAGGCATGAGAATTGCTTTTCCAGGAGGCGAAGGTTGCAGTGAATGGAGATCACAACACTGCACTCCAGCCTGGGCAACAGCAAGACTCTGTCTCAAAATAAATAAATAAACTGTCAGAAATCATGACCTGTATTTGGAAAAATATCTAAAAAGAACTTTAAAGTAGTTTATGTAATTGTTGAAAATATGCAGTAAACTGATTTAAACATTAGACATAATTGAATAGAGATTTAATGAATTAGACAAAAGATCTGGATAAATTATACAAAATCAAGTTTGGAGATAAAATGGGATATAAAGTGTGAAAACGAAGTTTAAAAATATGTTAACAATAGGCCACACATGGTGGCTCATGCCTGCAATCCCAGCACTTTGGGAGGCCGAGGCAGGCGGATCCCCTGAGGTCAGGTGTTCGAGGCCAACCTGGCCAACATGGTGAAACCCCGTCTCTACAGACAATACAAAAATTAGCCGAGCATGGTGGCACCCACCTGTAATCCCAGCTACTCAGAGGCTGAGGCAAGAGAATCGCTTGAACCCGGGAGGCAGAGGTTGCAGTGAGCCAAGATCACGCCACTACACTCCAGCCTGGGGGACAGAGTGAGACTCTCTCTCCAAAAAAAAAAAAAAAAAAAAGTGACCATAAAATAATGGTCTAACATATATGTAATCAGAGGTTCAAAAAGGGCAGAATATAAAGAATGGGGGAGAGATACCATTCAGAGAGTGGGGAAGGACTTTCCCAAACTGTTGAAAGACACCATTATTCCACAGAAATAGGATTAAATAAAAGTAAATATCCAAAAAGAAATGTTCTCAGTGCATTGTACTGGCATTTCAGAATACCAGATAAAAAGAGAAGATTTTAAAAGTAGAAGGAAGCCAGGCATAATGGCACATACCTGCAGTCCTGGCTGCTTGGGAGACTGAAGCCGGAGAATAGCTTAAGCCCAGGAGTCCAAATTCATCCTGGGCAACACAGTGAGACCACATCTCTTATTATTATTATGTATAAATAAATAAATAGGTAAATAAGAGCATTGGAATTTAAAAGTAATTTCATTAAAAAATAAAAAGAAAAATATTTTTAAAAAACATGTCACCTACAGAGGAACAATTAAACTGACAGCATTATTAGGGATAAAGTGTACTTCATAATGATAGAAAGGTATAGTAATCCTAAACTTGAATATTCCTAATAAAATAACATGGGCCAGGCACGGTGGCTCATGCCTGTAATCCCAGCACTTTGGAAAGATGAGGCAGGTGGATCACCTGAGGTCAGGAGTTCATGACCAGCCTGGTCAACATGGTAAAACCTCGTGTCTACTAAAAATACAAAAATTAGCTGGGTGTGGTAGCTTGTGCCAGTAGTACCAGCTTCTCAGGAGGCCGAGTCAGGAGAATCACTTGAACCTGAGAGGCAGAGGTTGCAGTGAGCTGAGTTTGCACCACTGCACTGCAACCTGGGTGACAGAGCAAGACTCCGTCTAAATAAATAAATAAATAAAATAACCTGAAAACATGTGAAGCAAAAATTGGAAATTTGATACATATCCTGTTAAAGTAGGAGATTTAAACACACTTCTCTTAATTGTTGGTAGGTCAACCAGAGAACAAATTAGTATGGATATAGAAAATTTGAATAAAAACTTAATGGTCAGATACAGACTTCTGCACTCAACAATTAGAGAACACATTCTCTTTCAGCACACATGCAGCATTTATAAAAAATTATCTATTCATAAGGCTATGAAACAAGGTCTCAAAAATTTCACAATAGAATTATACAAATGAAATTTTCTGGGGACAATGCAATAAAGTTAAATATTAGTAACATAAATCTCAACTAAAACAGACACATTTACATACACATTTGGAAGTTTAAAAGCACATTTCTGAATTCCTCATGGGTCATCAAAGAAGTAATGGAAAATTTTAAAATATTCAGAACTAAAACCTACATGGAGTTAGTACTAGCATGTTATTGATAGGTACCGAAAGTAATAGGGATGTTGGGAAATAGAGTATGAAAGAGTCCTCTGGAGGTCATTTAGTGCAGTCTTTTCCTAAGGCTTTTTCTGAACTCTCACTTCACTTTTTGGTGCAAGCCACATTAATGAAAGTAATTTTAAGGAAAAGAATAATATAAAGCGATAATATGTGTGGTGATGATTCTTATTAATGAGTTGGATACACTTTATTTTTTACAGTCAGAGGAACAAGAATTATGAAGTCCTTTGTAGAAATAGATTAGGCAATGACCTATATGTTGAAAGGATGATGCAGACTTTCAATGGAGCACCAAAGAATAAAGATGTTCAGTGTGATAAAATCATAATGGAAGATAAAGGTAATTTGTTTCATTCTGCTTGATAAACGATAATGTTCTAATATACGTTCTTTGAGTCTGTCAATCAACAAATGAATATTGAAATATATAAAGCAAAAACAAAAATAATTTGGCCAAACCACAACAGTAGTTGGACACTATGATCTATAACTTTCAGAATTTGACATGTTAAGTAATAAATATATAGATTTGAATGATATAATTATTCATCTTGATTTTTATGCATGCTATGTCATAGAACTTTATACTCTTTAAAAGTTTATATAAACTGATTATTTACTATGTCACAAATAATATCAACCATAACTATGAACATTTTAAATGTGTCAGACACTATTCCATGTCCTTCACATATATTAACTGGTTTAATTTTTACAGCAACCCTATGAGGTACATACTATTATGCGTCCCCATTTTATAGATGAGGAAACAAGCAAAGAGAAGTTTGCTAACTGTTCTGGTTCTAGAGCTTGTGCACTTAACTACTATACTTACCATTTCTCAATGTGTACAAATTAACAACCCCGAGCACATTGCATAGCCAAAATCTGTAGGATGTAGCCAAAGAAGTAATTACAAGCAAGGTTATATTCCAATTTTTTTTTTTTTTTTTTTTTTTTTGAGGCAGAGTCTCACCCTGTCGCCCAGGCTGGAGTGCAATGTCACAATCTCGGCTCACTGCAACCTCTGCCTCCTGGGTTCAAGCGATTCTCCCCCTCAGCCTTCCAAGCAGCTGGGATTACAGGCACCCACCATCATGCTCGGTGAATTTTTGTATTTTTGTAGAGACAGGGTTTCACCATGTTGGCCAGGATGGTCTTGAACTCCTGCACTCAGGTGATCCACCCACTTTGGCCTTCCAAAGTGCTGGGATTGCAGGCATGAGTCACTGTGCCCGGCCGGTTATATTGTTTTTTTTTTTTTTTGAGACAAAGTTTCGCTCTTGTCACCGAGGCTGGAGTGCAATGGCGCAATCTTGGTTTACTGCAACCTCTGCCTCCCGGGTTCAAGCAATTCTCTTCCCTCAGCCTCCCGAGTAACTGGGATTACAGGTGCCCGCCACCATGGCCAGCTAATTTTTGTATTTTTAGTAGAGACGGGTTTCACCATGTTGAAGGCTAGTTTCGAACACCTGACCTCAGGTGATCTGCCCATCTTGGCCTCCCAAAGTGCTGGGATTACAGGCATGAACCACCGTGCCCAGCCACGGCTGGTTTTTATTCTTAATTGCCTTTATTATGCAGCAAAACTGTAAGCTAGTTTTTACAAAAGATTAACAGAACAAACCCCTAGCAAAAAAATTAACCATTGCTTTTAATCAAAGAATAAGCATACATCTTATTGGTGAGAGCATTTATTCCCTACTCCTAATGTTTTCTTTTATGTGGAAGAACATGAATTGATATCTTTATCTCCATCTCTTTCTGTTCTCTCACTCATTCCTACTTAGGAATGGAGGTGTGACTTACTTAATTGGTAAATAACCATACATTGGGATGTATGGTTATTCCCCTGCTTTCCCTCTTCTGGTAGCCTGCTGGCAGAAAGGAGTACAAATTCCGATGGGTTTCTCCATGCTATACATTTTATAGGGGGAGGACTCAACATTGTTAGGCCTATGGTTATCAGGCTCGTTGCTGCACATCTAAACTGTATCAGCCAATCTAAACATTATCAGTAATAAAGGTAATTTTGATCTCTGTTTTATTCCTTGTCAGTTTCTTAATTGGTGCAAACTTGGATGGACCCAGAAAAGTGAATTCCTAGATGATATTTAGTAACTTTTTCTAGTCCTTAACCAATTCATATTAAGAAACCTATTCATATTTTTTCCAAATATTAATATGTAGTAAAGGGTTTAAATATTTTTAAATGGATTACTGTATGTAACTTTAGGTTTCCAATTCATATTAGGAAAGCTATTCATATTTTTTTCAAAAGTGAAGGGTTTAAATGTTTTAAATGGATTACTGTTTATAAGTTTATGCTAAAATATTTGAAAATAAAAAAAAGAATGATTCTTTATGGAACTCAAAGTTATCAAAACTTCCCAAGAAATAACAGAATTATACATTAACTCAAATAAATGGGAAAATTTTACCAAAATATACCCCTTTAAAATGGCCTAAAGGTCAAATTACTTTAGAGGTTTATTCTGTAAATGTGAGAATACTTTATAATATTCATGTGTATTAGGGTTCTTCAGAAAAACAGAACCAATAGAATATGTATATATATATTCATATCTAGGATTTATTTATTTATTTTTGAGACAGAGTCTTGCTCTGTCGCCAGGCTGGAGTGCAGTGGTACAATCTCAGCTCACTGCAACCTCCGCCTCCTGGGTTCAAGCGATTCTCCTGCCTCAGCCTCCCAAGTATCTGGGACTATAGGTGCACCATCACACCCAGCTAATTTTTGTATTTTTAGTAGATACGGGGTTTCACCATGTTGGTCAGGATGGTCTCGATCTCCTGACCTCATGATCTGCCTGCCTCGGCCACCCAAAGTGCTGGGATTACAGGCATGAGCCACTGTGCCTGGCCGATTTATAATTTATATCTAGAATTTATTTATAAAGATATTTATCACAGGGCATTGGCTTACGTAATTATGGAGGTTGAGAAGTACCATGATCTGCCATGTGCAAACTGGGGACACAGGAAAGCTGATATGGTAGTTTGAAGCCTTGAGAGTTGAAGAGCCAATGGTATCAATTCCAGTCTGCCTCTGAACACCTGAGAACCAGGAGCACTGAGGGCAGTGGATTGATGCCCCTACTGAAGTAATCAGGCAGAGAGTGAATTCAACCTTCCTCCACCTTTTAGTTCTATTCAGCTCTCAAAGTATTGGATGATGCCCACCACATTGGGGAGAACCATCTGCTTTACTCAGTCCACGAATTCAAATGCTAATTTCTTGTGAATACACCCTCAGAGATACACCCAGATACAACATTTAACCAGCTAGCTAGGCATCCAGGTTGACATATAAAGTTAACCATCACACCATGTTATTAAATTGCTCCAAGTTATATAAATTATTAGGATATTTACTAGTTTTTAAAACAAGGTTAACAAAACATGACAAAGAAAATACAGACTAATCTCATAGATACGTGGAAAAATTATAGTAGTACTAAAAATATAGTAGTAAAAAATATACTAGTACTAAATTTGAACCCTCAAGGCATTAGGAATCCCTATAGTAACAACTTATTCTAGAAGTATAAAGATTATTAAATATCAGGAAACCTATGATTCATCATTACAAAATCATATTTATAGGTTTAATGTGAAACAAGAATGGTAGATACCAAAAAGAACAGTTGATACAGTTCAGCATTCATTCCTGATGAAATTATCTGTACAGGAATGGTATAGTTCTTCTTGATAAAATATGTAAAATAAAAAGCAAAATTTTTGCTTGCAGCAAAACCGCTAGAGATAATAATTGCTGTGATCCATTAAATAAAAGAACCAGAAAATAGTGTCACTTATCACAGTAACTCTTCAACTTTGTTTTGGCAGTTCCAACTATTGCAGTAAGACAGCAACAGAATTAATATTTATAAGGATTCAAAAACAAATAGATATTATTTGTAGGTGACATCAGTGTCTACTTAGCTACCTCAGGAGCATTAACTAAAAAAAAATAGTTCTAGGATGATGCAGCAAAAATGACAGAGTAGGTAATTCTGACAGTGTGTCCCTCCACAGAAATGCCCCCAAGACTGAGCAAACGCTGTCAGAATCTGTTGCATTCATGGAACAAGAACACAATGTTCTTTAAAACAAAATATTCAACGAATAAAAGGATCTTGATAGCTTAATAAAATGTTTGGAGGATAACAACAACAACAAAAAATTAAAAGAAGTAGAGAAGAAAAACAAAGAGATGGAAAATCCAAGAGAAACAATAAAATTAGAGGACCAATCCAGAAAGCTCAATAGTAAATAATGGTTCCTAAAATAGAAAATGGAGGGGAGGAGATAATTCAGTAAAACCTCTCAGACTTGCAAGTCAAAAGTTGGAAGATTGAAGGGGAACAACAAGTGCCAGCATATTACCAATGTTAAAATGTGGGGGACAGAAAATGTCCACAAACTACCAGAAAGAAAAATAAATAGGTCAGTGTAGAGAACAAGACATCAGACTGGATGGAAACAAGAATGTAATGGAACACTGCTGATATGCTTGGCTGTGTTCCCACCCAAATCTCATCTTGAATTTTAATCCCCATAATTCCTACATGTTGTGAGAGGGAAGAGGTGGAGATAATTGAATCATGGGGGTGGTTACCTTCATGTTGTTCTTGATGGTGAGTGAGTTCTCATGAGATCTGATGGTTTTATAAGGGGCTGCCCCCTTTGCTCGTCATTCAATTTTCTCACCTGCCGCCATGTGAGACATGCCTTCCACCATGACTGTAAGTTTCCTGAAGCCTCCCTTGCCATGTGAAACTGTGAGCCAATTAAAATTCTTTATAAATTACCCAGTCTTGGGTATGTCTTCATAGCCATATGAAAATGGGCTAATACAACTGCCTTCAAAATTTAGAAGGTAAATAATTTCCAGTCTAGATACTACATCCAACCAAACATCAAGTATGATGGTAGAATAAAGATATTTTCATATATGCAAAGTATCAAAATAATTTACCTCTCCTGTATATTTTTTTAAGAAGTCAAGGATGTGCTCAACCAAAACCAACTGTGAAACAAAAATAGAAGACAGTAAAATACGTTGAACAGGAGATCTGACATAGGAGTGAGGTGATAGTAGTTCCCAGAAGGATAATGACTTGATAGCCTAGGATTTCAGCTGTTCACCAAACATAGAAGGCAACCAATTTACATTAAAACTTGAGATTGACATATTGATCACTATCATAACTTAGATGCTTGCTGACATTATACAATCTCTTTAACCTGAGGACAGAATACTTAGATATATTATCGGTCTGAATTCTTTTCTGTATCTAGCTTGCATTTACCATTCTTATTTACCCTTCTCTTTTTTTTTTTTGAGACAGAATCTCGTTCTGTCACCCAGGCTGAAGTGCCGTGGCGCAATCTCAGTTCACTGCAACCATTGCCTCCTGGGTTCAAGTGACTCTCCTGCCTCACCCTCCCAAGTAGCTGGGATTACAAGCGCCTGCCATCACACCCAGCTAATTTTTGTATTTGTAGTAGAGACGGGGTTTTACTATTTTGGCCAGGCTGGTCTCAAACTCCTACCTCAAGTGATCCACTGGCCTCAGCCTCCCAAAGTGCTAGGATGAGGCATGAGCCACTACATCCTGCTGCCTTTACCATTCTTAATCCAGTTCCTGTTTTCCTTTTCAATAGGCCTTCATAGTTAAGTTGAAGCTCAATTATGTGAAATGCCATCTTTATCATTAGTGCCTATATGTATACTGTCAGGGAAAACTTACTCCTCCCTTTTTGTGAACCTTTACAGAAAGAACTTCTGCTACATTGACACTTTTGGCCTCTGTCTATACATTAGTTCCTCATTCTCAGGAAAAGAGAAGTGACTAATTTGATAAGAGAATTTAGGAGAAGGAATGAAGCTCAGTCATTTTTTGCTGAGTCACTTTTTGTTAAGTCTGTTCACTTGCAGAAAGCATGCAATCTGGGCTGTTCTTACCCCTATGGAGGAAGTCTGTGTTTTTCTAGCTGTGACAATTATTGGTTAGTAATTCTCCCCTATGTTCTGGAAGGAAGAATTAGGAAGTCCATTTAGTTGCAGACTTAAGGCTACACTTTTCAATTAGACTTATCGTGATAAAGGTAATATTTTGATCTCCATTTCTCTGATTTTTGCATCTCTTCCAGTTTCATCCAAAATCAGGCAAGGAAAAGGTACACTTTTATTGATCTGTAAAATCTTTTTGTTGTTGTTGTTTCGAGATGGAGTCTTGCTCTGACACCCAGGCTGAAGGGCAATGACACAATCTTGGCTGACTGCAACCTCTGCCTCCCAGATTCAAGCGATTCTCGTGCCTCAGCCTCCTAAGTAGCTGGGATTACAGGCACATGCCATGACGCCGGGCTAATTTTTGTATTTTTATTAGAGATAGGGTTTCACCATGTTGGCCAGGCTGGTCTCAAACTCCTGACCTCAAGTGATCTGCCCGCCTTGGTCTCCCAAAGTAAAGATGGGGTTTCACTATTTTGGCCAGGCTTGGGATTGCAAGTGTGAGCCACCACGCCCAGCATCCATAAAATCTTAATATTTAATTAATCTGCATCTAAATTCTTTAGTGTAAACTTTTATTATTTAAAAACTTTATTATGAAATATATACTGCAAACAGAAGAGCGTATAACACATACATGTGTAGTGTAAAGAAAAAATCAACACCATGTACTCACCAGCCAGTTTAAGAAATAGAACATCCCCTGTTGATTAGAAGCCCCCTGTACACTGTCCTATCACAACCCTCTTTCTTCTTTCCACCTTTAACAGAAGTATCCACTCCCCTAACTTTTGGGTTGATCATTTCCTTTCTCTTTTTTGAGACAGAGTCTCGCTTTGTTGCCCAGGCTGGAGTGCAGTGGCACGATCTCAGCTCACTGCAACCACTGCCTCCTGGGTTCAAGCGATTCTCCTGCCTCAGCCTCCGGAGTAGCTGGGACTACAGGTGCCCGCCACCATGCACAGCTATTTTTAGTAGAAACAGGGTTTCACCATGTTGGCCAGGATGGTCTTGATCTCTTGACCTTGTGATCTGCCCGCCTTGGCCTCCCAAAGTGCTGGGATTACAGGCGTGAGCCACCGTGCCTGGCCTAGCTTGCTCTTTTAAATGTTTTTTTCTTTTATAGCAGATGCTATAACTGAACTGCCCATATCACCTCTGCGTTACCTCTTGCTAGCAATCTCCATCTGTTGACACCTGCATTTCTTTGCCTTTTAACAACTATTTAAACATGTATTACACTGAGAAATGCTTTTAAAAAAGGCACAGTTTGGAATGCTTTTTTTCTGATACCAGTTAAAATAAGCTTTCTTTAATAGTATATAATTATAAAATTGGGAAGTCGCAATCATTCATTATTACCCATCTTTTACATAACATTAGGGCATGAATTTTGAGATCTTATTTTTAACATAAAATACAATATGTGTAGCCTTCTCAGACTGGCTCCTTTTACTAAACAATATGCACTTAAGCCTCCTCTATGTTTTTTCATGGCTTGACAGCTCATTTTTTTTTTTGTCACTGAGTAATATTCCATTGGATGGGTGTACCACAGTTTGCTTATTATATATTCACTTATTGAAGGACATCTTGACTGCTTCAAATTTTTTATAATTTCGAATAAAACAGTTGACAATATATGTATTAAACATAAGTAAAGGAACATAAAAGTCTTGTTATAACATATTTGCCCAGATGCATATCACCAAGGCAGCCCTACAATGACAGACCAATGAGATTATGCTGTACAAGTGTGGGGTAGAGGGGAGGGAGGTGTGATGGTCAGAAGATATTGTGAAGATAATTTGGAGTTACCCTTAAAGCACTAAAGTGTTTGTAAATACTAATAGTGTGATGACTAAGGCTGTCTTGAGGTATCCTCGTGATGTATTTCTTTGTCATTTCTATCCACTTCCTGTTATATTGTAAAACAATAGTATTTTCAAAAATAAACAGTATATTCTTATTTAATTTTTAATTTCTTTAAAGAGAGGATCTTACTATGTTGTCTAGGCTAGCGTGCAGCGGCTATTCTCAGGTGTCATCATAGCACACTACTGCCTCTAACTCCTGACCTCAAGTGATCCTCCTGCCTCAGGTGGACCAAGTAGCTGGCACAGGCAACTGCATCAGGCAACAGTAGATATTCTTATCTTAGATTTTTCTGTGACTAGTTATCTATAAAGCTAAAATGTTGGAATTTGGTTTAAAATAATTTTTACCTTTCTGTCTCTTTATCTAGGCATAATGTCCACTGCCTGGGATTTGTATGATTCTTACAATGCTATGGAACCTTTATCAGTAAAACCATCTGTGGTTGAGTCAAGTAGTAAAACAAATGTACTTCCTAAAGATCAGGACCAAAGATTGCCAGGGAGCACTACAGAAAAAAGTAAGATTTCATTTATTTTAGTTTTTTTGAATGACTTTAACATGGCATTTTTAATACAGTCTTTTTTGGCAGTTACAATGTTTTCTTTCTGATGGACCATGAAAAGTACAACTTGCCGGATGCGGTGGCCCAAGCCTGTAATCCCAGCACTTTGGGAGGCGGAGACGGGCGGATCACGAGGTCAGGAGATCGAGACCATCCTTGCAGTCAGGAGATCGAGACCATCCTGGCTAATACGGTGAAACCCCGTCTCTACTAAAAATACAAAAAACTAGCCGGGCGAGGTGGCGGGCGCCTGTAGTCCCAGCTACTCCGGAGGCTGAGGCAGGAGAATGGCGTAAACCCGGGAGGCGGAGCTTGCAGTGAGCTGAGATCCGGCCACTGCACTCCAGCCCGGGCGACAGAGCAAGACTCCGTCTCAAAAAAAAAAAAAAAAAAGAAAAAAGAAAAGTACAACTTTTACTCAGAAATAACACTATTACTCTATCACGTGGTCTTAGACTTAACTGAAAAATTTACATTTTTCTTGGATATCTGTCAAGAATTTTCAGTTTGTCTCTTTCTCTAGTGCACCTTTCCTTTTGCTCTTATACTCTTGTTTCATACGTGTGAGTTCCATTACTTTCTATCTCCCTTTCTTTCAATTAGATTATTTATGAGAAAAAGGTATACTAGCTCTATGACAACCTAAAATGGATTTATACATTAACAACAGTGGCTCTTAATTTGGCGCTCTTTTACTTCCCCTGGGGACATTTGGACGTCTGGAGACATTCTTGTTTTTCATGACTATGAAGGCATCTACAGGGGATACTGCAAAAAATCTTTCAGTACACAGGACAGTCCCTGCAACAAAGAATTTTCAACCCAGAATGTCAGTACATATACTGCCATGGTTGAGAAACCCTACATTATAACTTTAGCTTCTAGTATTTTAATTTTTAAGATGAAATGTTATAATTAAAATCAATACAAAGTTGTAACTTTCCAAATAAATTTCGCAATGAGGAAGAACCTTTACTAAGTCTAGTTGTAAGAAGTTTGCTCAATTCCACTTCTGAATAGTTTATAGTTATCTACTTTTACTTTTCCTATTCTGAAATGTTGTATCTTTTTCTTACAAAATTGTATTACTGCATTTAGGTGATGGTCCTCATTTTAGAGTAACTAAAACCTGGTACATTTTTTGAAGCTTTGGCACATTTTTTAAATTAAATGGAAATGTTTCTGCTTTCACTAATTTTGACCCAAAAACAAATGAAGTATTTTCAAGTTCAGTAAATCAGTAAGTATAAGTATTTTGAAATAACAAGTTTAAAGAGAATAAATAATTTCCAGCAAACAATTATCTTATTTATAATTGACTACATTGCCTTAGGAGACTATAGATCCCAAAGACCTTTCAACTTGTTCCTTTTTAAAAATCTCATTTACTAGTCTCTTTGAATCTTAACTTTCAATAAGTGGCCTATATTCATTCCATAGTTCTTTAAGTATGTTTATGGTCATGTAGACTAGAGTTACGTTTTATTGAAAGTTGTTTATAATGAAGAACAGTTAATTTTCTAAGAGAACAATGAAGGGGAAGAATAAATTATTTAGTATTAGTTATCACTAAAGAAACATTGTTTTTGTTAAGCACGAATGTCTATACAATAGGTTTACTTGTAGAAGCTATCAAAAACTGCTCAGAAAAATCCAATCTTAGACTGGAAATTACATTGAGACTTTATATTAGATCTATTTCTTCCACACCATTAAGGCCATTGACCTACAAAAATGTACAAATGCAAAATCCCCCACAAAAAATAAATCTCAATTTGTGAATCTTTCAGAGTATTTCATGTGTGTATGGGTGTGCTTTTAAAAACCAAAAGGGATAATAAAATCATATTCAATAACTACAATAGAAAATAAAGATATACTTTATTTTAGTATTATAGCCAGTCAAGGGAGTAGGGGAAACTAGAATTAGGATAAGAAAGTTAAAAAATAGAAAAAAAATAGAGAACAAAGCTGAATAATCAGATTTATTGAAAATGTGAAAGAAATCCAGAGGAAAGCTAGGACTAGTTACCTCTGAGGTCCTTTTGACACTGAGATTTTTATAGTAGAAACAGAAAGGAAAAAAAATTAAATATGGTCCATATTTGATTTAAGAAATATTTTTATTTCATTTAAACTTTGAATGTATTATACAAGTTGCATTTAACCTTCTATTTATCATACTCAAGGGGGGAAAAAGTCCAATAATATTTACCTTTGAATGTAAGACC
Source organism: Piliocolobus tephrosceles (assembly GCF_002776525.5). Classification (NCBI taxonomy): domain Eukaryota; kingdom Metazoa; phylum Chordata; class Mammalia; order Primates; family Cercopithecidae; genus Piliocolobus; species Piliocolobus tephrosceles. Next base: position 155,314,985 of record NC_045434.1, read on the forward strand.
ATATCTCAATTGATAGAGAAAAATGATTTTTCTTCTGAAATAGTGCTGTAGTTTAGAAAATTGGTTAATAGAATTTTCTAGTACAGTTTTAGATTTACAGCCGGGCGCGGTGGCTCAAGCCTGTAATCCCAGCACTTTGGGAGGCTGAGACGGGCGGATCACAAGGTCAGGAGATCGAGATCATCCTGGCTAACTCGATGAAACCCCGTCTCTACTAAAAAATACAAAAAAAAAAAAACCGCCGGGCGCGGTGGTGCGCGCCTGTAGTCCCAGCTGCTCCGGAGGCTGAGGCAGGAGAATGGCGTGAACCCGGGAGGCGGAGCTTGCAGTGAGCTGAGGTCCAGCCACTGCACTCCAGCCTGGGCGACAAAGCGAGACTCCGTCTCAAAAAAAAAAAAAAAAAAAAAAAGATTTACAGAAAAATTAAGCACATAGTACCAAGAGATCCATAAAATCCCTTCATCTCTCTACTTTCTGTGCACAGTGGCCCCTATTATTAATATTTTGCATTAATGTGGTTTATTTGTTACACTTGGTGAAACAATGTTGATACATTATTATTAATTAAAATGCATAGCTTACATTAAGTTCCATGCTTTGTGTTGTATAGTTCTTTGTATTTTAACAAATGCATAATGGCATGTTTCTACCATTACAGTTTTATACAGCAAAAAATTAATAGTTTCACTGTCCTAAATATCCCCTGTGGACCACCTATTCATCATTTCTCCTTTCTCTTGTACCCTTGATAGTCACTGATATTTTTATTTTTATTGTCTTTATAGTTTCGTCTTTTCCAAATTGTCATATAGTTGGAGTCATACAATATGTGTAGACTTCTCAGACTGGCTCCTTTTACTAAACAATATGCACTTAAGCCTCCTCTATGTTTTTTCATGGCTTGACAGCTCATTTATTTTTGTCACTGAATAATATTCCATTGGATGGGTGTACCACAGTTTGCTTATATATTCACTTATTGAAGGACATCTTGGCTGCTTCAAATTTTTTGTAATTTCGAATAAAACTGTTACAAACATTCATGTGCAGGTTTTTGTGTGGACATAAGTTTTCAACTCATTTGAGTAAATATCTGGGAGCACAACTGCTGGATCATACAGTAAGACTATCCCTAGCCTTTTACAAAGCTACCAACTGTCTTCCGAAGTGGTTGTACTATTTTGCATTACATTAGCAATGAGTGAGCATTCTTGTTTCTCATTCTTGCCAGCATTTGGTATTGTTAGTTTTTTTGGATTGTAGCCACTCAAATATGTATGTAGTGGTAGCTCATTATTGTTTTAATTTACAACCCCCTAATGTGATATTGAGCATCTTTATATCTTTTTTGGTGAGATATCTATGTGGGTGTTTTGCCCTTTTAAAAATTTGGCTGTTTGTTTTCTTATTGAGTTTTAAGGGTCCTGTGTACAGTTTAGTTCTTTATCAGATACATGTACGTACTTTCTCCTAGTCTATGACTTGTCTCTTCATTTTTATTAGCAGGGTTTTTCATAGATGAGAAACTTTTTATTTAAATAAAGTCTAATTTATCGATTTTTTTTTCTTTTTTACATTGCGTTTTTGATGCTATATCTAAAAACTTATCACCATTTTTTCCTGTGTGAGAAGGGATATCCTAATCTTCTTAGGGGGAAAGTTTTCAGTTTCTCACCATGATGTATGATGTTAATTGTAGGTTTTATATAGCTGTTCCTTATCAAGTTCACGAAGTTCCCTTCTCTTCCTAATTTGCTGGGAGTTTTTATCATGAATGTGCAATGGATTTTTTCTGTATCTATTGATATATTTTTCTTTTTTATATATCAATAGATTATATGAAAGGCTTGTTGATGTGATGGATTACATTAATTGGATCCTGAATGTTGAACCAGCTTTGCATATCTTGAAAAAATTCCGTTTGATTATGTTGTATAATTCTTTTTATACATTGGTGGATTCTATTTGCTAATATTTTGTTGAGGATTTTTGCATTATTTCCTTTCTTTCTTTTTTTTTTTTTTTTTTTTTTTTGAGACAGAGTCTTTCTCTGTCGCCCAGGCTGGAGTGCTGGGGCCGCATCTCTGCTCACTGCAAGCCCTGCCTCCTGGGTTCACGCCATTCTCCTGCCTCAACCTCCCGAGTAGCGGGGAGTACAGGCACCCGCCACCACGCCCAGCTAAATTTTTTGTATTTTTTTTAGTAGAGACGGGGTTTCACCATGTTAGCCAGGATGGTCTCAATCTCCTGCCCTCATGATCCACCCGCCTCGTCTTCCCAAAGTACTGGAATTACAGGCGTGAGCCACTGCGCCCAGCCAATTTTTGCATTATTTTCATGTGAGACATTGTTCTGTAATTTTCCTTTCTTGTAATGTCTTCATCTGGTTTTGGAGTTAGGGTAATACTAGCCTAATAAAACGAATTGGAAAGTATTTTCTCTTCACCAATTTTCTGGAATAGATTGTATAAAAATGATATTTTTACCTTAAGTGTTTGGGAGAATTCACCAGTGAAAGCGTGATGCCTTCTATTTTGGAAGGTTATTAATTATTGACTCAGCTTCTTTAATAGATATAGGCCTATTCAGATTATCCATTTTTCCTTGAGTGAGTTTTGGTAGTTTGTGCCTTTTAAGGAATTGTTGCATTTCAAGCTAAGTTACACATTTTGTGGGCAGAAGGTCGGGTGCGGTGGCTCATACCTGTAATCCCAGCAGTTTGGGAAGCTGAAGTGGGTGGGTCACCTGAGGTCAGGAGTTTGAGACCAGCCTGACCAACATGGAGAAACCCCATCTGTACTAAAAATACAAAATTAGCCGGGCGTTGTGGTTCATGCCTGTAATCTCAGCTACTCAGGGGGCTGAGACAGGAGAATCTCTTGAACCTGGGAGGCAGAGGTTGCAGGGAGGCTGGGCAACAAGAATGAAACTCCATCTCAAAAAAAAGAAAAATGTGTGGGCAGAGTCTTTAACATTATTTCTTTATTATTCTCTTAGGTCCATGGAATCAGTAGTGATGACACCTTCCATTTCTCATACTGGCAATTTTAAATATTCTTTCTGTTTTTCTTGGTTAGCCTGGCTAAAAAATATGGATTTTACTGATATTTTCAAAGAACTAATTTTGGGTTTTATTAATTTTCTCTAATGATTTTTTGTTTTTGATGTCATTGGTTTCAAACTTTTCTTTTTTTTTCTGCTTGCTTTAGGTTTATGTTTATTTTCTTTCTCTAGTGTCCTAAGGTGGAAGCTTATATTACTGATTTTAGATCTGTCTTCTTTTCCAATACATGTATTCAATGTTAAAATTTTTCTCTAAGAACTGTTTTTGCTGTACCACACAAATTTTGATAAGTTGTATTTTCCTTTTCATTTAGTTCAAAATATTTTAAAATTTCATTTGAGAATCCTTCTTTGACCTATTTGTTATTTATAAATATTTTGTTTAATCTCCAAATATTTGGAGATTGTCCAACTATCTTTCTGTTATTTAATTCCAATTTAATTCCTTTGTGTTCTGAGACTATATGTGATTTCTATTCTTTTAAATTTTTCAAAACATGTTTTATGACCCAAAATATAGTCTATCTTGGTAAATGCGCCATGTGAGCGTGAGAAAAATGTTTATTTGTTGATAATGGATTGACTATTTTATAAATATTATTTATATTGATTGCTGGTGATATTCTAGTGTATTTGGCCAGGTGCAGTGGCTCCCCCTGTAATCCCAGCACTTTGGGAGGCTGAGATGGGCAGATCACCTGAGGTCAGGAGTTCAAGACTGGCCTGGTCAACATGGCAAAACCCCATCTCTACTAAAAATACAAAAATTAGCTGGGTTTGGTGGTAGGCACCCTTAGTCCCAACTACTTGGGAGGGTGAGGCAGGAGAATTGCTTGAACACAGAAGGTGGAGATAGCAATGAGCCCAGATCACGCCATTGTACTCCAGCTGGGGCAACCAAGAGTGAAACTCTGTCTCAAAACAACAGCAGCAGCAACAACAACAACTAACCCATATCTTTACTGATTTTCTGTCTGTTGATCTGTTAATTACTGATATAGAGGAGTAAGTCTCCAACTATAATAATGGACTTGTCCTTTCAGCTCTATCAGAGGGCTTTACATATTTTGTAGTCTTGTTTTTTGCACCATAGACATTTAAGATTATTATGTGTTCTTGGAGAATTCACCCATGTTTCATATGTAATGCCCCTCTTTATCTCTGATAATTTGCTTTGTTCTGAAGTCTGCTTCATCTGTAATTAAATGTGGCTACTCCAACTTCTTTGATTAGTGTGTAGGTAGTATATCTTTCTCCATTTCTTTAATTTTATTCTATTTATATCTTTATATTGAAAGCAGACAACATTGTTTTAAAGTGTAGGTTTTTTTCTTATTGAGGTATGGCAAAATCAGGAGACGATTGCCATTGCAAAGATAGCTTATTGTTATACTCACAGATCTCAAGAGAAGGAGACATTTCATGCCATGAACTACATATATAAGTACCAGAGTTGGTCAGAAGGCAGAGAGTGATGGGGAAAACATGGGCAAGAGCCTTTATTGTGGTTACTAGGGAAAGGAATGGTGAGGCAAAGTAGGCAAGTTTAGGATTGGCTAGTTTGAGTAATTTCAGTGGGCTCTGGGGTTTAGCGCATATTCCTAGTTGTCTTGTAGCTGGCCCTGGGAGAATTAGGGCAAGGGAATAGTGACTGAGTGAGAAAGCTCTGTTAAGGAGGCAGTTGGGTTATGGTCTCTGGTTGATTGGTTTGCATATGAAAGGTATGCTGTCAGGTGAATCCTTCACTATCTTTAGGAATTGGTTAATGCTAGTGGGGGCAGTTCCTCCAGGGTTAGCAAGGCCCCAGGATATCAAAGCATTAAGTACAAAAAGAATTGATACCTTTACTGTGTTAAGTCTTTCAATCTGTGAACATGGAGTGTGTCTCCATTTATTTAGATCTTTGAGCTTTTTTAATTTTCATTTTTATTTATGTACTTATTTTGAGATAGAGTCTTGCTCTGCCACCCAGGTTGGAGTACAGTGGCGTGATTTTGGCTCACTTCAATCTCTGCCTCCTCCCAGGTTCAACCATTCTCCTTCCTCAGCTCCCGAATAGCTGGGATTATAGGTGCACACCACCACACCTGGCTAATTTTTGTATTCTTAATAGTGACGGGGTTTCACCATGTTGGCCAGGCTGGTCTTGAACTCCTGATCTCCGGTGATCTGCCTGCCTCTGCCTCCCAAAATGCTGGAATTACAGGCGTGAGCCACTGCACCCGGCCAAGATCTTTCTTAACCTTTTTAAAATCAGCATTTTGTAGTTTTCAGCATTCAAGCCCTGTGCATGTTTTGATAGATTTACACCTAAGCATTTTTTTTTTAAGCAATTGCACATAGTATTCTGTTTGTTTTATTTGAGATAGGGTCTTGGTATGTCACTCAGGCTGGAATGCAGCAGCACAATCATGGCTCACTGCAGCCTCAACCTCCCAGACTCATGCAATTCTCCAACCTCAGCTTCCCAAGTACCTGGGACTACAGGTGTTTACCACCACACTCAGCTAATTTTTAAATTTTTCTAGACACGAGGTCTCACTATGTTGCCCAGGCTGTTCTCGAACTCCTGAGGTCAACTGATCCTCTTGCTTTGGCCTTTCAAAGTGCTGGAGTTATAGGCATGAGCCACTGCACCCAGACAGTATTGTGTTTTTAATTTAGTGTCTGCCTGTTTATTGGTAGTATTTAGAAATACAATAGATTCTTGTATGTTTTTCTTGTACGCGGTGACCTTGCTGAATACACACATCAGTTCTAAGAGAATTTTTGTATTCCTTGGGATTTTCAACATACACAATCATGTCAGCTGCATTTAGGGACAGTATTATTTTTTTCTGTCTGATCTACATGCCTTTTATTTCCTTTTTTTGACTTTATTTCTCTGCTAGAACTTCTGTCACTATATTGAATAAGAGTGGTGACAGCAGACATTCTTGCCTTTGTTCTTGATTGTAAGAAACAATTCAGTCTTTCACCATTAAGTATAATGTTACCAGTAGTTTTTTGTAGATGATCTTTTTCATGCTGAGGGACATCTTTGTCTTAGTCAGTTTGGGCTGCTGCAACAAAGTACCCTAGGCTTGGAGGTTTATAAATAACAGAAATTTATTTTTCATGGTTCTAGAGGCTAGAAGTTCGAGATCAGAGTGCCAGAATGGTTGGGTTCTGGTGTGGGACACTTGTTGTAAATTTGTTTAATATAGTTGCTCTCTTGGCATTCACTTTTAGGTCTGACATAAGTTGTTTGAAACTGTGTTGTACCCCATCACCTTTAGCCTAGTTAAAACATAAAACTTTGCTATGTGATTGTGTGCCATAGAGCCCACTTGTTCCTCATCTCATAGGCCTAAAACTCAATATACCCTACAGCTGCTGACCATGATAAAACCTAATGGTCAACACTAGAATCATGTAAGTTCCCTTACTCAGGCATGTTTTCTTTAAGCTTGTCAATCCATAAACCTGTGGGAAAGCCTGAGGGGTAATGCCTATGAGGCATAGTTCCACATGTCTTCTCTCTTTCTCACTCCCTTCCTGGTGATTGAATTATTTGCCTCCTCTGTGCTTCTCATCAGCTTCTTGTAAGGAGAATAATAACCAGTAATTTCTCTGAGACCTGTGAGTAACACATTTTTGCTGTTTTGTGCATTTTGGTTTCACTTCCTCATGGTGTCTCACCTGACCAATACACCTGAATTTATCATTCCTCTTGGTCAGGGCCCTTCTAGAGAGTAGCTATCTTGGCCTATAGCTACTTGACTGAGAGAACTCAAGACCAAATTAGAAAGAAGTTATAACAATAAAAATCACAACAACCCTCTACCATGTTGCAGATTGCTAACTTCCTGTATCATTACATGGCAGACACAGAGCAAAAAGAGCTCTCTGGGGGTAACTTTTTCAGGACACTAATCTCATTCATGAGGGCTCCACTCTCATTACTTAATTATCTCCCAAAGTTCCTACCTCATAATCACCATTACATTGGGGGTTAGAATTTCAACACATGAGTTTATAGGGACACAATCATTCTCTCCATAACACCCTGCTTGTTTCTATTTTTCTGAGAGTTTTTTTTCATAAATGGTTGATTTGTCAAGTGATTTTTCTGAATTGATTGATACGATCATGTGATTTATTTTCATTGGCCTAAACGTAATGGATTACTTTGATTGATTTTTTAATATTGAAGAACTCTTTCATCCTAGAATAAACTTCAATTGGTCATCATGTATAATAATTCTTTTTATATATTGCTGAATTCTGTGTTGTAATATTTTACTAAGGATTTTTATGTTGATGTTGATGAGAGATAATATAGCTTTCTTTTTTGTACTTTGTCTCACTTTGTTATAATAATTTCATAAAATGAATAAGCAAGTATTCTTTCCTTTTCTATTTTTGGAAGAGGTTGGGTAGAATTAGTGATAATTCTTCTTTAAGTTTCTGGTTGAATTCTTTAGTGAAAACATCCATGCTTGGTGATTTTTTTGTGGATGAGTTTTTTAAACTACAAATTTAATTTTCTTAATATTCAAATTATTTATTAATATTATAATATAATTTGTAATAGTTTTTAAAAATAATTGGTTTATTTTATCTAAGTTGTGAGATTTATGTGATGTAGAGTTGTTTGTTATTATCACTTTGATGTCTGTGGGATCGGTAGTATCTGCTATTTTACTCCTGATTTTGGTAATTTATTTCTTCTCTCTTTTTTTCTTTGTCAGTCTGATGGAACATTGTCAATTTTGTTAATCTTGTCAAGGAACCAATTCTTTATTTCACTGACTTGTTTCTAATTTCATTTACTTCTCTTCTATTTTCTTCCTTCTCATTGCTTTAAGTTTATTTTGCTCTTTTTTCTCTTCTTTTTTTTTGAATTGGGAACTTAGATTATTTATTTGACTTTCCTTCTTTTCTAATGTATACATTTAATGCTATAAATTTTCCTATCATTGCTGCTTTATCTGTATTCCACAAATTTTGACATGTTGTGTTTTATTTTCATTATTACATATATTTTTTATTTCCCTTGAGACTTCCTCTTTGACACAGATTATTTAGAGCATTTTTTTTTTTTTTTTTTTTAAGATTCTAAGTGTTTGGAGATCTTCCTGTTATCTTTCCATTATTGATTTCTAGCTTGATTCCACTGTGACTGGAGAAGACACTATGATTTCTCTTCTTTTAAGGCACTATGATTTCTCTTCTTTTAAATTTGTCAAGGTTTGTTATATGACCTAGAATGTGTATTCTGCTGTTATTAGGTGGAATATTATATAAATGTTAGTTACATCTTTTTAGTTGATGATGTGTTGAGTTCATATATACCCTTGCTGATTTTCTATCTCTTTATTCCATCAAAATTTTATGTAACCATTATTTCTCTTTTCAGTTCTAATAATTTTTACTTTACATATTTTATAGCCTTGTTTTTTTTTTTTGCATAAACACTAATTATTGCTATGTCTTCTTGGTACAGTCATAACATAATGTTGCTATATATCCCTCGTAATTTTCTATGCTCTGAAGTCAACTTTATATGATGTTGATATCGCCCCTCCTGCTTTCTTTTGGTTAATGTTTGCCTGCTATATCTTTTTTTATTTGTTTGCTTTCAACCTATCTACATTGTATATTTGAAATAAATTTATTGTAGACATCATATGTCTGAGTCATGTTTTTAATCCAATTTTTTTTGCCAGTCTTTATCTCTAAATTGGTATAGGTAGACCATTTGTATTTAATGTTTTATTGGCATGTTAGCCCTTAAGTCTGCTGGTTTTTTCTGCTTATTCTATCTTATCTATCTTATGGTTCTCTCTTCTTCCTGCTTTCTTGCTTCTTTCTCAAACAATTTTTTAAATTCTGCTTTAATTTACCTGTAGTGTTTTGAGTTTATGTGCAACTTTTTTATTATTTACTTTACGTATTCCATTATGCATACACAATAGTCAATAGATGTTGACATTTTATCAGTTCAAGTAAAGTATAGAAACTTTACCTCCCTTTAGATTCCACCCCCATTTATATTTGCCTTAAATATTTCTTCTAAGTATTTACAAAGATATTTAGATATATAAACATTTAATATTTAGACATTTAAAACTATATCAGACAATGTAATAATTTTTGCTTCAACTGTCAAACATAATTAAGAAAACTCAAAAGAATAAGAAAAGTATATTCTATTTATCCTTATTTTCTCTCTTCCCATTGTTCGTTTTTCCTTTCAGATGTTCTAAAATTCCTTTCTTATTTTCTTCCTGTTTAGAGAATTACCTTTAGCCATTCTTTAGGAAAGACTTTTTTTTGTTGCTTTTTTTTGAGACAAATTCTTAGTATTCCTTCATCTGAGAATACAATATCTTAATTTCCTCTTTATTCCTATAGGATAATTCACTGGGTGTAGAATTATTCCCATAGGAACATTCACTGGGTATAGAATTCTGCATTGACCATTCTTTCCACTCAGAACCCCAAGAATGTGTACCACTTTTTTTTTGGCCTCCAGGGTTTCCAGTGAGAAATCTGCTGCTATTCAAATTATTTTCCACTTAAAAATAAGGTGTCATTTCTCTCTTGCCACTTTCTAGAATTTTTTTTTTTTTTTTGGTCTTCTGTTTTTAGAAATTTTAGTATGGTGCATCTTGGTGTGCATTTCTTTATCTTCATTGTGATTTATTCATTTCTTGAATGTATTTGTTGTCCTTTGCCAAATTTTAGAAGTTTTCAGCTATTATTTCTTTAAGTACTTTTTCAGGCCCACCCCATTTCTCCAAAATCCTTGATGATAATGATTTGAATGGTACATATGTTGTTATGGTTGCAGAGGTTCTTGAGACTCTTCATTTTTTTCAGACTTTTCTGTCTGTTTTAAAGATCGGGTTATTTCTATTGTTCTCTCTTCCAGTTTACTGATTTATTTTTCTTCCATTCTGCTGTAGAGCCCATCCACTGAGTTTTAAATTTTAGTTATGTTTTTCACTCCTAAAATTTCCAGTTGGTTCTTCTTTTCATTTGCTAAGACTTTCTATTCATTAGCTAAGACTTTCTATCCCTTTGATGATACTTTCTATTTTTTCATTTGTTTCAAGTGTGTTCATAAATAACTTGTTGAAGGATTTTTATGGTGTTTGCTTTAAACTCTTTGTCAGATAATTGTAACGTTGATGTTGGTGTATAGGGACTTTTTCCATTCAAGTTAAGATTTTCTTGGTTCTTGCTATGATGAGTGACTTTCAATTGAAACCTGGACATTTGGGGTATTGTAAGAGTCTGAATCTTTTGTAAACTTCCATTTAAACAGGCTTTGTTTGACACTATTCTGGCAGGGAAAAGTGGGAGTCACTGCCTGATTATTTCCAGGTAGGGGTAGAAGTCTATATTTGCCACTTGACCTCCAATGACATCAGGGGAAGTGGTGTCTTCATTACCATGGGGCAGTGACAGGAGCTCCGGTTTCCATTGACAACACCATGGCTAGGAGGTATAGGAATGCTTCATTAGTGCCATACATGTGGCCTACACTGACACTACACAGTGGGGATTGTTTGCTGCTGGGGAGTGTTAAAAGTTTTGACTCTTCACCAGTCCAACTCTGACTACTCCAATGGGAAGAGGGAGGTATACTTTGTTACTACCTCTTGTTACTACTGGATAGGTTGGAATTCCAGGCTCCCCAGCTGGTCTCCACTGACACTGTAGGAAGGGGACCACTATCATTATGTTTGGTAGGGATGAAAGTCCTGCCTGCCTGCCTGCCTGTTGGGCCTTCTCTGACACCATACACAGTGAAAAGTCAGGGATTTGGGATGCCTTGTTACAGCCTAGTGAGGGTGGAAGACTAGGCTCCCACTTGGCCTTTGTCACATGGGTGGGGCTACAGTTTTTTCTGTGCTTGGCTGGAGTAGAATGGCTGCCATCTAAAAGCTTTCTTTCTTTCAAGGCTACGCTTTTCCTGGTCCTTTGGCTAAAGAGAGGAGGCTTCTTTTGGGGATTTTTTCTTGCTTATGCCCATCAGTGTTCCCAGGTTGCTGACTTCTTCAGCTCCATATCTGAAATATATGAGGCAAAAAGAATACCCATTCCTTCTCTTCACCTTTCAAAGACTACTTATGTTTGTTGTTTTCTAAAATTTCCAGTTAGTTGAATTTAGCAGGAGGAATAAGGAGAAGTACGCTCCCTCTATCTATGAAGATAAAGAAGCAAGAGTTTCCTTCATTCTTTTTTTAAAATAAGAGTTTACTAAGTAGTGTGGTAGGCAGAACAATAGTCCCGCAAATTTGTGCACACCCCAATCCCTGGAACCTGTGAATGTGTTACCTAACACGGCAAAAGAGATTTTCCGGATGTGATTACAATGGGGATCTTCAGATGGAAAGATATTCTGGATAATCTTATTGGCCCCAATCTAATCACATGGAGTACTAAAAAGTAAAAGACCTTTTCCAGCTGTGATCTGGGAGAGAGATGTGATGACAGAAGAAGGTCAGCAGGAATGCAATCAATGTTGCTGTCTTTGAAGATGAAGGAAAGATTGTGGTGTCCCCCAGAAACTGAAAAAATCAAGGAAACAAATTCTCCTTTAGAACCTTCAGAAAGGAACAAAGCCCTATCAACTTCTTGGTTTTAGCTCAGTGACATCTGTTAGGCCTCTAATCTACTGAACTGTAAGATAAATTTGTGTTGTTTTAAGCCACTGTGATTTGTTACAGCAGCAATAGAAAACTTAATACAATAGTATAGTATTTCTATATAGCAATAATCAAATCAGACCTTTTTCTGAAGACTGATCATCTTATTTCAACTTGAATTTTAAAAGAATAAAGATAAAAATTACCTCAGGAGGTTATCATTGTCTGTGTTCTGAAAAATAGCACAGTTTTTGATGGTTAAGAATTCCAGGCCGGGCGCGATGGCTCAAGCCTGTAATCCCAGCACTTTGGGAGGCCGAGACGGGTGGATTACGAGGTCAGGAGATTGAGACCATCCTGGCTAACGCGGTGAAACCCCGTCTCTACTAAAACATACAAAAAATTAGCTGGGCGTGGTGGCGAGCGCCTGTAGTCCCAGCTACTCAGAAGGCTGAGGCAGGAGAATGGCGTGAACCGGGGAGGCAGAGCTTGCAGTGAGCCGATATCATGCCACTGCTCTCCAGCCTGGGCAACAGAGCGAGACTCCATCTCAAAAAAAAAAAAGAATTCCAAAATGAGGTATGTGCATCTTTCATGTGCTTGGTACATAAGATATTCAATAAATGTCTATTAAAGTTGTTGAAAACTGGAGGAAAATAAATACAAATGATGAAATGTCATTTAAAATCCATTTGAATATTTTATCATTGTGTCATGTTTGTATTTTGTAGATAGTGAAACTAGTTCTCTAATGGACATAGAAAACGTAATTCTGGCAAAAATCCATGAAGATGAGGAAGACCACTCAGATGCAATATTAAAGTCTGACAAATTTCATCAGGACTTATTTTTTATGGAACGAGTTCTAATGGAAAATTTATTTCAGCCAAAACTTGCAGCTTATCGTCAGCTTCCTGTTTTAAAAGGTATTTAAAAAAATAAACATGTTTAGGCTGGGTGCAGTTGCTTATGCTTATAATCCCAGTACTTAGGGAGGCTGAGGAAGAGGATTGCTTGGGCCCAGGAGTTTAAGGTTGTAGCAAGCTATGATCATGCCACTGCACTCCCGCCTGGGTGACAGAGCAAGACCTTGTCTCTTAAAAAAAGAAAAAGAAGATATCATGTTTAGACAAACTCAAATAATTTTTAAAATGTAAGGGTTTTAGTATATATTTCTAAATGTAATCTCCAGGTTGAGTTATCATTATCAGAGGACATATTTCTAAAGCTTTCAGCCCTAAATGTGTGAGTAGCACTAGAGTCCAGACTAGGATGCCCACAGAAGCAGATTGTCTCAGATTCAAAGCTTCCTAAGCATCTATAGCTTTTGGTTCTCCCTTATTCCTGCATTTAATTACTTATTCATTTTTACAGTATCTCTCATATTCAACCTTTTCTTTTCCATTATCGTTGTTACTTTCTAGGTTCTTTCTTTTGTTACTACTCCCAAATCTATTGCAGGGGCATTCTTCCTGTTCTCATTGCTACAAATCCCATCTCATATGATAACAGAATATTTTAAAGGATTTTAGAGATTATCTTAATCAACCTTTCATCATGTATTAAAAAATACATGAATGAAGAAAATGAAGGCTATAGAAACTTTGTGAGGTTAATAGTAAGTAGAAAAGCTAGGCATTCAACCATCTCAAGTTCTAGTTCTCTTTCTGCTATATCAGCGCACTTTGCTGATGTATCCTAAACCACTCAAAAAACCTTCAATGCTTTCCCATTGCCTAGAATAAATTACAAAGCTCAAAGTGTATTATTCAAAAGATATCTGCAGTATGGCCACAGATTACTTTGTATTATCATATTGCTTTGGAGACTCTAAAAGTTAGCTATATTTAGACTTATCTGGTAGTCCTCAAATAGAACCCACATTTTCCTGCCTTAGTACTTCTAGTTGGAATTTGCTTGACAGTCTATCCCCACCCCATGCTTGCCTATTGTACTCCCAGCTTTCAAATATGGATTAAGGAAACTTCCTTTATGAAATTTATCTTGATTCTTCAAGTCAAAATTAATCTATATGGTTACATTTGAAAAGAAAAAGGTTACAGAATAGTATGTGTGACAAATGGTTGTAAATCTTTTTGCCTGCATGCATCTAGAAAAGTATTGAAAAACTGTGTCCTTCTCTCACATTAGGTTGATATTTAAACATTTTAATCACTTATATATATGTATTTTTCATCCTATATTTAAAGAGTTGTAAGGTTGCAATTCATATAGTACTTATATATTGACATTTACAAAACAAAATGTAAATGTAACAATGTAAATGTTACTGTTGGCACATCACTTCTTTCAACACATCTAAGAAATAAAAATACTCTAGCAAATGTTTTAATGAGGTAAGATTTATATACAATGAAATATATATTTTAAATTATATATAAAAATGCATTTTGGAAATGTATAAACTGGAGTTACCAATACCTTAATCAAGACAGAGGACCTGTCTATTAACCCTAAGAGTTACCGTGTGCAGTTTTCCAAGTAAACCTTAACCCCACTCCCCAACCCCCACCACACACGCACACAGGCATTGCTCTGATTTCCATCAATATAGATTAACTTTCCCTATTCTGGTATGTCATATAATATAAGTGGGTTCATAAAGTAAGTGTTCTTTTGAATCTGGCTTCTTGCATTCAATATCAATGTTTTTGAGATTTCCTAGGTTGATGCGTGTATAAGTAGTTCATTTTTTTCCCCAAGTAATGCTGTAGTATATGAATATACCATAATGATTTGTTTATCCATTCACATGTTGAGGGACACTTGCATATTTTCAGTCTGGAGATATTCAGAGTAAAGCTGGTACAAACATTTTTGTGTGAGCCTTTGGGTAAATGGATGTTTTAATTTTTCCTGTGAAAATACCTACAAATGGGATTATTGGATTACTGGGTAGATGTTTAACATTTTAAGAAACAGTAAAATACTTTTCCAAAGTGGTTATACCATCTTATACTCGCACAGCAATGTATAAGAGTCTCAGTTGCTCCACAACATTTATAACACCTGATGTTGGCAATCCTTTTAGTGTTGTTCTAAAAACTGAGTTCTTGTTTATGTGGTTTATTTTGGTCACTTGAATATTTTCTGTTTACTGTTTGGTCAAGTCTCTTACCAATTTTAAAGTTGAGTTGCCTTTTTATTTTTTTATTTTTATAAATTTTTCTTCTACTTCTTTTTTTTGAGATAGAGTTTCACTCTGTCACCCAGGCTGCAGTGTAAAGGCACAATCTTGGCTCACTGCAACCTCCACCTCCCGGGTTCCAGTGATTCCTGCCTCAAGCCTCCCAAGTAGCTGGGATTACAGGTACCCACCACCATGCCTGGCTAATTTTTGTAGGTTAGTAGAGACTGGGTTTCACCATGTTGGTCAGGCTGGTCTCAAACTCCTGACGTCAGGTGATCCACCCTCCTCAGCCTCCCAAAGTGCTGGGATTACAGGGCATGAGCCACCGTGCCCAGCCTGAATTGTCTTTTAAAAACTCAAGTTGTAAGAGCTTATTTTTATATACTATGGATACAAACCTTTTGTCAGTTACATATTTTGCAACTATTTAAGTCTATGGATTACCAATTTATTTTCTTAAAAATTTTTTGATGAACAGAAGTTTATTTTTGTGAAATCTAATCTGTCAATTTTTTCTTTTGTAGTTAATTCCTTCCAAGAGCTCTCGAACAAATCTTTGCCTGCCCCAAGTTTGCAAATTTGTATGTCCCAGTTTTCTTATAGAAGCTGTATAGTTTTAGCTTTTATGTTTAGGTCTACTATCTATATTGGATTGTTTGTTTATTTATTTGTTTATTTTTTGAGACAGGGTCTCACTCTCTGGCCCAGACTGGAGTGCAATGGCCCTGTCTCAGTTCACCGCAACTTCTTCCTCCCAGGCTCAAGGGATTCTCCCACCTCAGCCTCCCTAGTAGCTGGGATTACAGGCGCACACCACTACCGCCTGGCTAATTTTTGTATTTTTAGTAGAGACGGGGTTTCACCATGTTGGCCAGGTTGATCTTGAACTTCTGACCTCAAATGATCCATCCACCTTGGCCTTCCAAAGTGCTGAGGTTACAGGTGTGAGCCACTGCGCCTGGCCTATTTTTATTTTTAACAAATTTATTGTGTATATTTAAGGTATACAACATGATGTTACAAGATAAATATATAGTAAAAAGGTCATTATAGTAAAGCACATTAACATATCTATCATGTTATCTATTTTCAATTAATTTTTTTATGAATGGACTAAGTTAAGGTTTAAAGATTGTTTTTTGAATCTCCAGTTGTTTCAGCACCATTTTAAATAAGAGTTGTTCCCATTCTGGGATTATAGACATGAGCTACTGTTCCTGGCTCCTTTTCTAGTTTCTTAACATGGAAAATTGGATCATTGATTTCACATTTTTTTCTTCTCTAATATAGATATTTAATATTTCAAGACTCAGTATAAAGTGATCGTGGTCAAGATAGCATGCTATTGGCAAGAGAATAAACAAGAATATAGACTAGAACAGAATAGAGAACCTAGTAATAGATCTGCCAAAATATAGTCAGCTGATCTTTGACAAAAGAAGAAAGGCAATACAATAGAAAAAAGATAGTCTTTCAACAAGTGGTACTAAATATGAACCTAGACATAGACTTTACACCTTTCACAAATATTAACTCAAATGGATCATAGACCTGAACGTAAAATGCAAAACTATAAAACTCCTAGAAGATAACATAGGAGAAACACTAGATGACCTTGGGTCTTACAATGACTTTTAAAATATAACACCAAATGTATGATCCATTGAGAGACATAATTGATAAGCTGAGCCTCATTAAAATTAAACACTTCTGCTCTGCAAAAGACACTGTCAAGAGAATAAGACGACAAGTAACATACTGAAGATAATATTTTCAGAAGATATTTCTGATAAATTGCTATTATTCAAAATATACAAAGAACTCTTAAAACCCAACAATAAGAAAAATAAACAATATAATTAAAAATGGGTAAAAGACCTGAAGAGATATTTCACTGAAGAAAATATACACATGTCAAAGTAGCATACAAAAAGATACTCAACATCATATTATTATTTTCTCTTGTTCTTGTTCTTGTTCTTCTTCATCCTCCTCCTCCAACCCCCCCCCCCCTTTTTTTTTGAGATAGGGTCTTGCTTTGTCACCCAGGCTGGAGTACAGTGGCACAATCACGGCTCATTGTAGCCTCAGCTTCCCTGTCTCAAGCAATCCTCCTGCCTCAGCTTCCGGCTTAGCTAAGACCACAGGCATGCACCACCACACCCAGCTAATTTTTAAAAATTTTCCGTAGAGATGAGGTCTCACTTTGTTGCCCAGGCTGATCTTGAACTCCTGAACTCAAGCTCCCCTCCCACGTTGGCCTCCCAAAGTGCTGGGATTACAGGTGTGAGCCACTACACCTGACCTTTCAATATCAGATTTCATTAGGGAATTGCAAATTAAAACAACAATGAGGTATCACTGCACACTTATTAGAATGGGCAAGTCCAAAACACTGACAGCACTCAAAGCTGGTGGAGATGTGGAGCAACAAGAAGTCTCATTCATGCTGATGGGAATGCACAATGGTATATCCATTTTGGAATATTGTTTGGCCGTTTCTTATAAAACTAAACATACTCCTGTCTGGGTGTGGTGACTCATGCCTGTAATCCCAGCACTTTGGTGATTTTTTCACTAAGGTGAAGGATAAGTTGTTGTACCTGGCATCTTTTACAACCAAAAAGAAGCACAATGCCTAGTGAGTCTCTTTACATTTTAGAGACAACATATTTGTCATTTGGATATGCTACACTGGCCCATTTACTAAGTAAACAGAAAAGCTGCTGGCTTTGAGTTGGAACCCAGAACAGCAGAAGACTCTGCCACAGATCCAGGCTGCCCTTCACGGTGCTCTGCCACTTACGCCATATGATCCAGCAGATCTGATGGTGCTTGCAGTGTCAGCCGTGGGTAGATAGGCTGTTTGGAGCCTTTGGCAGGTCTGTCTACATGTAGAGGACAATGATCTTTTTATTTGATTAAACTTTAGAACCTGAACCTGAAGAGCCTGAAGATTTTTTAGAAAGTGCAAAACGTGAAGAAGTAGAGGAAGAATCTAAGAAGGAAGAGGAAGAAGAAATACATGCAGAAGAATCAACAATACCCGCCAACTTGGAACGACTTTGGTCTTTTTCCTGTGACTTAACCAAAGGCCTCAATGTGAGCAGCCTTGCCTGGAATAAAACAAATCCAGTAAGTTATGAAACATTTGAACAATTCTGTTTCTACCGTTGAAGGGAAATTATCAAGTTCGAATAATGAAGAATTGCTTTCCTTAGATATGAGACAAGGAATTTAAATTGACCATAACTTACAAGTTCCAGTTTCAAAAGAGGGAAATGCAAATAGTTACAAAATAATGTTTTTCTCCTTTAATATAGTAAACATTTAATATGTAAAACATTACCATTTTTATTTTAGGGGATCTACTTGGGACATGGCATTCTCTGAATTCATGTTAGATATGGATAAGTAAACTAGAGGATTGGTAGATTTATTTAATGTATACCAAAACTCATGTGCCCAAATTTATATTAGCCTCAAAGTAGTCATATTTGGAAGTGTATACTTAATCTAGTGACCCTACAAGTGTGCAAAATAATTTTGAGATTCCTTAAAATACCGTTACCACCGATATTAGCAAGTGCTTAAACAGCACTTAGTATGTAGCAGGCGCCATTGTGTTTTAACTGTACTAACACAGCAACCCTGTGAATTAGATACTATTATTCTTCTCATTATGTTGAAAGGAAACTGAAGCACAAAAAACATAAGTAATTTGCCCAAAGTCACACCACTAGTAGGTGAAACAGCCAGAAGTCAAATGCAAACATCTGGCTCCATAGTTCTTGCTCTTAACTACTGCACTGACAAAAGTCATCCTGAGGCAAATAAGATGAATTGTCAAGTTGGAGAATTATATGTTTGGCTGTAAAAAAGAGGGAATTACAGAGTAATTAGACTAATTTTCTTCTGGGATTTATAAACTGGTTCTGAAGGTATTTCCCAGTTAACAGTTCCAACCGTTTTTCAGGTAATGACAGTATCTTTGATATAAATATTTAAATTGTTGAAGCAGTCAAAACCAATTTATTTAAATTATATTATATTTTGTATGTTTATGAATTAGCCTTATTATTTTATTGCCACACCTTATCAGGTGCTTTGTGCAGACATAACAGTTGTCATAGTTATTAAAAAACAGAAAGTCTGTAATCATTTCCATTGAAATCTAAATAACACATTATTTTAATTATGTGTATTATTTTGTAACAAAGTAAAGCACTTTTATTATGAATTTATCTTTATAAAACTGTATTTGGGACTGTCTTGTCAATTAGTGGAATTAATTTTAATTAATTAATTTTTTGGAGAGATGGGGGTCTTGTTTTGTTGCCAAGGCTGGTCTTGAACTCCTGGTTTCTAGTGATCCTCCTGCCTTGGCCTCCCGAAGTGCTGCTTTTACAGATGTGAGCTACCATGCCTGTCCTGTAAATAGGATTTAATAAATCTGTAATAAAGATATATTAAACATTTTTAGAAACTGAATATACTAGCATTTTAAAAATTAATGCATTGCTATGGAGATTAAATTAAATAATTTTGAATGAGCCTAAATGCAAACATATTACAGATGGAGTCTATAATATTTATTAATTCATTGTATAAATATTTAGTGAACATTAACTCTGTGCCTGGCACACTGTTAAGGCACTAGAGATACAGTAGTAATGAAGTTATACATAGACCCTACCTGTATAATAATTTTGAATGTGCTATGATGAGGAAATAAACAGTGCTGTGGGGACACATACAAGAAGCTCTTGACTGTTTCTTAGAGAAAGTAATGCCTCTGCAGAGTCTAGAAGAGATAAATAGGTATTTGTCAATATCAGGGTGAAAGGGTATAGTAGTGAAGACTGTTTTTAAGACAGAGGGAATTGTGGAGAGATTATGTTGTCCTGAAAGTAAGGTGGTGATAAGAAAATGTAATATTCTAAAATTAAAGGTATTCTGGTTACAGAGCAGAGGCTGGATTTGTTCATTTATTAAGCTTTTGCCTATTTGTATTTACATATGCATTTCTAGAAATGACCTCCTGTATGGCAGCTCATGTTGCCATAACAAAATATTATAGACTGGATGTCTTAAATAACAGCAATTTATTTTCCCATAAATCTGGAGGCTGGAAAGTCTGAGATCCAAGGGCTACTGATGCAGTTTCTGGTGAGACCTCTCTTCCTGGCTTGCAGTGGCTGCCTTTTCACTGTGTCCTCACATGGCAGAGAGAGATCTATGGTGTATTTTTCTCTTTTTATAAAGTCACCAGTCCTGTCTGATTAGGACCCCATCCTTTATAATCTCATTTAACCTTAGATTCCTCCTAAAACCCTTATCTCCACATGCAATCATATTGGAGGTTAGACCTTCAACATATGAATTTTAAGGGGACACAATTCAGTCTATGGCACCTACCTTTAACTTAAGTGTCCTTTATTTTACATTTGAAATAATTAGGTAGTCCTCAAAAACTCAAAATATATTATAACCTATTAATACAATCTCAGAAGACTACCTTAATATGTAAAAGAACTTGTTAGCAATTGGTTATTTTTAGGTGCTTATCTTTCAGTCTGCAAATTAGAAGCATTACACTGATTAATTTTTTTGCTTAGGAATATGGAGGTATAGAGTAAAAACAGATGGTGTACTGGCATGTTTTCCTCTCAGTTGAAATGTCTTACTACTATTTTTAACACAGCTCATTAATATATATTTGTATATATTTACCAATATTTTAATGCTATCTTCTCTTTATTTTTAAATTTATTTTTCTGGTTTTCAGGATCTTTTGGCTGTTGGCTATGGGCACTTTGGATTTAAAGAGCAAAAAAGAGGATTGGCTTGCTGCTGGTCAATAAAGAATCCCATGGTAACTCAAACAAGAATAAGAAGCATTTTTATCTGGCTGTTGACAAAATTCTCATAAAGTATATAATTACATGTAATAAATAAAGTCTAGAAAATTTTATCAATTAAGACTATTTTCTTTGGTTTAACTCATAGCAATTAAAATTTGTTCTTGTTGACATAGGGTAAAGAGAATTCATTTATAAATTCATTCAGTAAATATTTATTGAACATGTACTATATGCTTCTATATGATGATGCAGAGTTGAACCATTATTGATTTTCACAGCTAATTATAAAGAAAAATGAATCTGTAAATGAAAATTCTTTGAAAATTATGGGGTTTTTTGGTTTGTTTGTTTGTTTATTTGTTTTCTTTTGAGACAGAGTCTTGCATTGTCGCCCAGGCTGGAGTGCAGTGGCGTGATCTTGACTCACTGCAACCTCCACCTCCTGGGTTCAAGCGATTCACCTGCCTCAGCCTCTCGAGTAGCTGGGACTACAGGTGCGTGCCACCACACCCAGCTAATTTTTGTATTTTTAATAGAGACGGGATTTCACAATGTTGGCCAGGATGGTCTTGATCTCTTGACCTCGTGATCCGCCCGCCTCGGCCTCCCAAAGTGCTGGGATTACAGGTGTGAGCCACCGGAGCCCAGCTGAAAATTATGTTTTTTAAATACCTGGTTGTTTCTTAATATATGAATACCTCCTTATCACCTGACTGTTATTCTCAATAGAAATAAAATAAATTTATATGACCTTCTTACTGTTATATATTTTTCAAAGAGAATGAATATAAAGAATCATAGTAGTAATTTTGCTAAACAGCCCTAGTCAATCTGTTACTTTAAAGTTTTACATTTAGTTTTGATTCACAACTGAAATGCAAAGTGGAAAACTTAGAGAAGGGCCAGAAGAACATATAAAAATGACTAAAATTTTTA
Organism: Piliocolobus tephrosceles; assembly: GCF_002776525.5. Lineage (NCBI taxonomy): Eukaryota > Metazoa > Chordata > Mammalia > Primates > Cercopithecidae > Piliocolobus > Piliocolobus tephrosceles. The sequence continues at coordinate 155,336,641 of NC_045434.1, forward strand.
TAAATACCTCTAGTCTGTAATATCTGTAACAGTGTTTGAATAAACTTAGCTATATGTCATATAAATCTGGGTTTATATAGCATAAAAGAAAGGAAGAAGCAATTTTAAATGTGGAGGGATTGACATTGGATTCATCATCAGTAGTCTGTCTTCTTTTTTATGTAGGTGGTTAAAAACAGGAAAGGATTTAAATTAGACATTCAAACAAAACAAACTCTTTATGGGGTTGTAGAACAGAGTAACTTGTAACTTGGGGGGTTTTAGAACTTTTTTCTTCATTCTTTAGATAATCCAAGCATCTGAAACAAATACTAGAATACAGAAATATATGCTAGATGATTAGTTTTTTGTTCCCATAAGAAGGTAGACATGTGATGGTAATACTAATCCTGCTGAAAGATTAACAAAATATTATTGTAGAAGGCTATGCTGTACTTCCCTTCCTCCCATCCATCCTTCCTTCCTTCCTTCCTTCCTTCCTTCCTTCCTTCCTTCCTTCC